>NC_140932.1:149762091-150199591 GCF_014529385.1 Adiantum capillus-veneris | reverse complement strand
CTTATGAATTATTGTATTAAGTTATGATGTAAAACATTAGTATGCTTGGGCACAAAACATAGATAGAGATGCAAGCAAGGCATCTAGAGAGCCACATAGATGGAATAGTCAATCACATTCTTGATATTAAAAGAAATCCAACTCATTTCTTTGAAACTCGAAGCTTTCCTGGTACATTGGAAAGTATGAACCCTAATCTTTTTATAACTCGACTCTTAGATATAATTACACAGTGTAACAGATATGGGCCTTCATCTTTAAAAGCTTGCTAGCTTAACTAGTTTGTAATTTTGACTTGGTAGCACTTTTGTCAACTCTAAGTAGACCAAGGGAAAGATATCCTTCTTATTCTATAGGCGGTTATGATGTGCACTACTACCATGTCTTGGTCATAACTTTAAAGATGCTAGGATAGAAGCAAGTAAGAGAGTGGAGCAGAGACATTGAATCCAATTGTGTTCCTATCATTGAATCCAATTCTAGAACCCAATCCATTTTTAACAAAAGTTTTATTATTACATTGACTCTCTTAGCTTTCATCTCTTCACACCATGCTAGCTTATCTAGTCTCTATAATTAGGCTTGGTAGCATTGCTAGATCAAAATAGACCAAAAGGAGGTCTCTCTCTCTCTCTCTCTCTCTCTCTCTCTCTCTCTCTCTCTCTCTCTCTCTCTCTTTCTATATATGTTGGGATCGGAGAGCACACACACAGAGAGCCAACACGAAGAAGGAGATAGACACAGTGTGTGGCGGGGCGGTACTCACACTACAATGTGTAGTTATGAGTATAATTATTATAAATGAGTAAATGAATGGCTGTACATGGGCGGCTGAACAACGGGCAGCCGGGCACACGGGCCTTTAACCCAACAATCTCCCACTTAAAGGCAGTGTGCCTTTAAAGTGGCCAAAGTACAGCAAAAGAAGTCAAGCTATACCCATCAGCGATCTACAGTGTGCAAACCGCTGTGAGGCTAACGACTTCGTGAGTAGATCAGCAGGGTTATCGTCAGTGTGTACCTTGACAAGCTCTATGCGCTTGTCCTCTAGCACCTCTCGTATGAAGTGATACCTCACCTCAATGTGCTTTGTCTTCGCATGGAAGACAGGATTCCGTGCCAACGCTATGGCACTCTGGCTATCACAATGTAGAATCGGAGCATCACAAGCCATACCAAGATCTCCCACTAGTCGTGAGAGCCATACGGCCTCCTTGGCAGCCTCAGTGGCAGCCATATATTCAGCCTCTATAGTGCTCAAAGCAACGCATGGCTGTAAACGTGATGCCCACGAAACCGGTCCACCTGCAACTGTGAACACATAGCCGCTAGTAGACTTCCTCGAGTCCACTGACCCTGCATAGTCTGAATCTGTATATCCGCAAACAGACATATCCTTCTCACCATAACATAGGGACAACTCTGAAGTCCCTCTCAAGTATCTGAGAATACCTCTCACTGCATCCCAATGACGCTTGCCCGGGTTAGACATGTACCTGCTAACCACACCAACTGCATGAGCAAGATCTGGACGCGTAGCCACCATGGCATACATCAAGGAACCAACAGCTGACGCATAGGGAATCTGAGACATCTCTGTAGTCTCCAAATCTGTCTGAGGGCAGTCATCATGGCTGAGTTTTACATATGGAGGCAACGGGGTACTAATGGCCTTCCCCCCTTCCATATGAAAACGCTCAAGCACCCTGTCAATGTACTCTTTCTGACTAAGAAAGAGCATCTTGCGAGAACGATCACGAGTGATCCGCATACCCAAAATATGACTGGCATCCCCAAGATCCTTCATGGAAAAGGTCTCATGTAGCCTATGTTTCAAGGCATCCACATCAAAAATACACTTCCCTGCGATCAGCATGTCATCCACATACAAAACCAAAACAATAAGACTACCATCTGCAGCCTTTCGAGTATAGAGGCATGGGTCCTCATAACTGCGTACATAGCCCAATGAACTCATGAATGCATCAAACTTACGATACCATTCACGAGATGATTGCTTCAGCCCATACAAGGTCTTAAGAAGCCGGCATACCATCTTCTTTGAACCATGAATAACAAACCCACTTGGTTGCTCCATGTACAAATCCTCGTGCAAGTCCGGATGTAAGAAAGCTATCTTTACATCCATTTGCTTCAATTCCATGTCTTCTGTAGCTACCAAAGCAAACAACATACGCAAAGTAGACATCTTCACCACTGGGGAGAAGATCTCGTCAAAATCAATGCCCTTCTGTTGCTTGAATCCTTTAGCCACAAGCCTTGCTTTGTACCTAGGCTTTGCATCCATTGAACACAATTTTATCTTGTAAACCCACTTGCATGGTAGTGCCTTCTTACCCTTTGGCAAAGGAGTAAGCTCCCACGTTTCATTTTGGATCAACGAATCCATCTCTGACTGCATAGCCTGCTCCCACTTGAGCTTGTCAACACTAGACATGGCCTCATCATAACATGATGGCTCCCCGCAATCAGTCAACAATACATAATCCATAGAAGGCACAAAACGCTGAGGCTGTCTTGCACGCCGCTCTGAACGCCTCAAAGACTGTGCAGGAGGTGCATCTGGCTGTCCCACATCTACATGATCTCCCAACAAGGGCTGATCTGGCTGTCCCACATCTACATGATCTCCCAACAAGGGCTGATCTGCCACTTGAGGGTCAATGGGCTGCCCACGAGCAGCCATGGGACCATCATACCGATGACCATCCTCCTCAAATATCACACGCCGAACCTCAACCGTTTGCAGTGATGCTCTATACATAGAGTCCTCATGAAAAACAACATCATGACTGCGCACAATCTTCCTGTCAATAGGATCCCACAATCGATAACCCATCTCACCAGAGCTACCATAACCCAAGAAGATACATCTCTTGCTCTTTGGATCCAATTTGCTGCGTTTTGCCTTAGGTACATGTACATAAGCTTCACAGCCAAAAACACGAAGGTGACCATACGAAGGTGTCAAACTTGTCCATACCTCTTCAGGCACTTTGAAGCCCAAAGGAACACTAGGTGAACGATTTATCAAATGCACAGAAGTGGCAACAGCTTCAGCACAAAATCCATTTGACAAACCAGCCATAGAAAGCATACTACGGACTTTTTCCTGTATAGTCCTATTCATGCGCTCTGCCACACCATTTTGAGGAGGTGTATAGGGAGCACTAAGCTCGCGCCGTATACCCTTCTCAACACATAATGTTGTGAAAGCATGAGACATAAATTCACCCCCATTGTCCGTACGTAAGCACTTCAACTTACAACCTGATTGGTTCTCAACAAGAGCCAACCATTGCTTAAATATATCAAACACCATATCCTTCTTACGAATGGGGTATGCCCATACCTTCCTGCTAGCATCATCAATGAACGTAACAAAGTACATAGCACCTCCAAGAGAAGCATTGGGCATCGGCCCACATACATCACTATGCACCAAAGCTAGCTTTTCCAAAGATCTGTGTGGAACACTCTTCTTATGGGAAGACCGAGCATGTCGACCATAAAGGCAATGCTCACAAAACTCAAAACCACCAAAATCTGAAACGGGAATGTAATCTGCACGTGCCAACAACTTCAAACCTTTTAGTGACATATGCCCCAAACGCTGATGCCATAAAGAAGCAGGAGGTTGCTCAGTGATCTCCACAATGTGATCAGCCACACTAGCTACACAAAGGGAATACAACGTATTCCTCTTAGCACCTTTAACCAAAATAAGGCTGCCCTTAGTGATCTTCCAACCTCCATCACCAAAAGATACATTGAAACCAAGTGAATCCAACTGACCCACACTAATCAAGCTTTTTGCAAGAGCCGGCACATGACGCACACGCTGCAAGACAAACGTAGTAGAGTTTGGCATAGCCAAATGAATATCCCCAATGCCATGAATCTGCATAGAACGCCCATCGGCAATCCTGACAGTACTTGTGCTCGAAGCATCATAGTCATTAAACCACGACCTATGAGGCGTAACGTGAAAAGAAGCACCACTGTCAATGACCCAATCCATAGGCATACTACGCTCATGAGTGAGAAGAAAAGCGTCATCAAAATAGGATGCAAGCAACACATCACCAAGCTCTTCACTAGTAGCACTAGTCGGAGCACATACATGGTCATCTTGAGAGCTACACTCTCCCTGTGTTGCATTTAACTCCTCAATCTTGACATTGGATTTAGGCTTGTCCTTAGCATCATGGTCTTTCTTCTTACCATCTCCATTTTCCCTTTTCCACTTGTAACAATCCTTTTTGAAATGGCCTTTTCTACCACAATGAAAACATTCCACATCCTTTTTACTTGTGCCTGCACGGGACTTGCTTTTAGATTTACCCCTGTTGGACTTATACTTGTCCATAGTCTCGCCTCTGACAACCATTGCACTAGAAGACTTACTACCTACATTATTCTTTCGATTAATCTCTTCCGTGAGAAGACTAGACTCCACATTAGTACTTGTCAGCTCATTCGCAGGAACCGAGTTACTTATGGCTGTCCTAAATGTGTCCCATGACTCAGGCAACGTGACAAGTAAAAACATAGCTTTTACATTTTCCTCAAACGTAATTTCCTGTGTAGCAAGTTGGCTGAAAATTGTATTGAACTCATTCAAATGCGCATTCATGGAAGCACCTTCCTCCATTCGCAAATCAATAAGCTTTTTAATCCAATACACCATAGAAGCAGCCGAATGCTTATCATACATATCGCAAATCCGCTGCCATAGCTCATAAGCTCCACCCTGTGCATCTTTCACATTGTAATAAACAGACTTTGAAAGGGAAAGCCTAATGGTAGACCTGCACATCTCATCCAACTCCTCCCAATCATCCCTCTCCATGTTCTCTGGCTTAACTCCCTGCAACTTTAGAGGTCGAATCTGTTTCTTCTGCACCAAGACATCCCAAATCTGATCTTTCCAATATGAGAAGTTAGCACCATCCAACTTCTCAATATTGAAAACTGTGTCCTCTTTAGTGCCCATTACAACAAGAATGCAACAATGAGAAACCTGTAACCAACCAACAAACTGCCACAACAAAGTAGTGTTGCAAATCTGACAACACCTGCTGCTCAATCAAAGAGCAAACGCATAGAGTATAAATCAGCCCATAATATGGTCAAAAAACGTACGTAGAAAGCCACAAACAAATGCATAAACCCGTGACACCTGTAACTCAACCGGCCTAGGCAAACTGTGCCACAAAATGCATCAACAATGAGCTGTCATAGAGGCATAAACATACTCCATGTCTGAATAACCACAATAGAGACATAAGCTGACCAAGCTTACACAAATCCGTGAGCATAAATGGATCCAAGTGAGCATATAACCAATGCACAAGCTCAACGAAGTCCAATCTCTACTGTCAACCAAGTACCTGTCCGTACTCAAACCGCAACACTGCAAGCAAGAGCAAACCCGCTCTATGTATAAGTGAACCAAATCTCCACAATATCATGCATAAAGAGTGTCTGTCAAACTGCCATATCCACATCCATCAACATACATAGATGATGTCAACCTGTAGCTCAAGAACACGCATAAACAGACTGCCCAGAAGAGTAGAAGCTCCCACTCAGACCACAACCATATGCATGGCTGTCCCACAGTCAAAATACATGTTTTGTAACCACAGAAGAAACCTGTATCCAAAGCTCCCTGTAACCTGTAACCTGTACCTGTACCTGCACCTATACCTGTACCTGTAGTCGAAGAAGACAATGTCGCCAAACTCCCACTCTATCTGTGTGTATGAGGCCACTCCAAGAAGAGGCTACACACTCTCAAATGAGCTGTGGGCTCACGTAAGTGGAAGACACTACAACAATGGCACCTGTAATGGCTATGGAAGCTCTGGCAGCAGAAAACTACCAAAGAGAGATGAAAAAACGTAGCTCCTAGTCTGTAGCTCGGATGGGATTTCTAATGGCACGAATGGCTCCGAAAGGGGGGTTAAACTCCAGGACACCTACTGAAAATACTCGCAGAGTGCTGAACCTTCCAATGCCAAGCTCAGAAAAACCTTTTGCTCTTTGGAAATGCGCGCGTGCGCGAAACCGAAAAATGGCAATGAAACAGTAGCAAGTTTCAACACACTCAACAATGATGATGAAGCTCTCAATGCTCTCACTACCAAGCTCTGATACCACTTGTTGGGATCGGAGAGCACACACACAGAGAGCCAACACGAAGAAGGAGATAGACACAGTGTGTGGCGGGGCGGTACTCACACTACAATGTGTAGTTACGAGTATAGTTATTATAAATGAGTAAATGAATGGCTGTACATGGGCGGCTGAACAACGGGCAGCCGGGCACACGGGCCTTTAACCCAACAATATATATATATATATATAAAACACATGCCCACCCCAATAGAATTAGAGGACTCCTAAGTTTGTCGAACAAGGGCTAGCACCTCATGAAAAATAATGTCTATGACAAGCTCCAAATCTTGGTATCAAGTAGAGAATGTTTTGCAACATCTATTAAAAGGTTGTGTCATGCATTACTTTTAAAAATGTGATAGACTATACATAGGAAGAGAGTATTGATAGTGCTCCAATTGGGAGAGAAGATAGCCCTATGAGAATAGAGACGATGTTTCCTTGGCTGCAGCAACGCACGGGTCACATGTACTAGTCTATACTATGTGTAATGGAGCTTCAATTTTTCAACGAAAGAGGGCATGTGTCACACTCTACTTCATCTCAAAGAGAATTTTAATTTAAAATGCAAAAGTAAAAGAGTAAGTAATAAGGTGATAGAAACTGAGAAGACTTCTTAGTCCTACTAAGATGATGGAAATGAGCAAGAGAGAGAGCCATTAGCTATAGCCTGCATGAGTGAGTGAGTGTGTGTGTGTGTGTGTGTGTGTCTCTTTGGGGGGGGGGGGGGGGGAGAGAGAGAGAGAGAGAGAGAGAGAGAGAGAGAGAGAGAGAGAGAGAGAGAGAGAGAGAGAGAGCGAGGGCTATCACACCCGCACTAGAGGAAGGGGGGAGGGAGAATAAGCATTGGTCTTACAATCAGTAATCGACAAAATGACGATTGACGAGATCTGCAATCGAGAATCAAGAATCGACAACTGGCATTGACATCTATGAAATCAAAAATTGACATAATTGGAAAAGTTTGGTCTAACAAATCCAAGGTAGAAGGCCATGCAAGCCCAAGGCAAGAGCGACGGACCTCAATAGAGAGTAAAGGCAAACGAGAGGCAACTTCTGAAACTCTTGGCTATTTTTGAAGGATTCCTTTGAGCTTTGCGGGTGTTCTTGCCTTCAAGTTGTCTTGGAATTCAAAGATTAATCTTAAAATTTGTAGGTTGAATTGATCTAAGCCTAGGTTTTTTACAGTGCTCAAAGGAAAATTAGAATTTTTGGTTACAGGAAATTGAGTTGAGGTAGAGTGCTTTCTCCCAAAAACTTGAAAAGCTTACGGATGAAAATTTTTAGGGGAAACTTTATTATATTTGAAAACTTTTACACTGAATTTATCTATACTTTGTAAGTTTTCTCACCTTCAAATCTAGAATTTTGAGATAAATTTTAAAATATCTAGGTGGAATTACACTAAATTGAGGATTTTTTTAGCATTAGGCTATACTCTGATTTTTTCCAAAAAAATTAGAGGTATTTTTGTTCCAAACTCACAATAGAAAGTATTTATAGTAAGAAACCAAAAAGTAATAGTGAAAGCCATGTGCCCTCCGAGCCATGGCCTCAAACAGCAACCACGACACATAGAGCCAAATACATCAGCTGATAAAGGGTACCACCATGTACTCATATGTCCTTCTCGGTATGGTAGACACAAATGGGCTTGAGGTTGCCACCAAGGAGAGAGTCCTGCCACAACAGACTCCTTGATCGTAAAGCCACTGTAAAACATAACGCTAACAAAAGAATCCACTTTTTTTTCTTCATCCTTAGATTGATAGTGTTGATCATAGAACTCAAGACCTTAATAATATGACTGATGAGGTCTAATTTTCGGACCCGTGCTCCACCTATAGGATTGTCAGGTTGATGAGTGGGGACATTGGGTGCCCGAGTCTCACCGAAAAAATCAGTACGTGACTCTGGTTTCTCTTGCATTATCATTGACTCGCACTCCATCTTTTTGCTTACTATATTTCAAGATTTTTTTTCACTAAACTATTGTGCAATTATAGATTCTCTTAACTTAAATTTAGGTTCTTTGAACTTTGGATTTGGAAGTATTCTCAATTCAATTTCAAATGTAAGGATGCGAAGTTAAGTTGTTATTCTTTTTGCATCCATGGCTCTTTTGGAGCATGTGGATATTGTCATTTTTATGTTTCTAATTCATTACAGCTCGCTCTGATGAGTAAGTGCTGATAAAAAAATAAAAATAAAATAATGAGATGTAAATATCAAAATTTTTAGGTGGGATTATACTAAATTTGGGTTTTTTTCTCCAATTGTTCTGGGTTTCTTAACCTTCAAATTAAAACTTACGAGTGTGTGGCCCATCCTATGGACGCGGAGAGAGAGAGAGAGAGAGAGAGAGAGAGAGAGAGAGAGAGAGAGAGAGAGAGAGAGAGAGAGAGAGAGAGAGACCCTTTTCTTGGCACCCAATCCACTCTCTTTCTTTCTTTGCCTTGGTCTC
The DNA here is from genome assembly GCF_014529385.1 of Adiantum capillus-veneris. NCBI lineage: Eukaryota > Viridiplantae > Streptophyta > Polypodiopsida > Polypodiales > Pteridaceae > Adiantum > Adiantum capillus-veneris. The sequence goes on along the minus strand of NC_140932.1, from coordinate 150,190,923 downwards.
CAACTCCCCTCCCCCCCTTCCCCTCTGTCCCTCCGAGCCCTTTCTTTATATCACATGGAAGAGGTCTCCAGGTGCATTAGATATAGTTGAGAAATTTTGTAGGTGGTATAACACTAAACTTAGGTTTTTCTTAAGCAATAGGGTACACAATAGTTTTCTTCTATTATTCAATAGTCCATTATGTATTCTTTTTAATGATGGATCTTGAAAAATTCGAGAAGAAGAGGGACTCCACGCATCACTTTCTGGTTTATTTACATGGCCTGTTGGATCAATGCCAAAATTGAGTTGTTGATTCCCTGTCGGGTCCTCCTCCTTGCCGTAGGTGCATTAAAGAGCCTTCAAAAATTGCATCAATTAGTCCAGATTCTATGCAGCTCCATCCTTTCCCAATGATGTGTAGTAGTCAAAATCGAGCGCTTGACAACCTCTCTCTCTCTGTGTGTGTGTGTGTGTGTAGGTTACAAGAGACTAGGGCTCATCACAAAAGCAGCAAATGGAGAATAGGCTACCATCTTCTGATTAATGAAAAAGCTAGGAATTGATCATAATACATAGGTATGCCATTTACAAATCATAGAGAGATTTTTCTTGCAGAAGCTTTTAGGGTAAGGGTTTCCTCTATACCTGTCAACATCACAGCCAACAAGAAAATTCCATTAGTCAGTGGAAGACAGGTGTCACAAAGAAAAACCCATGTGTTATAGATGTCAACCTTGTAGGGTATGCCTGATCAATCTCTACAATTTTGTTTTTTTCAAAACCATTTTTACAAAAAAGAGCTACTAGCTGGTGGATGTCCATAGAGGCATTTAGGGTATCCGAGTTGTAGAAAAGAATAGGTTTTAGATGTGATAGGATGACTTTGTGTGCCCAATTGCTAGGTCTATTGCTAGCTCTTTGGATGTATTTTATAAGAGTAATTTGGAGGGATGTGTGCTTTTTAGGTAGAGATTTCTGAACTTTGCCATCAATTATGGAGAGGGAAAGATTTAGGAATGTAGTTTCTAAAGTTTGCTTTCCTTCAATGGTGATCTTTGGTGGGTAAATGACTTCTTTAGCAATGAACCATTCTGGTTTTTGACAATCTATCCAAAGGATATCATCAAAATATCTAAACGGGATAGCTAGCTCATTTAACATTTCCCTAGGGGCTGGAGATAGTATCATTTTTTCATAGTAATTGTACTCCTAAGCATGTAAATAAAGATTACACCATATTGGTGAACATGCAAGCCCATGGGGATCCCATTAGTTTGCTGGTAGAACTTTTGGTAGCATTGAATGCACGTATGGTTAATCAACCAAGTATTGATATTAATTACATTATCAAGGGAGAAGGAGAGTCCATTCTTATATTTGGTTCTTGACCATGTCCGCTCTTGACACAAAGTTGAGAAGTTTTGGAAAGAAATGAAGGGGGTTTTTGCTATTTGGAAAGCACAAGTAATGCGGTTATTAATGAGAGGAATTAGACCCATATCTCCATTATAGGGGATATTCTCATAACATTTCTTAATGTCTGCTGAGAAGAATAAGCTAGCACCTTTTGGTAGGTTAGTTACACAATTATAGATGGATTCAATAATCCACTAGGACTGCATCCTTCAGTTATGGTAGAGAAGTGTGTGTGTGTGTGTGTGTGTGTGTGTGTGTGTGTGAGAGAGAGAGAGAGAGAGAGAGAGAGAGAGAGAGAGAGAGAGAGAGAGAGAGAGAGAGAGAGAGAGAGAGAGGGACCCTATGGATTGTGCAAAATCACAAGCTTGACAACCTGAGTGTGTGTGTGTGTGTGTGTGTGTGTGTGTGTGTGTGTGTGTGTGTGAGAGAGAGAGAGAGAGAGAGAGAGAGAGAGAGAGAGAGAGAGAGAGAGAGAGAGAGAGAGAGAGACCCTATAGACTATGCAAATCTAGATTTTTTCAAGAACATACAGACTATAGCAATCAAAATAGTGCACCAGACAACTTACATGTGTGTGTGTGTGATGACCATTGTTTATGTCACACACACACACACACACACACACACACACACACACACACACACACACACAGAGCTCTACCACTAGCAAGTAGACAGAGAAAGAGAAAGAGTAAGGTGAGTCACCATGATCAAGACCAAGACCTTGATTAGGGTAGCTATTGGTGATCACGTATAGGTACGGTAGGCCAAGAGGTGGCGTGCAACATTCAACAACAATAACTCGGTTGTGAAGTGGAGGTAAACAAGTGACAGGCACCATCTGTTGGTGGAGAGGGCTTAGTAGTAGCAAAGAGTGCTGAAGGAAACGGGTGCACATGGATTTGATCGAGCTATTAAGTGTTGGGGCTAGTAAAGAGAGGGTAAAGAGCCACTGGCTTAGGTAGAAGCAGCTCCAATTGCGACTCAATAGAACATGTGTGTGTGTGTGTGTGTGTGTGTGTGTGTGTGTGAGAGAGAGAGAGAGAGAGAGAGAGAGAGAGAGAGAGAGAGAGAACTAAAGCTACATGTGATGTAGTATGTGTATGGCTGATGAGTGACTCTCGATGCTCCAAAATTGTGGTGATGAGAGTCGCAATGGAGAGCCCACACTTTGGCTGGGAGAGGAAAGTGTGTAGGTTTAAGTTATGGCTGAAAATGTGAGAGTAGCAAGTTCGAATGTGACCAAAAGCTGAGCACTCTAGTAGTGTGTGGTACTCAGACTCTCGAACTTGCAATGAGCATAATGTGCACAGTCGATTTGACTCTTCTCCATTGCCCCAACGCCCTATCTCGCACGAAGGAAATGGGAGCTAAGACGAATGGCTGCAATAGTGCGTATCGTCGACAAGGGGATAGGCTCAAGCATGTAAGTGTGAGTACGGTTTCCTCTTTTAGCGAAGAACAAGGTTTTGTAGTTGGGGGCAATATGGGTGGTGTAATGTATGAAGCGTGACCCACCGGATTTCTCCCAAGCCATAATACATTGGCGTTGTAGAAAAGCTTCATTCACTTGGGAGTCAATTGAAGCATCATGCAGCAAGTGTAACGCACCCCATCTCCCAAACCACTTCTTTATGTCTTGCATCCATCCCGTTCTCAAGATCTTGCTTTTATGCGTCTTTTGAACTTTTTTGCTTGCTTCCCATGCAATTGTAGGAAGTTGATGTGAGGGGTTTTGGCGCATCTTTATCATGTACTCCACAACCCTTTCCATGCACATAACCTCAATTGGAAGACATCCCGACTAAAGAACTAGGAGCATATATGGTGTTTGTGTCTTCACTTGGAGAAAGTTTGTAAGAAAACACTTTTGGACATTCTCAAACTCTTTCCAAGTAGACTTTGAGATGCTCCCACCCCACACTTCAACTCCATAAAGAAGAACCGGTGTCACCAATGCATCAAAAAGATACTTCTTGAGAATCCAATACTTTATGTTTCCCGCATTACACATGTTCTCAAATGCATAAAATGCTCTCCTTCCCGCTTCCAAATGACGCATAGCACATTCATGCCACTTGTGATTGGATGGAACCTCAAGGCCAAGGTACTTAAAGCTCTCAACCACTTCAAGTGTCTCATTGTTGTACACAATGCATGGCTTCTCCTTATGGCTGGTTTTCACAAGCATAACCTTTGTTTTGGATTCGTTCACAATCAGCCCACTATGCAAGCAAAAGTTCTCAAGGACAACTGTAATGGAATTTGCCTATTCAATTTGAGAGTAGCGGAATTTAATGAGAGTACTTTCAAGAAATGATTTTGTGAGCATAGCGGGTAGACATAATTGAAGATAACAACATAATTATAGCAATTAGTTAACTTGGCATGGACAATACTTTTGCAAGAGAGAGAATTTAGAGAACATGACAACAATTGAGAACCGTATTTATGTGGAGCCGATCCCCCCTCCAATAGGCATTTGTATTATGATTTCTCCCATAAAGAGAGACTTGTTACAATACATTCTTTGTGTTCCTTGTGACCTAGGTGAAGCAATGAAGATGGAAAGCTTCATGCATCACCATCAGAGCATAACCTAAACTTGAAGAAAGCTTTAACTATACCAAGCCTCAGTCTCAAGACCTCAAACACCTTCGAAGGTGGAGAGAGCTAGCAGGGAATGAGGGTAGGGAAGAGGAAGAAGAAACATTTCATACGAGAAAGAACTAGTTCCTCACTTATCATAACTCTTGTGCTAGCATACATAATAGCATAGTAATGAAGAAGAAATAGATGAAAAGCTCAAGCATTGAAGCATGGATCTTGGATGGATTTGCACTCCATAGCCAAGAGTGTTGGTGTAGGCTCTCAACCTCTACTTGCTTGGAGAAGGAGAGGGAGATCTTGCACTTTGCATAGTACACAATGAGAGTGTTTGTGAGTGTGTGTGGGTGAGTATACCCCCTAAGCACCCCCCTAGCTTGCTTGGGTCGAGCCCCCCTTGTAGCTCATGCTTGAAGCTCATTGGACCCCTCCAGGCCTAGCCAATCACAAGCAGGAGCCATTACAAGCAACATTGGTAGCCTTGGGACAAGTGTCCCCCTTTCCCCTTTGAGAGAGAGGACTTGATAAATGCAAAATCAATTAATTAAATATCCTAAATTATCATTGGACCCCTTGGGTGGCCAACCAATAGGCTTCAGGCACACCATGAGGGCAACATGGGGAGGAACTTGACAAGTGTCCTTGCTGCCTCTTCAAGCTGGGGCTTCCCTTGTGTGTGTGTGTGTGTGTGTGTGTGTGTTTCTCTCTCATCCCCCCCCCCCTTGTAGGCTCGCCCCCTCCTTGTAGGGATATTTTTGACTTCGGATGAGCAAGCCCCTTAGTCATCAAGCATGACTAAGCACTTGAAGTAGGGGGTGTTCCAACAAGCATCTCAGGCAAGCTTCTCAAGGCACCTCAAGCACCTTAATCATGCACCAAGTCAAGCACCTCAAGCATGGAGCCAGTCAAGCACCTCAAGCATCTTAATCAAGCACCTCAAGCAGGACAAGCACCTCAAGCACGACAAGCACCTCGAGCTTGGGCCGGGTTCCCACCTCAAGCTCAGCCCTAGCTTACCTAAGGTCAAAAGAATTTTACACACATTATTGGAGGTATTCAATGAAGCTAACCCTAAGGTCTTATGCTCCATTGGTTAGCCTTGCTCTTGATAGACCATCTCCCATTTGGGCCCCTTTACTATTGGCCCCGTGTTGAGATAGATCTATAAGTACATATCTATATCTTAACACTAAGTGATCAATTTAATATGAGAAAATCATTTGGGTTAGTTAGATATTAGATTTTATGACATTACCTCTCTCTTGAAATCATAGTCGTCCTCGACTATGAGGTAGAAGAGATAAAGCCTTAGTCATTAGTCAATCGTACTTAGCGGGTAGAGGATCCCTTTTTTACCCTATGACATCTTTCCAAGATGGATGACTAATCCATTTGGTGCTTGGGAGACATAGCTTCCACAAGCATGTCTGCTCTTTAGTCCATTTCATTCTCCCAAAGTAGAGTGACAAATTCTACTTGGTGTTTGAGAGACGTCGTCATCACAAACATGATTCTAAGCATGCATACTAGTTAAATTTGTGCACAATTAAAAAGAGGATTAGTCTTATAAGACAAAAACATGAGTCATTTAAAAGAGAGTTGTACATTTGCTTACTCTAATGTAGCATTGTAAGCATTGACAAGGTTCATACTATCCTTAAGTTGTACTCCTTGCATCCATTTAGCATCTTCAAAAGGATAATTTTTGAACTTAATAAGATACCGTTGGATTATCTTACCATGTCGTAGTACCTTGTCTTCATGCCGAAGGATAGATTCGGGTTGTAGCACCTCTTCTTGGTCTTCAACTTCGGGAGGGTCTTCAATAATTGGTTCAGTTGGTGGCTCTCCTTTGTAGGGCTTAAGTAGGCTTACATGAAAGGCATTGTGTATAAGCCAATGGTTGGGAAACTTGAGTTGATAAGCCGTCTCATTGATGGGCTTCAAGATTTGGAAAGGACCATAGTATCTTTTTGCTAGTTTAGCATAATACTTTTGATGGCCCGTAGGATTTTTGCCCATCGTTTGCCTTAATCGAGCCTTAGGAAACTTGAGTAAGACCCAATCATTTTCTTTAAATATTAAGGCTCTTCTGTGCTTATCAGTAGCAACTTTTTGCCTTTGTTGAGAGATGGCTATAGCCTCCCTAATCTTTTGAAAAGATTCTTGTAGGTCACGGCTATACTCATCGGCGGCGAAGATCTTCCCATGTACTTTGAGTAGCAAGGGACTTTTAGGTCTTCCCTCTATGATCTCGAAAGGTGCTTTCCCCGTAGAAGTATGTACAGTATTATTGTAGGCATACTCTACTAGAGGTAAATACTTTTCCCATTGTGAGCGTTGATCTACTTCGGTAACATAAGTCTTGAGTAGATCGAGTATCGTAAGATTGGCTATCTCACTTTGGCCATCCGTTTGTGGGTGATAGGCCGAAGAGAAATTCAATCTTGTTCCTAGATTTTCAAAGAGACCTTTCCAGAAATTACTGGTCATTCTAGGATCTCTATCTGACACGATGGATGTGGGTAATCCATGGTGCTTGAAAATCTGAGATATGAAGAGAGTTGCCATTTGATGTGCCTTAATAGTCTTTTTGACAGGAATAAAGTGTGCTTGCTTGCTAAACGTGTCGACTATTGTCCATATTCCTGTATTCCCATGGATAGACTTGGATAATCCAAAGATGAAATCCATGGATATACTCTCCCATGGTGAATTTGGAATAGGCAATGGCTGGAGTAGTCCAGGTTGCTTCCCTCTATCATACTTGGTCTTTTGGCATACTACACATTTTGAAACATACTCTTGTATGTCCACTTTCATGGTAGGCCAATAGAAATACGTCTCTACTCCTCGGAGAGTAGGTTGAATACCTCTATGCCCTGCATATGGAGGAGCATGGGATTTATACATAACCTTCTCACGAAGGGAATGGGTAACACATAGCCTATTGCCGTGGAGAAGACAACCATCCTGCAAGGTGAATGGTTCCTCTTTCTTCCCCAAAGCAAGGGCTGACATTATGTCTCTAAAGTCAGGGTCAATAGCATACTCATCTATCATAGAGGATAGATCATTGTGAGTAGTTAGAGACACCGCATTAACTTTTGGTCGTCGTGAAAGTGCATTGGCAACTTGATTGTGCTTACCAGCTATGTGAGCAATATGGAAATTAAATTGCAAAAGAAAATTTGCCCACCTCATTTGTTTGTCGGAAAGTTTGGTTTGCGTCATGAAATACTTGAGACTTTGGTGGTCGGTTCGTAGGATAAATGGAGTCCCCAATAGGTAGTGCTTCCATGTATCTAGGGCATGTAGAACAACTAAAAGCTCTTTCTCATAAATGCCCAAGACTCGTTCATCACTATTGAGCCTTCGGCTCTCATATGCTATGGCATGCCCTTCTTGAAGCAAAACCGCTCCAAGGCAATCACCACAAGCATCACATTGGACCTCAAATGGTTTTGAGAGATCCGGAAGCACGAGGACTGGTTGGGAAGTAACCTTCTCTGTGAGTTTTTCAAAAGCATTTTGCTCCTTAGCAGTCCATACAAACTTAACGTTCTTCTTTGTTAAGTCGTGTAGTGGTCCTGCTACTTGAGAGAATTTTGCTATGAAGCGTCTATAGTATGCACACATACCAATAAATCTTCTTAGCTCATGTAGATTCCTTGGGTTAGGACATGATTTTATTACCTCTAACTTTGATGGATCCATACGAATACCATCGTGAGAGATAATATGATCTCGATATTGAATCTCTTGAAGGAAGAATTCACTTTTCTTTTGGTTGAGAAAGAGTTTGTTTTCCCTCAAGGCTTGAAAAATCACTTGGAGATGTTGCTTATGTTCCCCCAAAAATTTGGAGTAGATGATGATATCATCAAAGAACACTCCAGTGAATTTACGATATGGTCTAAAAATTTTCTCCATGAGACGATTGAAAGTAGCTGGTGCATCAGTCAAGCCAAAAGGCATGACTAGATATTCATAAAGACCAAATGTTGTGCGAAACACGGTCTTTAGGATATCTTCATCCACTATCCTTATTTGATGATAGCCACTCTTATGGTCAATCCTACTGAAGTAGGTAGAGCCTTGTAGCTTATCAAACAGATCTTCTACCCGAGGCACGGGAAATCTGTTTTTGATAGTGATATGGTTTAGTGCTCGATAGTCCACACACATACGGTATGTACCATCTTTCTTTTGCACTAAAAGGACTGGAGAACAAAAGGGAGAGGAACTAGGCCTCACCATCCCTTTGTCTACCAATTCTTGTACTTGCCTCATAATCTCCTCTTGTTGAGCTTGTGAGACTCGATAAGGAGGTTTGTTAGGTGGTGAGCTTCCTAGAAGGAGCTCAATACGATGGTCATCATCCCCTCGTTTTGGAGGTAGGTCCATAGGGATATCATCGATGAACACATCTTGGAATCCTTTTAGAAAAGTAGACAAGTCTAACTCTTCTTGATTCCTATCATTTTCATTTGATGAAACATTATTAGCTTTTAGAGACTCTTTGACATAAATCATGTACGCAGAAACTGAGCTCTTCATTGATTTATCAAAAGAAAGAGGATTTACAAGTGGAATAGTGCGACCACTCTCACTAGCATCTATATACATGTTCTTTCCCCTGTAGGTGAAGTAAATTCTCCTTTCAGGGAACTTCATGTTGGCAGCCATGCGATCAAACCATGGTGCCCCTAGGATAACATCCTGATGTTGGAGAGGAGAGATGAAGAAGTCTTCTTTGTCGACATAGCTTTGGACATGAAGCCTCAACTTCCCAATCAAGGGAGTAACGGAGGCTTGTTGTCCCTTGAAAGCTGCATCAGCTGTTACTATATCTCCCATCTCAAAAGATTGAATGCCCAACTTGGTGGCCAACTCTATTGATATGAAGTTGAGAGTAGAGCCAGGGTCAAACAAGATGAAGGTATCATGCTCTCTTACCTTTCCCCAAGCATAGGAGAGTGATGATCCTTTGCAATGAGCATCCTCTTTTGGAGCTTCGATGGTGGAAGCCCTAGGAGTCTCATTGCGAGTATTCTTCTTGGGGCAAGAACGATAGCCATGTCCTTGCTCCCCACACTTGAAACATTTATGGTCCTTGCGAAAAGCTTCAAGCTCTTCAGGAGAGAGTTTGTTTTTACCTTTGTAAACTCCCTTCTCCTTGGACCGATTGTTGTTGTTGTTATTGTTGTTGTTGGAAGTGCCTTGGGAATTATTTTGTGCATTGGATTTCACCTTTGCATCATTTTTATCTTTGTTTTCCATGGGCTTGACATTACATCTAGCCCCTTGATGGAAATTGATTCGTGAAGCAACCATGGTGTGATGGATTACTTCGGTAATAGTACCAGGCCGTTGAGAGTTGATGTATTCGGCCATCTCTTTAGGTAATCCCGCACAGAATTGCTGTCTTTGCTCGGCAAAGTCTATCTTTTGAAAGACAGTAGCTTTGAGATGTAAATCCCAAAACTTGTCTACATACTTGTTGATAGACTCATGAGAGAGAAGCTTCAAGCCGCGCCATTCGGTAAGAACTTTATCTTTAGTATCGCTTGGAAGAAATTGCTTCATGATGGAAACTCGTAGAGTTTTCCATGTCTTTGGGGCTTCTCCATTGCCATGAAGGCTAGCCCACCATTGACGAGCTGATTTTTGGAAGTGCATAGCTACATGGCGTAGCTTGGAGGACTCTGTGAAGCCCTCGTCCCCAAAGGCCGCATCAAATTGCTGGATGAAGGCCAACACTTTGTCGGTAGCACCAAAGGTGCCATCGTAGGTGAGAAAAGAGATACTCTTTCCTCCCTCCTTGAACTTCTTTAGCTTTTGTGACCTTCGCCATGCAGGAAATGATTTGCGATGTCCTCCCCTCTTGTATTCTCTAGGAGAATAGCCATAACTTTCATCGGAAGAGGAGGAAGGTGAAGAAGAAGGAGAAGAGGGTGACCTCTTCCTAGCCCTTTTCTTCCTTTGTTTCCTCTCTTGCCTTTCAAAGTGATGAGGAGAAGGACTATAGGTTGCTCTTTTCCTCTTGGGAGGAGTAGGCGATCGTCTAGACCGCCGTCTTCGTGGAGCCACCTCTTTAGAAGAACTTAGACTTTCATTGCTTTCTTTCTCTTTGGATTCCTCCTCTCGAATGGGAGAGAGTCTTCTTTTGGGGGTCTCTTCAAGACGCCTCCTAAGCTCTCTCTCCTCTGGGAGAGGAAGGGAAATTTCATAAGCACGAAGTTGTTGAGTAACTTCGGCTTGCAAAGCAGGGTTGCCTATAGCTTGCTGCAACCTAGCGATGAGATAATTCACAAACATGGGAGCATCATCATTAGCACCTTCATGTGCAAAATCAAAGCTATCAATGTTCATTCTACTCTCTTGATTATTGTCAGCCATGTTAACAAAATTTATGTTTATACTTAGTGTATGCTTTGGCAGTTCAAAACCTTAGTTGCCACTCCTCTTAGCCTTTGAAAATCGGCTCTTAAGTATCTACACCCACGGCTCAAAGTGATTAATTATAGAGAGTAGAGGAGTAGGTCTAACATAGCAGAGTTGCCAAGGGCTAGCTCCTTTCGGACTTCTTATGGCTCAATAATGGTAAAGCCGTAGGCAAGTCTAAAAAGACTCCATTATTAAGTCCAAAGCTCCCGAGGTGTGCACCATCCCCCACATAGTGGGCTTAACAAAACCGATATTAGATCCCAGTTTCACTTACTCTATTATAATTAACAACATCAACCATTTATAGGCTACTTAAGGACCTCTCTTCTTAAGCAAGAAAAGAGAAACCAAATGCTCTGATACCAATGTAATGGAATTTGCCTATTCAATTTGAGAGTAGCGGAATTTAATGAGAGTACTTTCAAGAAATGATTTTGTGAGCATAGCGGGTAGACATAATTGAAGATAGCGACATAATTATAGAAATTAGTTAACTTGGCATGGACAATACTTTAAGAGAGAGAATTTAGAGAACATGAAAACAGTTGAGGACCGGATTTATGTGGAGCCGGTCCCCCCTCCAATAGGCATTTGTATTATGATTTCTCCCATAAAGAGAGACTTGTTACAACACATTCTTTGTGTTCCTTGTGACCTAGGTGAAGCAATGAAGATGGAAAGCTTCATGCATCACCATCATAGCATAACCTAAATTGGAAGAAAGCTTTAACTATACCAAGCCTCAGTCTCAAGACCTCAAACACCTTCGAAGGTGGAGAGAGCTAACAGGGAATGAGGGTAGGGAAGAGGAAGAAGAAACATTTCATACGAGAAAGAGCTAGTTCCTCACTTATCATAACTCTTGTGCTAGCATACATAATAGCATAGTAATGAAGAAGAAATAGATGGCAAGCTCAAGCATTGAAGCATGGCTCTTGGATGGATTTGCACTCCATAGCCAAGAGTGTTGGTGTAGGCTCTCAACCTCTACTTGCTTGGAGAAGGAGAGGGAGATCTTGCACTTTGCATAGTACACAATGAGAGTGTTTGTGAGTGTGTGTGGGTGAGTATACCCCCTAAGCACCCCCCTAGCTTGCTTGGGTCGACCCCCCCTTGTAGCTCATGCTTGAAGCTCATTGGAACCCTCCAGGCCTAGCCAATCACAAGTAGGAGCCATTACAAGCAACATTGGTAGCCTTGGGACAAGTGTCCCCCTTTCCCCTTTGAGAGAGAGGACTTGATAAATGCAAAATCAATCAATTAAATATCCTAAATTATCATTGGACCCCTTGGGTGGCCAACCAATAGGCTTCAGGCACACCATGAGGGCAACATGGGGAGGAACTTGACAAGTGTCCTTGCTGCCTCTTCAAGCTGGGGCTTCCCTTGTGTGTGTGTGTGTTCTCTCTCATCCCCCCCCCCCCCCCCCCCCCCCCTTGTAGGCTCGCCCCCCTCCTTGTAGGGATATTTTTGACTTTGGATGAGCAAGCCCCTTAGTCATCAAGCATGACTAAGCACTTGAAGTAGGGGGTGTTCCAACAAGCATCTCAAGGCACCTCAAGCACCTTAATCATGCACCAAGTCAAGCACCTCAAGCATGGAGCCAGTCAAGCACCTCAAGCATCTTAATCAAGCACCTCAAGCAGGACAAGCACGACAAGCACCTCGAGCTTGGGCCGGGTTCCCACCTCAAGCTCAACCCTAGCTTACCTAAGGTCAAAGGAATTTTACACACATTATTGGAGGTATTCAATGAAGCTAACCCTATGGTCTATTGGTTAGCCTTGCTCTTGATAGACCATCTCCCATTTGGGCCCCTTTACTATTGGCCCCCTGTTGAGATAGATCTATAAGCACATATCTATATCTTAACACTTGTTCGCATTTATTCTCCCACATTAAGTGATCAATTTAATATGAGAAAATCATTTGGGTTGGTTAGATATTAGATTTTATGACAACAACCATAAGCTTTTGTGCATCTTCTAAAGTGTGTGCTAGAAGCACTACATCATCCGCGTACAACAAAAGCATGATTACCGCATTGCAAATAGTGACCTCTTCAATGCCTTCTTCTTGCATAAAGTCAAGCACCATTTGTTCCAATTGATCGATGCATAGACCAAAGAGAGTTGGTGACAACTGACATCCTTGTTTAACCCCAATAGTGGTTACAAAAATTTTTGAATTTTCTCTTCCCATGCGCAATTGACAAATCACCTTCTCATAGATTTGAGAAACCGCAAGCATAACCTCACTTGACACTTGGAGTTCTTCCATCCTTTTCCACAAATTGTTACGTGGAATCATATCAAAGGCTTTCTTAAAGTCCACAAAACAACAATACAATCGCTTGCCTTTCAAACGACTTTCCTTCATGAGAACACGAAGAGTGACAAGATGATCAATGGTGCTATGGCATCGACAAAAACCCGCTTGTCCCTTTGCACGCTTGTCATTATCTTCAGCCCAATCACTCAATTTCATCTCCATTATTCACCCAAACAACTTTGCCATAAGAGACCCAATCATTATAGTCCGGTAGTTATTTACATTCTTTACATCCCCTCCTTTGTGCAAAGGCTTAACCCAATTAGTACTCCAATCATAAGGCATACCATGTTGAAGAGCAAGGTTGAACATATCACTATCCATTCATGGGTAAAATCTCCCGTCCATTTGATCATCTCCGGCTTGATACCTTGAAGATCTCTTACTTTGCGAGTGGACAACTTTTCAAGCCCACCGCATACATCCTCAATAGTAAAAATAGAGGGCATACATAGGAGTGAACCATAAAATGGCATTTTTTCAGCATTTTCTTGCTCATATAATTGCCTACAATGTGTGTACATATCCACAAGACTCAAGCTATTAAAATTCTCAACCTGCTTGCCCCTCAAGTTTCTCCAAAATCTTCCACATGCATGTACCTTTTCTTGGACTTGAAAAAGTTGTTGCTTTACTTTCCATCTTATTTTTTTCTTTTGAATCAATGCTTGTATGTATGCAAATGAATTTGATAGTTGTCTTTGTCCATAGTTGCATTAAGCTTTATCAAGGACTTTCAAGCATCTTGACATTCTTTATCAAACCACCTTTTGCGTGATCTATCTTTGTTGATACCATGGAGATGCTTACAGCAAAGCATTCTTCGGCACAAGAACAAATAACTTTCTTGAAAGCTTCCCATTTAGTTTCCAATGGTGCATCATATTGAAGCTTCTTCATTTTTGCTCAACCATTTCAATGTACATTGGTGCCCTTTTGAAATCCATACATAGTGATAATTTCTCTTTCCTTTGGCTGAAATTATCATGCTTAGTTGCTTCTCCACATGAAAGGTCAATACATAAGGTGCGATGGGCGGATTCCGGAGTCCATTGGCCAACCATAAAACTCTTTATACGATACATGATGGCTTTGGAGAGTAGCATATAGTCAATCACACTATCGCCATTATGTCTCCTACATGTAAATCCATTGGTTCCACTCCACAAAGATACACCATTGGCAATCAGCATATCCGTGCTATTACACACCCTCCCATCATCAACAATGGAACTTCCCTGTACATTAGAGCGTTGCGGGGGCTGACGTGCCAAGAGATATTTATCTACAGGTTATATGGGTGACGTAAGAATTCAAGTGAAAAGTCAACATGGATCCTTTTCTTGCAATTGTGAATATGAAAGGACTTTAATTGGGGATGAAAGGATGGAGAGCGTCCTAGCATTGGATGCATTTGGGCTTCTTCTATGGCTAGCAGTGTTGTTTTATCTTTTGAGAGCCACTAGCTCTGACTACTTCAGTTCCGCATATTTGGAGAAGTGTAGATGTTCTACATCTATCCCAAGGCATGTGTGTGTGTGTGTGTGTTTTTTTTTTTTTAAAGAGAGAGAGAGAGAGAGAGAGAGAGAGAGAGAGAGAGAGAGAGAGAGAGAGAGAGAGAGAGAGAGAGAGAGAGAGAGAGAGAGAGAGAGAGAGAGAGAGAGAGAGAGAGAGAGAGAGAGCGTATTTTTTAATAACATAGAGACAATCCAAAGGGACATTGAAAATCTAGCAAGAAAGTCTTGAACTCAAGACTTGGTATGAGAGAGAGAGAGAGAGAGAGAGAGAGAGAGAGAGAGAGAGAGAGAGAGAGAGAGAGAGAGAGAGAGAGAGAGAGAGAGAGAGAGATAGATAGATTTTATTATCGTCCTCGGAGGTCAAATATGACCTATGGGACCAAAGTTACATGTGATGTAGTATGTGTATGGCTGATGAGTGACTCTCGATGCTCCAAAGTTGTAGTGATGAGAGTCGCAATGGAGAGCCCACACTTTGGCTGGGAGAGGAAAGTGTGTAGGTCTAAGTTATGGCTGAAAATGTGAGAGAAGCAAGTTCGGATGTGATCAAAAGCTGAGCACTCTAGTAGTGTGTGGTACTCAGACTCTCGAACTTGCAGTGAGCATAATGTGCACAATCGATTTGACTCTTCTCCATTGCCCCAACGCCCTATCTCGCATCGAAGGAAATGGGAGCTAAGCCGAATTGCTGCGATAGTGCGTATCGCGGACAAGGGAATAGGCTCAAGCATGTAAGTGTGAGTACGGTTTCCTCTCTCAGCGAAGAACATGGTTTTGTAGTTGGGGGCAATATAGGTGGTGTAATGTATGAAGTGTGACCCACCAGATTTCTCCCAAGCCGTAATACATTGGCGTTGTAGAAAAGCTTCATTCACTTGAGAGTCAATTGAAGCATCATGTAGCAAGTGTAATGCATCCCATCTCCCAAAACACTTCTTTATGTCTTGCATCCATCCCGTGCTCAAGATCTTGCTTTTATGCGTCTTTTGAACTTTTTTGCTTGCTTCCCATACAATTGTAGGAAGTCGATGTGAGGGGTTTTGACGCATCTTTATCATGTACTCCACAACCCTTTCCATGCCCATAACCTCAATTGGAAGAGATCCTGACTCAAGAAGTAGGAGCATATATGGTGTTTGTGTTTTAACTTGGAGAAAGTTTGTAAGAAAACGCTTTTGGACATTCTCAAACTCTTTCCAAGTAGACTTTGAGATGCTCCCGCCCCACACTTCAACTCCATAAAGAAGAACCGGTGTCACCAATGCATCAAAAAGATACTTCTTGAGAACCCAACACTTGATGTTTCCCGCATTACACATGTTCTCAAATGCATAATATGCTCTCTTTCCCGCTTCCAAACGACGCATAGCACATTCATGCCACTTGTGATTGGATGGAACCTCAAGGCCAAGGTACTTAAAGCTCTCAACAACTTCAAGTGTCTCGTTGTTGTACACAACGCATGGCTTCTCCTTATGGTTGGTTTTCACAAGCATAACCTTTGTTTTGGATTCATTTACAATCAGCCCACTATGCAAGCAAAAGTTCTCAAGGACAACCATAAGCTTTTGTGCATCTTCTAAAGTGTGTGCTAGAAGCACTACATCATCCGCATACAACAAAAGCATGATTACCGCATTGCAAATAGTGACCTCTTCAATGCCTTCTTCTTGCATAAAGTCAAGGACCATTTGTTCCAATTGATCGATGCATAGACCAAAGAGAGTTGGTGACAATGGACATCCTTGTTTTACCCCAATAGTGCTTACAAAAATTTCTGAAATTTCTCTTCCCATGCGCAATTGACAAATCACCTTCTCATAGATTCGAGAAACCGCAAACATAAACTCACTTGGCACTTGGAGTTCTTCCATCCTTCTCCACAAATTGTTACGTGGAATCATATCAAAGGCTTTCTTAAAGTCCACAAAACAACAATACAATCGCTTGCATTTCAACCGACTTTCCTCCATGAGAACAAGAAGAGTGACAAGATGATCAATGGTGCTATGGCATTGACGAAAACCCGCTTGTCCCTTTGCACGCTTGTCATTCTCTTTAGCCCAATCACTCAATTTCATCTCCATTATTCACCCAAACAACTTTGCCATAAGAGACCCAATCATTATAGTCTGGTAGTTGCTTACATTCTTTACATCCCCTCCTTTATGCAAAGGCTTAACCCAATTAGTACTCCAATCATAAGGCATACCATGTTGAAGTGCAAGGTTGAACATATCACTATCCATTCATGGGTAAAATCTCCCGTCCATTTGATCATCTCCGGCTTGATACCTTGAAGATCTCCCGCTTTGCGAGTGGCCAACTTTTCAAGCCCACCGCATACATCCTCAATGGTAAAAAAAGACGGCATACATGGGAGTGAACCATAAAATGACATTTTTTCAGTATTTTCTTGCTCATATAATTGCCTACAATGTGTGTACATATCCACTAGACTCAAGTTACCAAAATTCTCAACCCGCTTGCCTTTCAAGTTTCTCCAAAATCTTCCACATGCATGTGCCTTTTCTTGGACTTGAAATTCTTGTTGCTTTACTTCCCATCTTCTTCTCTTCTTTTGAATCAATGCCTTGTATGTATGCAAATGACTTTGATAGTTGTCTTTGTCCATAGTTGCATCAAGATTTATCAAGGACTTTCGAGCATCTTGACATTCTTTATCAAACCACCTTTTGCGTGATCTATCTTTGTTGATACCATGGAGATGCTTTATGGCAAAGCATTCTTCCGCAGAAGAACAAATAGCTTTCTTGAAAGCTTCCCATTTAGTTTCCAATGGTGCATCACATTGAAGCTTTGTCATCCATAATTTTTGCTCAACCATTTCAATGTACATTGGTGCCCGTTTGAAATCCATACATAGTGATAACTTCTCTTTCCTTTGGCTGAGATTATCATGCTTAGTTGCTTCTCCACATGAAAGGTCAATACATAAGGTGCGATGGTCGGATTTCGGGGTCCATTGACCAAACATAAAACTCTTTATGCGATACATGATGGCTTCAGAGAGTAGCATATAGTCAATCACACTATCCCCATTATGTCTTCTACATGTAAATCCATTGGTTCCACTCCACAAAGATACACCATTGGCAATGAGCATACCCGTGCTATTACACATGTGTAAAAGTAACTTTCCATAGTGATCCGGCTCTTTCTCATCCATTGAAGTACGATCATACAAGTGAACTTCCTCCAACTCCCTTGAAATGTATGGCATATCAAATTGTTGAGTATCATGTTGCAATGTTTTTGTGCGAGCATTCATATCCCCAAATACAATAACATCACCTTCACATTTGAAATAAGCAATGTCCTCTTCCAAATCAGAAAATGGTTGATCTCTATCCATGCAAGCATAAAAGGGAGAATCATGATGAGGAATGTAGCAACCGGCTACAAAAATGGGTGCTCTTTTTGGTGTCATAATTTTCAGCCATACATAACGTTTGTACTTGTCATCTTTCACAATTGATACAAAATCTTCCAATCCTTTCTTAACCATACATGCTAACCCTCCTTGTCCTCTTCGTTGCTTGAGATTCTTTGACCACATCAATGAATGTACATTGTAATCCTCCAAGCCATTAATCCTTTGTGTATCATGCTCCCAAGTTTCAACAAGAAGTACAACATCGGCTTTGCTTGTTAGTTCATCAATGCCAACACCCGCTCCTTCAAAGCATTCAAGTCCGCAAGAGAGCGTTTACATTCCTTGACTTCCTCTTCAAGTTGCATCAAACGTGTTGTTTGCATCTCAAGTGTCCTCTTGAGATTCTCATTCTCAACCACAAGTACCCTTAGTGTGCCATTTTCCATTGCAAGTGCTCGTAAGTCTTCGCTTTGTTTGTTTACGGTCTCTTGCAATGATACCAAGTACGCCATGATCATGGTTTCCGATGTCGTTGGTTGGGTGGCTGTGTTGCTATCTCCACACTTAGGAGATTTTGGATCATTTTCCACAATGGTTGTGGACCTTGTTGAAGAAGAAGAACCCTTGCGAGTGCCGGAAGACATTGTATGTAAAATAGGAGATGAGAATCAATTTTGTTGAACCTGTTCACTTCAAAAATGCTGCTACAAAAATGCCTTCCATAACTCTGAAAATTTCTGTCTTTACATCAATGCGTAGAGTGCTTCGTGCTCTTCGATTGAGGCTATAGATCACCCAAATCGGAGTTCGGATGAAGAAGTTATGATCAAAAGAGTGGATTGCTGTCTACTAGGTCAAAAAACGGCTGCACTGAGAGAGAGAGAGAGAGAGAGAGAGAGTTTCCTTGTCAACTTGGTGGCCCTCCAAGAGTGACCGTGGAGCATGACACCAACCAAAACCTGTCTTGCTCCAATCAACTGATGGTCATGAGAAGCCTATACATTGGCAAGTCATGGTTTTGATAGCATGGTGCAATAATAGCAAGTTGGTAGAAATTTGGTACATTATCATTGGTTAACAATCAAGGAGATACGGGTAGTTCAAATTTATTAGAAGTCGTGTGAAGAATGAGTTGGTTGCAATGGGTCGGCTAAAAGCACTCCATGTGCTCATTATGAGAGAGAGAGAGAGAGAGAGAGAGAGAGAGCACTACCCAACAAGTCCTCAACTTAAAGGAATCAAGAAAGGGGAAAAGAAACTGGAAAAAGTGATAGCAAAGATCCACTCGATGAGTCTTGATCTCGAGATCTAATATGAGAGAGAGAGAGAGAGAAAGAGAGAGAGAGAAAGAGAGAGAGAGAGAGACAAGGCATACCTATGCATTGTTATCTTCTTAGAATGGTTTCAAGAACTATAATTCCATCCTCTTCACACATGGATATGTAGATACACACACCCCCTACCAATATATGAGTGTGTGTGTGTGTGTGTGTGAGAGAGAGAGAGAGAGAGAGAGAGAGAGAGAGAGAGAGAGAGAGAGAGAGATCCAATGCGGCCATGCTTTTTCTTGGCCGCAACATCGCGCGGGTCACATACTAGTAAGACTCAAGTTACCAAAACTCTTAACCAACTTGTCCTTCAAGTTTCTCCAAAATCTTCCACATGCACGTACCTTTTGGAATTGAAAAAATTGGCGCTTGACTTTTCATGTTCTTCTCTTCTTTTGAATCAATGCCTTGTATGTATGCAAATGACTTTGATAGTTATGCATACACACTCTCAAAAAGACAGACACGTAGAGTCACAAGACAGAAAGAGGGAGAGAATTGCATTGAAATTTGAGTAGATTCTCCTTAAAAACTTACTTTTCAAATTGTGACCACACCTACTTATACTGGACCATATTATACTGCCTACTGGCTCCTTCTTTATTATACTAACTCATTCACGAGATAACCCCCCAATTTCATCCTTACGTCCTAGTGCTAATGTTGAAACCCATATAAGGTCTATATCACCCTCTAAAATGTAGATGAAGGATTCGAACACTCACAAACTGCACGAAGCAACACCATATGAAGCATGTATAGCCAACCCAAAATCTAGCTGATGTTGCGACGATGGGCAACTCACACATTTTTAAAAATAGCTTGAACCTCCTCTATGTCCATGGCAACTAGCTCCCCCATGCATATCGCATGCACCTCATATTCCTCCTCTGTTAAATGGAGGGCACGTCGCATCCCCCCTGTGCCCTCTTGCTTGTGCGATCTCACTCAAATGTCTTCTCTCTTCCCCCAAAAATTAAGAGAGAATCTTTTCTACAGATTGATTTTATGAATTTATCTCAGTTAGTACCCCTACTTATTACTTTTGATTTGGAAGTTAAAGTGATCAATAGAGTTGTAAACGGTATTTTTTATTTTCAAGTGAGCATTATACACTGCAAACGTGAATACGTATTGAGTGTGTCTTTCCTCAACATAGCAATTCATCTTCGCTTTTAAGCTAACCAATCTATAGGCAATTTACATGTCAACATACAGGCTAGCACACAGCTTGGGTCACGATTATGATTATGATTATGAGATAAAATTAAGTATCATGTAGTTTTCTATGGGCTTTTGTGTAGAGTAGGTCTTAGGCTTGTCTTGGGCCTTGCGTCCTTGTTATGAAATTTCCAAGGTTGAAAGCAAGCAACATTTGAACGCTCTCAAGGTGTGACTTCGTGCCAAGACTTGCCTAACCTTTGGGACTGCGTTGCCCCACCCCACCCCACCCCACCCTTGTATTTTGAAGGTACGAATGCTTAACAATGATTGCTTTTCCACTAACGCTAAAGCGAGTGTGAACAACAAATTAGGGCTAGCGCCACCCCACCATGACGTATCATTTGAAGACTTTGTCGTGCGTTGATTGAGAATTTATCCAACCCATTCCTTTTAGCCTGACTCCTGAGTTAGACCCTAAACTATGGTCTCTCCTTTGTTTTTAAAGAGCACCTCTCCCAAAACAAACACCACTTTCTTGGCCTCGTTTAAAAAAAAAAAAAAAAGCAAAACTCACAATTGTGAGTGAATTATATTGAACAGCCCAAAAAATTACAAGGTCTTGTCATGCTCTTGTTAAGCCATGACATCATCCAAGGACTATACTTACATCGGCTATCAGGGCCTCGCTTTTTACGGTCACAGACTCACAAACTACTAGTGACACAATTCGAATTTATGTCAAAATCTAAGGTATTAAGGGGAGAGCCCGTAGAGATCACAGGGTTTATGTACAGAGTGCATCTGAAGTTGGTGTGCAAGTGTGGGGACGTGAAGTGAGTTGCTACCTGGGCAGTGATGCATCTGTCCTGCAATGTGTGGTGTGCGGACACGTGTATGTGAGTTTGGTTGAGGGCTGTGGGTGAGGGTCTTTCTTAAGCAAGAGTTTTTAGTCGTATGCTGCTATGGGAGAGAATTGACCCTTCTTTTGGTTCTAATCATGATTATATTTGATAATAATTGTTGCTAGTGCTCGCTTCCACCCAAGACATAATAAGCGCTCTTTTCTCGTGAGGGTCATCCTTTTGTATGGCTTACGAGGTGTCATAAAATCTAATATCTAACGAACCCAAATGATTTTCTCTTATTAAATTGATCATTTAATATGGGATAATGCTAAGGAGCAAAAATATTTTGACAAGCTCAAAGAGAAGCTTACATCTCAACCAATCCTCATGCTTCTGGATCTCTCAAAGCCATTTGAGGTCCAATGTGATGCTTGTGGTGATTGCCTTGGAGCAGTCTTGCTTCAAAAAGGGCATGCCATAGCATATGAGAGTGGAAGGCTCGATATGGATGAATAGGTCTTGGGCATTTATAAGAAAGAGCTTTTAGCTATTCTACATGCCCTAGACACATGGAAGCACTATTTATTGGGGACTCCATTTATTTTATGAACAGACCACCAAAGTCTCAAGTACTTCATGATGCAAACCAAGCTTTCCGACGAACAAAAGAGGTGGAAAATTTTTCTTTCGCAAGTTTATTTTCATATTGCTCACATTGCTGGTAAGCACAATCAAGTGGCCAATGCACTTTCATGACGACCAAAAGTCAATGCGGTGTCTATTGCAACTCACAATGATCTATCTTCTCTGATAGATGAGTATGCTATTGACCATGACTTTAAAGATGTAATGTCAGCCCTTGATTTTGGGAAGAAAGAGGAACCATTCACCTTGCAGGATGGTTATCTTCTCCATGGCAATAGGCTACGTGTTATCCATTCCCTTTGAGAAAGTCATGCATGAATCCTGTGCTCCTCCCTATGCGGGACATAGAGGCATTCAACCTACTCTTCGAGGAGTAGAGACGTACTTCTATTGGTCTACCATGAAAGTGGACATACAAGAGTATGTTTCAAAATGTGTGGTATGCCAAAAGACTAAGTATGATAGAGGGAAGGAACCTAGATTACTACAGCCATTGGCAATCCCTAATTCACCATAGAAGAGTATATACATGGAATTTATCTTTGGATTACCCAATTCTATCCACGAAAATACGGGAATATGAAAATAGTCGACACGTTTAGCAAGCAAGCACACTTTATTCCTGTCAAAAAGACTATTAAGGAACACCAAATGGCAACCATCTTCATATCTCAAATTTTCAAACACCATGGATTACCAACATCCATCATGTTACATAGATATCCTAGAATGACCAGTAATTTTTGGGAAGGTCTCTTTGAAAATAATCTAGATACAAGATTGAATTTCTCTTCGGCCTATCACCCACAAACAGATGGTCAAAGTAAGATAGTCAATCTTAGAATACTCAATCTACTAGAGACTTATGTTACTCATGCAGATCAAATCTCACAATGGGAAAAGTACTTACCCCTTGTAGAGTATGCATACAATAATAGTGTCCATACTACTATGAAACAAGCACCGTTTGAAACCATAGAGGGAAGGCCTAAAAATACCCTGCTACTTAAAGTACATGGGAAGATCTTCATTGCTGATAAGTATAGCTGTGACCTACGAGAATCTTTTCAAAAGGTTAAGGAGGCTATATCCATCTCTCAACAAAGGCAAAACGCTGTTGTTGACAAGCACAGAAGGGCCTTAACGTTCAAAGAAAATGATTCGGTCTTACTTAAGTTTCCCAAGGCTTGATTGAGGCAAACCGGGCAAAAGTCCTACGGGCCATCAAAAGTAATATGCTACGTTAGCAAAAAGGTACTATTGTCCTTTTCAAATCTTTAATCCAATCAATGATATGGCTTGTCAACTCAAGTTGCGCAACCATACTGTAAAGGAGAGCAACCAGAGAACCAATTATTGAAGACCCTCCAGAAATTGAAGACCAAGAAGAGGTACTACAACCCAAAGCTATCCTTCGGCATGAAGACAAGATACTACGACATGGTAAGATTATTCGGCAAAATCTTGTTAAGTTCAAAAAAATATCGTTTTGAAGATGCTAGATGGATGCAATGAATGCACCTTAAGGATAGTATGAACCTTGTCAATGCTTACAATGTTGCACTAGAGTAAGCAAATGTAAATGATTTCTAAATAAAAAATGTTTTTGTCTTATAGCACTAAACCTCTTTTGTGCACAAATTTAAATAGTATGCATGCTTAGAGTCATGTTTGTGATGACGACGTCACTCAAACACCAAGTATAATTCGTCACTCTACTTTGGGAGTATGATATGGACTAAAGAGCAGACATGCTCGCGGTAGCTACACCTCCCAAGCACCAAATGGACTAGTCATCCACTCTGGAATGATGTCAGAGGGTGAAAAGGGATCCTCTACCCGCTAAGAAACGTGGGCTAATGACTAAGACTTTATCTCTTCTACTTCATAGTCGAGGACGTCTAGGATTTCAACAGAGAGGTAATGTCATAAAATCTAATATCTAACCAATCCAAATGATTTTCACATATTAAATTGATCATTTAATGTGGGAGAATAAACGGGAACAAGGGTTAGAATATAGACATGTGCTTATGGATCTGTCTCAACACAGGGCCAAGGTTAAAGGGGTCCAAATGAGAGATGGTATGCTAAAGAGAAATGCTACCTAAAGGAGCTTAAAGACCTTAGGGTTAGCTTCATTAAAGACCTCCAAAAGTTAGTGTTAAAAAGTCATTTGACCTTAGGCAAGCTAGGGCTGACCTTGAGGTGGGAACCCTACCCAAGCATGAGGTGCTTGTCGGCTTGCTAACTAAAGTGATTAAAGTGTTTGTGGGAACCTTGCCCAAAGCTTGAGGTGATTTTTTTGCTTAAATGACTAAGTTTTTTGAAGTGTTCAATTCAAAGATAAACTCTAAAGAGTCATAAACCATTTCCATGCTTGATTGACTAAGTGCTTGAAGCGTTCAATTCAAACCAAATGACTTAAGAAGCATAGAAGACACATGTCAAAATCCTCCACATGTGGCCCTCATATGTGTTTGAATCCAATTGGATAGGTTTTAAAGGGGTCCAATGATAATTTAGATGCATAAATAAGTAATTAAGTTCTTTCTCTCAAAGAGGAAAAAGAGGACACATGTCCAAACGAAATAATTAAATAATACAAAAGAGAGAGGGGGGGGGGGGGGGGGGGGGACCAAGCATGAGAGAGGGGTATACTCTCCCACACACACACATACACACACACATTCTCTCATTGTGTGGAGTGCAAAGTGCAAGAGCTCCATTTCCTTCTCCAAGCTTGTTGAGAAGTGGAGAGCCTACACCAACACTCTTAGCTATGGAATGCGAATCCAACCAAGAGCCATGCTTCAATGTTTAAGCTTTCCATCTTCTTCATCTTCATTACTATGCTATTATGCTATGCTAAGCAAGAGGAGTGATGATCAGCGAGGAACTATTTATTTTTCCTATGGATGATTCTTCTTTGTCTTCCCTACCCTCATTCCCCGCTAGCTCTCTCCACCTTTGAAGGTGTTTGAGGCCTTGGGACTGAGGCTTGGGATAGTTAATGCTTCTTGCAAAGTTTATGTTATGCTTGTGATGCATGAAGCTTTCTATCTTCATTGCATCACTTAGGTCACAAGCAGCACAGATTGTATTGTATCAAGTCTCTCTTGATGGGAGAATCTATAATACAAACGCCTTTTGGAGGGGGGACCGGCTCCAAGTAAATCCGGTCCTCAACTATTGTCATGTTCTCTAATACTCTCTCTCTTGCAAATGTTCATGCCAAGTTAATTAAATACCATGTTTGCGTTTCCACCATCAATTAAGTTCACCCTCTATATTCTCAAAGTAATCTCACAAAAATGCTCACTCTAGTTCACTCAATTCCGTTATTCTCAAAGTTCATAGGCCATTTTCATTACATTCTAATAATGACATATTCACTTGATTTGCAAATATGAAAGAAGAACTTAACCACACTGAAGCACATGTGATCTACGAAGAAGAGAGAGAGTGCTATGTCCAACGGAAAGACCTTAAAGCTATTGCTAGAATCAAAGAGGAAGACATTAGGAAGAGGATGGGGTCTAGGAGGGCTTCTTTATTTGCCATAAGATTATGTAGGTGATTAACATTTTGACGAATGGATGCATGCCATGTGTGCAAGAATGGTGGGTGTGTAAGAGAGGTGTAAGAGTGGTCAAAGGATGCACTTTTCCTCCCCAAAAAAGGGGGTGAAAAACTTTACGATTTTTGGCCTTGCATAACTCCTATATGTGATCTCCAATTTGAGTGAAGATTATAGATCTGGAATCTACACACCGAGCTCTTTCCATAGATATGCTACATGATATATGTTTGCCTGCTAGATTTTGAATTTGATTTTGGGGGGAAAATTTGAATTCACATAAACTAACCATTTTACCTATTTGAATTCAAAAGTTGTCCTTTGATTGCTTTCTTAATACTAAAGGTTTGACTCCCTTAAACTGCCAAATAAAGAGGCCCTCCTAGACTCCATTCTCTTCCTAATGGTCCGGGTTGCAAGGCGAGCCTCTCAGTCTCAAAGAGTGCAATAAGCTATTTCCAAACCACTTTGGCGCCAGCAACTATTTTGAATCAACGCTAATGCAAAGTAATCATCTCCTATAAAGCTAGATCATATTTTCAGCACAAATTAAGGGCTCGCACGAGTATTGCTACGAAGATTCATACGATGAGAGAGAGTTATGCCACAAACAATAACGAAATGGCACTCTATTTTATACGGCTATGTTTATGAAATCCTTGGGAGCTGTGTAGATTGGTCAGACCACCCCAAGGACTTTGGCGTTGGGCATGGTCAGATTGCAGAGAAAGTGGCAGCAAGTAACACCACTAATCCAATGTCTGCACGCAAACGTTCCATAGTTCTACTTATCAAAGAATTAGAGATGATCATGGCATAAGCAAGCCAAGGGCAAGATCTTACAAGCCAAGGAGAGACATGGCAGAATCCTTGAGCTTGATATATAGCTATTAGAGGCACAAAAGACAAGCTGCAACATGCATCACTGTATGGACCATTTCCAGAACATACCGGTTCTTTGCAACAAGGATCTGGAGACCCATTTCCTATGCCTGAAAGTACTATTGAACATAGATGAACTACCCAACGAGTCGACTCAACCTTTGGTTTGAGCACTTCGCTCACTTTAACCCTATCTATTTTCTCAAGAAGAGAATGCGAAGTGCTACAATTTTTGTAATTACATCACGTCTATCCCCTCAGCTATTCATTTTTGTATTCTCAATTTGAAATTGTATTGTATCTAGCTGTAATTGTGAATCTTATTGCAAAAGTAACGAGAGAGAGAGAGAGAGAGGGGTGAACATCAGTTAGTGTAGCATGGTGATCTTTCATGATTTTCACGTAATCACGCCAAGAAAAACTTATAGAACTTTAGTCACACATCTTCATCTCTATCAAGCACACCAGCCATATCATCTACTTCATCCATATCACAAGCATTTTGAAGCTATCTCCCATTCCATTTCATCCTTATCATCAACTTTTGCATCTATAGCTTCATGGGTTATGGGAGAGAGTCTTCTTTTGGGGGTCTCATCAAAAAACCTCCTAAGCTCTCTCTCCTCTTGGAGAGGAAAGGAAATCCCATAAGCACAAAGTTTTTGAGTAACTTCGGCTTTCAAAGCAGGGGTTGCCCATAGCTTGTTGCAACCTAGTAACAAGATAGTTAAGACATCATCATTATTAGCACCTTCATGTGCAAAATCAAAGTTATCAATGTTCATTCTACACTCTTGGTTATTGTCAGCCATGTTCATTAAACTTATGTGTGTACTTAGTGTATGTTTTGGCAATTCAAAACCTTAATTGCTACTCTTCTTAGCCTTTGACAATAGGCACTTAAGTATCTACATCCATAGATTGAATTGGTTAATTATAGAGAGTAGTGGAGTGGGTCTAACATAGCAGAGCTACTGAGGGATAGCTCCTTTCAAAATTCTTATGGCTCAATAATGGTAAAGCCATAGGCAAGTCTAAAAAGACTCCATTACTAAGACCAAAGCTCTTGAGGTGTGCACAATATCCCACATAGTAGGCTCATCAAAACCGATAATAGATCCCATTACCACTTACCCTAATATAATTAACAAAATCAACCATTAATAGGCTACTTAAGGACCTCTCTTCTTAAGAAAGAAAAGAGAAACCAAATGCTCTGATACCAATGTAATGGAAATGGCCTATGAAGTTTGAGAGTAGCGGAATTAGGGAATTAGATAAAGCACTTTTGTGAGGTTACTTTGTGAGCATAGTGGGTGAACTTAATTGATAATAGCAACATAAACATGGTAGTTAGTTAACTTGGCATGAACAATACTTTTGCAAGAGAGAGAGAGCTTAGAGAACCTGAAAACCATTGAGGACCAGATTTATGCGGAGCCAGTCCCCCCTCCAATAGGTATTCGTGTATTACAATTTCTCCCATCAAGGGAGACATGGTATAATACAATCTTTGTGTTCCTTTTGACCTGGGTGATGCAATGAAGATGGAAAGCCTCATGCATCACAAGCATAACATAAACTTTGAAGAAAGCATTAACTATCCCAAGCCTCAGGCCCAAGGCCTCAAACACCTTCGAAGGTGGATAGAGCTAGGGGGGAATGAGGGTAGGGAAGAGGAAAAAGAAACATTTCATAGGAGAAAGAAATAGTTCCTCACTTATCATCACTCTTCTTGCTAGCATACATAATAGCATAGTAATTATGAAGATGGAGAAGATGGAAAGCTTAAGCATTGAAGCATGGCTCTTGGTTGGATTTGCATTCCATAGCCAAGAGTGTTGGTGTAGGCTTTCACTTCTCACAAACTTGGAAAAGGAGGTGGAGTTCCTCTACTTTCACCAAGTGAGAATGTGCCAAAAAATTGAGTGTGTGAGAGGTGTATACCCCCCAGAAGATCCCTTGCTTTCTTTGAGCTTTTTTCTCATGCCTGAAGGTCAAATGCAACATGCATTTCAAGCACATGGGTAGTCTTTGGACAAGTGTCCTCCTTATCCCTTTGAGAGAGAAAAAGAGAGAGAGAGAGAGAGAGAGAGAGAGAGAGAGAGAGAGAGAGAGAGAGAGAAAGAGAGAGACTCAAAATATCGAGATATTTGTTGAATGGAACTAGAAACTCATTGGACCCCTCTTTAGCCAGCCAATAGCACTCAAGCACAGATGTGGCTAAGCATAGGGAGAGTCTGACATGTGTCCATGTGCCCCTTGAGAAAAGGGGGTGCCCTTTGTGTGAGTGGAAGGTTAAGTCAGAGATTCCGCTAACTTTGGGGATTTCCCCCTCCTTTGTAGGGTCTCTTTTTGACTCAAGCATCTTACCCCTCATGCATGGGAAGCTTCTCAAGCACCTTCCTCATCAAGCATGACAAACACCTCAAGCACCTTAGTCATCAAGCATGACAAGCAGCTCAAGCACCTCAAGCACCTTAGTCAACAAGCACGACAAGCACCTCAACCTTAGGTTGGGTTCCGACCTCAAACTCAGCCCTAGTTTGCCTAAGGTCAAGGGAATTTTAACACTAACTATTGGAGGTCTTTAATGAAGCTAACCCTAAGGTCTTTTAAGCTCCATTAGTTAGCCTTGCTCTTTGACATACCATCTCTCATTTCAACCCCTTTACCATTGGCCTCGTGTTGAGATAGATACGTAAGCACATGTCTATATTCAACCCTCCATGAATACTTAACGTTATTCTTTGTTAAGTCAAGTAATGGTCCTGCTATTTGAGAAAATTTTACTATGAAGCATCTATTGGATGCACACATACCAATAAATCTTCTTAGCTCACGTATAATCCTTGGATTAGGTCATTCTTTTATTACCTTGAACTTTGATGGATTCATATGGATACCATCTTGAGAGATAATATGACCTAAGTATTGAATCTGTTGAAGGAAAAATTCACTTTTCTTTTGGCTGAAAAAAATCTTTTTCTCCCTCAATGCTTGAAAAATCACTTGGAGATGTTGCTTGTGTTTCTCAAAGGACTTGGAGTAGATGATGATACCATCAAAGAACACTCCACTCAACTTGTGGTAGGATCTAAATATTTTCTCCATCAAACGATTGAATGTGGATGGTGCAATGGTCAAGCCAAAAGACATGACTAGATATTCATACAGACCAAACGTTGTACAAAACGCGGCCTTTAGGATATCTTCATCCACTATCCTTATTTGATGATAGCCACTTTTAATGTCAATCCTATTGAAGTAGGTAGATCCTTGTAGCTTATCAAATAAATCTTCTACCCGAGGCACAAAAAATCTATTTTTGATAGTGATATGGTTTAGTGCTCGAGAGAGGAGCTAGGCCTCACCATCCCTTTTTCTACCAATTCTTGTACTTCGCCTGATGAGCTCCTCTTGTTGAGCTTGGGAAACTCGATAAGGAGGCTTGTTCGGCGATGAGCTTCCTAGTAGAAGCTCAATTTGATGGTTATCATCCCCTCATTTTGAAGGTAAGTCCATAGGGATATCATCAATGAAAACATCTTGGAATCCATTTAGAAAAGTAGACAGATGTAACTCTTCTTGATTCCTACCATTTTCATTTGATAAATCATTAGTGTCATTAGTGGATTCTTTGACAAAAATCATGTACGCAGAAATCAAGCTTTTCATTCATTTATCAAAAGCTGGTGAATTTACAAGTGGTATAGTATGACTAGACTCATTAGCATCTATATACATGCTCTTTCCATTGTAGGTGAAGTAGATTCTCCTTGCACAGAAATTCATGTTAGCAGCCATGCGGTTGAACCATGGTGACCCTAGGATAGCATCCTCATGTTGGAGAGGAAAGATGAAAAATTCTTCTTTGTTGACATAGCTTTGGACATGAAGTCTCAAATTCCCAATCAAGGGAGTAACGGAGGCTTGTTGTCCCTTGACAGCTATGTCAGCAGTTACAATATCTACCATCTCAAAAGCTTGAATGCCCAACTTGGTGGCCAAATCCATTGATATAAAGTTGTGAGTAGAGCCAGGGTCAAACAAGATGAAGTTGTGAGTAGAGCCAGGGTCAAACAAGATGAAGGCATCATGTTACCTTACCTTTCCCTAAGCATAGGAGAGAGGTGATCCTTTGCAATGAGCATCCTCTTTTGGAGCTCCGATGGTGGAAGATCTAGGAGTCTCACTGTGGGCATTTCTCTTGGGGCAAGAACGATAACCATGTCCTTGCTCCCCACACTTAAAACACTTATGGTCCTTGCGAAAAGCTTCAAGCTCTTCATGAGAGAGTTTGTTTTTACCTTTGTAAACTCCCTTCTCCTTGCATCTAGGGAAGAAGTTTGGGAAATTTTTTTCCCCTTTGCATCACTTTTGTCTTTGTTTTCCATGGGCTTGACATTCCGTCTAACCCCTTGTTGGAAATTGATGTGAGAAGCAACCATGGTATGGTGGATTAATTGGGTGATAGAACTAGGACGTTGGGAGTTGACATACTCGGTCATTTCTTTAGGTAATCCCACACATAATTGTTGCTTTTGCTTAGCAAAGTCTATCTTTTGAAAGACAGTAGCCTTGAGATGTAGATCCAAAAACTTGTCCACATATTTGTGAATAGACTCATGTGAGAGAAGCTTCAAACTGCACCATTCGATAATTACTTTGTCCTTTACATCGCTTGCAAGGAATTGCTTCATGATGGAAACTTGTAGAGTTTTCCATGTCTTTGGGGATTCACCATTTCCACGAAGGCTAGCCCACCATTGACGAGCCGATTTTTGGAAGTGCATAGCTACATGGTGTAGCTTGGAGGACTCTGTGAAGCCCTCGTCTCCAAAGGTTGCATCAAATTGCTCGATGAAAGCCAACACTTTGTTGGTGGCACCAAAGGTGCCATCATAGGTGAGAAAAGAGATACTCTTTCCTCCCACTTTGAACTTCTTGAGCTTTTGGGATCTTCGCCATGCAGAGTATGATTTGCGATGTCCTCCCCTCTTGTATTCTCTAGGTTGAATAGCCGTAGATTTTGTCGGGACAAGAGGAAGGTAAAGGCCCTTTTCTTCCTTTATTTCCTCTATTCCCTTTTGGAGTGACAAGGAAAAGGATTGTGTGTTGACCGTTTCCTCATAGGAGGAGTTGTCGAATTGTCTAGACCACCATCTTCTTGGAGCCACATCTTCAGTGGAACTTAGGGATTCATTACTTTCTTGCTCTTTGGATTCCTCCTCTTGTATGGGACAGAGTCTTCTTTTGGGGGTCTCATCAAGAGGCCTCCTAAGGTCTCTCTCCTCTTGGAGAGGAAGGGAAATCCCACAATCACAAAGTTGTGGAGTAACTTTGGCTTGCAAGGTAGGGTTTCCCATAGCTTGATGCAACCTAATAACAAGATAATTAATAAACATGGGGGCATCATCTTCATGTGCAAAACCAAAGTTATCAATGTTCATTCTACTCTCTTGGTTATTGTCAGCCATGCTAACTATACTTATGTGTTTATTTAATGTATCTTTGGTAATTCAAAACCTTAGTTGTTACTCCATTTAGCCTTTGAAAATAAGCTCTTAAGTATCTACACCCACGGCTCGAATTGGTTAATTATAGGAGGTGGTGGGGTGGGTCTAACATAGCAAAATTGCCGAGGGATAGCTCCTTTTAGACTTCTTATTACTCAATAATGGTAAAGCCATGGGTAACTCTAAAAAGACCCCATTATTAAGACCAAAGCTCTCGAGGTGTGCACCCTATTCCACATATGTAGGCTCAACAAAATCGATAATAGATCCCAATCTCACTTACCCTAATATAAGTAACAAAATCAACCATTAATAGGCTACTTACGGACCTCTCTTCTTAAGCAAGAGAAACCACATTCTCTAATACCAATGTAATGAAAATGGCCTATGAACTTTGAGGATAGCAAAATTAAGAGAATTAGAGTGAGCATTTTTGTGAGATTACTTTGAGAACATAGAGGGTGAGCTTAATTGATGGTAGCAACATAAACGTAGTACTTAATTAACTTGGCATGAACAATAATTTTGCAAGAGAGAGAGTATGAGAGAACATGAAAATAGTTGAGGACCAGATTTACTTGGAGCCGGTCCTCGCTCCAAAAGGCATTTGTATTACAGATTCTCCCATCAAGAGAGACTTGATATAATACAATCTTTGTGTTCCTTGTGACCTAGGTGATGCAATGAAGATGGAAAGTTTCATGCATCACAAGCATAACAAAAACTTTTCAAGAAGCATTAACTATCCCAAGCCTCACTCCCAAGGCTTCAAACACCTTCGAAGGCTGAGAGAGCTAACGGGGATTCGGGAATGAGAGTAAGGAAGAGAAAGAAGAATCATCCATAGGATAAAGAAATAGTTCCTCACTTATCATCACTCTTCTTGCTTAGCATAGCATAATAGCATAGTAATAAAGATGAAGAAGATGCCAAGCTTAAGCATTGAAGCATGGCTCTTGGTTGTATTTGCATTCCATAGCCAAGAGTGTTGGTGTAGGCTCTCCATTTCTCAACAAGCTTAGAGAAGAAGATGGAGCTCTTGCACTTTGCACTCCACACAATGAGAGAATGTGTGTGTGTGTGTGGGAGAGTATACCCCCCTCTCATGCTTGGTCCCCCCCCTCTCTCTCTCTCTCTCTCTCTCCCTCTCTCTCTTTTTTTTATATTATTTAATTATTTCATTTGGACATGTGTCCTCATTTTCCTCTTTCAGAGAAAGAACTTAATTATTTATTTTTATGCATCTAAATTCTCATTGGACCCCTTTAAAACCTATCCAATAGGATTCAAACACTCCATGAGGGCCACATGTGGAAGATTTTGACATGTGTCTTTTATGCTTCTTAAGTCATTTGGTTTGAATTGAGCACTTCAAACACTTAGTCAATTAAGCATGGAAACCTTTTATGTCTCTTGATAGTTTATCTTTGAATTGAACACTTCAAGAACCTTAGTCATTTAAGCATAAAAATCACCTCAAGCTTTGGGCAAGGTTCCCACAAACGTTTTAATCACATTAGTTAGTGATAGCTGTTTTTCGGCTATTCAACATTGCCATAGTGAGCTACCTCGCCCTACCAAAATCACCCAAGCACCATGGCTATCCCTACCATTTCACTGTACATAGGCGTGTGAGTCAGGGATTTTTTTCCATATCTCCTTAAAATCCTCAGTTAGCTAGTAATTTGGGCTAGTTGAGTTAGAAAAATAAATAAAATAAAAAAAAATAAATATATTATGGCTTATTTGTGTGTAAATATTGTATTATATATATGGCATAAATATAGAGATTTTTATAATTATTTTGATATTTTATTTAAATATTTATACTTAGGTGTGTGTTTTATTAAACCTGTGTATGCCTTCTTTCATCCTCTTACACCATAAGTATATATTTGCCAATGTGTATATACTCTAACCTCATATTTTTCTTTTATACAAATCACCCCCACATTTTCACCCTTACCCTTGTGAAAACAAAAAATTGATTTCTACTCCCTTAGTCACATTATTATATTATTTACTTGCATACCTTTTCCTCTTTCACCCAAAATAATACAAAGAGGGACCATATCATATGATTCCAATATCTTTCCATATCCATAATTCCTCCATATTTTTTTATTATTTTTACTCATTATTCTAACACCATGTGCTCATTGAGCTAAAATCCATGAATAGTCCATACATTAGTCCCACCATGTATATATTGCTTTATTCACCAATAATCCTCCTCCATGCATGTGTAAAGGAAAACTTGGATGCTTTGTATTATGATATGACAAAGAAGGGGCTCACTCTTGGATGCATTGTACAAATTCAACAAACGAGGGGGCCACTAAAAGACTTTTGCAGGCATAAAAAATAGGCTTTTTGGTGAGATTTTTGGCACCCATCTCCACTCTGAATTTGGAGCAGTGGTCAAGAGAAAAAATGTAGCCCACGAACTGAGTAATCACCTCAACTGTTTTCATGATTTTTGGAGCTACCAGCGGTGAGATAGGATTTTTTGAGTGGACCCCAGTTTGCCCACTTCTTTCACAAAGTAACCCATAGTCTTCTCTCACCTCCTTTCTCACTTCCACACACACACACACACACTCATTCCTCTCTATCCCTCACTCAAACGTACACCTTTCATGGTTTCTGTCACCTTCTTCGCCATTAACCTCTCTTCTTACTTCCATAAATCTCATATAAGCTCTACATGTACATACACCATATCTAGGCCTCTCTCTATTACTTCCAAAGTACAATTCCATCTTACCCCTTCTCTATATACATAAAGTTCAGCATATAAACCATGCTTAACCTCTACAAACTGAGAAATCTTATCAACCGAATTGTCATTTTCATCACGGTAATCAACCTTGACGGCGGTGGCATAAAGAAGAGAAGAAGAAGAAGATGATCGATAGTCATTTTGGGAACCTACACAAGTAAGTACTTCTTCAAGCTTCACCATCACAAGGATTTTCTCACTTTATTTAACCATCTTACTTCAACTATCCACCTCATTCTACCCATTGAAAATATAACATTAACTTTCTAGTGATGACGAACACTAACCACTAACATACTAACACAAAATAGCCATTGACCTAACCATAAAAGACACCTCACCTCAAGACATGTGCATAGTAACTCTCTCTCTCTCTCTCTCTCTCTCCTTACTTAAAAATTTACTTTCATCTTATCTACCATCAATAATGCTCTTTTTTGAGCCCACATCCATGACTCAAGCAAACAAAGAAGGCCCGCAATGTTTTGATATTCAAAAAAATCATAATCCTGATTTGTTAGCTTGTACATTAGGATTTCCAATAATCTTAATGAGGGGTCTCCAACCTATAAATAGGCCCCTCTCCTTCTTGTAAAACAACCTGCAATATCTCACATAGCACCCCAACACTCTATGCGTGAAGAGAGACTTAGGTGTAGCAACCACTTTGTGAGGTTCACTCTTGGTGCGAGAGAAGCTTTCAAGCTACACATTGCAAGTGAGAGAGCGTGAGTTCAAAATCTCAAAACCACTATTGTATATGTTCCCCCATCATTTATAAATTGAGGTTTGGTGCATCAAAGGCGTGATTCGACGTTCAAATCTTCGTCCTTCCACTTGTGCGATAAGGTTTAGTGAATTTAAGGTGACTCGTGTATTTTGAGTTCTATCGTTTGATCTTGCTTTAGAAAGTGTTTTAGTGTGTTTTCATTGCCAATTTTGTGTCCATTGTAAGAGGGTATTGTGGTGAGAGATCTCCCACACCCTAAGACAGTGTGTGTATGTTGGTAATATTTAGAATTCACTAAACATTGAGTGAGTTTTTGTACAAGCTCTACGATAGCAACATAACGAACCATCTCCATTTGCAAGTCACAAATAAGGTATTACGCAAGATCCATTCCTCTCTCTCATCCCTTTGCTCTATCTCTCTCTAGTCCATTTTGTGTGTGTCTTGGTGTGAGGTTGCTTGTGTCTGTTTTGTGGTGTATCTTCCTGGTTGTGAAAAAATCTCTTGCGTCCTAGTTCGCATACCATAACTAGGTGGTGCCCCTATCTTGTTTGAGTTTGGCTGTGGGTTTTTTGTTTTGTTGTGCTTGTGGTTACCCCAGCCCCAATTGAGCAGCACGGGAGCCTTGAAGGGTGTTTAGAGGTCGCCTCTCTTGTTGCCCGCCCCGGACCGCCTCATTAGCAAGCCAAGAAGCACCTCATGCTTGGGTAGGGTTCCCACCTCAAGGTCAGCCCTACCTTGCCAAAGGTCAAATGACTTTTTAACACTAACTTTTGGAGGTCTTTAATAAAGCTAACCCTAAGGTCTTTAAGCTCCATTAGGTAGCATTTCTCTTTAACATACCATCTCTCATTTGGACCCCTTTAACCTTGGCCCCGTGTTGAGGTAGATCCATAAACACATGTCTATATTCTAACCCTTGTTCCTGTTTATTCTCCCACATTAAATGATTAGTTTAACATGAGAAAATCATTTGGGCTGGTTAGATATTCAATCTTATGAGCAGGAAATACTTACTGTGAAGTTAAAAAGTCATTACATCTAAACCACTTATTTAATTGACTTATTGAAAGAAAAAGAAAAGATAACTTAATCATGCTGCAAGAAAGAGAGAGAATATCTATCACCATGTTATTGGAAAGAAACAAGATAACTTGATCAATTTTATAATTTAGATTTGGGACTAAAAAGAGAACTATAATAAAATCATTTTATCATCAGTTGGTCATAGACCAGAAATCATGACAATGTCATAGCCCACTCTATGGGCACCGTTTACACAGAGAGAAATATCATAAGCGTTAGGTCGGGTAAGTACATTGCTTAAAAAATCCCTTTTGTTTTGCTCTTGTGGCACTGACATGCACTTGAAGAGTCGTTCACAAGTATGACACATGGAGAAGATATCCATGGCTTTATTCCAGGGAGGGGAATTAGTAGATATGCATTCAGGGGTGGCCCGTGGAAAATCTATCTCAGGTTGCTTTCTTGTTTCTATTTGCAAGTCGTGGAGAGGATGAAATCATGCCATTGTTTTGGTCTTTGTACATGACCCCAATCCACAATGCCTACATAGACCCTTCTATCCAAAGTGAAGCATCGTGTTGCAAGAGTGCAGATCATTGTGGAGATACTTGTGTGCATGTAGATACTTCAGGGTTTGAAGAAGAGCGTTTATTATTTGCAAAATGTTATTTTGGAGTAGATCTATTTTTCCTTCAATGGTCACATAATTGTGAATGGCAGGTTGACTGCCATCTGCATTGCACTCTTTTATCCGCTACTCTATATGGCCACCATTCCAAAAACATGAAATGAGCATTGGATACTCTATGTGGTGGACCATGGCAAGTGGATAAATAATGCCGCGATGAGTGATGTTCAAAATTGTGGCTTTGTCTTTAACCTGTTGATCCAATGTGGGTCCATGCAATTGAACTTTGAAGATATTTTCCGCATACAGTGGATCTTTAAATGTAGAATGGGTGACACCTACATGCTTCATGTGTGCCCATCTCCCTTCTCCCAACTGTGGAGCCTGTATGTTGAAGATTGCAATTTCTGATAAAAAGATGCAATATAGGGGGGGAGCTGAGACTGATCCAAAGCAAGAGTGGCACTAGCAGCAGACTCTTTTCTAATGGTATCTCCTAGATTTTTGATAGAATTGGAAGATCTGGCTTCCATTCTTGTTCTCTTTGTTGCTCTTTTCAGCTTCTCCTTGCTCTTAAGCTCAATATACAATTGTTGGACGAGTCATATGCGAGTAGCTATGCCTAGCAAAGTAATGATTTTGAAAAATTTTTGATCCTAAAAAATATTTACGTTCTATCCAATAGACAGCTTGACCATGTTCAATAATGAACCTAATGTCATTAGAGATATGTCAAAAGCAGCGGGCGTAAATAGGAGCTGGATTTGCTCAAATACAAACTTCACTAAGGCTTCGGTGAACTGGTAATAATGCTCCAGAGCAGAAGGGTTTAGGCAACGGGGTGAAGCCCAAGCTTTGACATACTATAACTTCAAAGACAAACTTTTATTGATGTTTTGCCAGCTTGATGTTTGCCATATCTGTAAGATATAATTCTAAAATGTAAACGTTATAAGAGAAGAGGGTAGACTATCAAAAATTGTATCATGATCCTAAACCATAAACAGTTGACATAATTTATAGTAAACAACAATATATTATGATTGCAGACCATACACGGTACAATAGAGAGAGCTCGAGAACACACAAAGAGAGAGATAGAGAGAGGTGAATAGGCCAAGAGTGTGAGGGATGATCATCACAAGAACTGGACCTTGTTATGTGCATTACAGAATACACGTAATGATCAGAGTGTACATGTGAGCAACCCAGCTTGTGTGAGGTACTCTCATCAAAAGTCCTAGAAGTTGTTGTGATGTTGATTGAATCTAGTTTAATCAATCTAATCCCTAATGAAGTGTGTGGAACGTGCACCATCAATGGACAATTTAACAATCTCAGATTGGTCAAACATCTTACATGTTTATATCCAAGACAACACCAAGTCATCTAGTGATGAGTGGCGTATCTACTACAGATCAGAAAGTACAAGGGAAAGACGTGTCATGCTAAGATGAAGAGGGCATAGGTATGCATCTCTTCACTTCTAGGTAGATGAATGTACCCCTCATATTTCTATGTAGTAAGAATGATGATGTGACTTAATCTAGTCTCTAATGAAGTGTGTGGAACTCACAACACAAACATCAGCAGACAACTTAACAATCTTAGATGAAGGCCAAATATTGTATGTATCTACATCCAAGACAACACCAAGTCATATAGGGATGAGCAATGAAGTGTCTTTGGAGTTCAAAGCACAAGAGTAAACACTGTGTCACACAGAGATCAAGAGGGCATGAACTATGCATCTCTTCACCCTTTATTTGACGAGTAGAACCCTTGTGTTTATCTAGTCTCTAATGAAGTGTGTGGAACTCACAACACAAACATCAGCAGACAACTTAACAATCTTAGATGAAGGCCAAATATTGTATGTATCTCCATCCAAGACAACACCAAGTCATATAGGGATGAGCAATGAAGTGTCTTTGGAGTTCAAAGCACAAGAGTAAACACTGTGTCACACAGAGATCAAGAGGGCATGAACTATGCATCTCTTCACCCTTTATTTGACGAGTAGAACCCTTGTGTTTCTATGTGGTACAAATGATGATGTGACTTGATCTAAAATTGAAAAACTTATTGCTCACTCTAAAGTGAGAGGTGTATCATCATGCCTACTGCACTCCACGAGTCCATCACTAAATTCTAATTTAGCTCTGTTGTGAGAGATATACTACTACATCACACGAGTCAGAATCTAAGTTTGCCCTAGAACCCTTCCCTGTAGTGAGCCAAGTCGCTACACAACACGAGAAAAGCAACTAGATTATACTCACTTCTAGAGTGAGCTGGATGGTTACACACCACAAAGTGGCCTATAACCTACAAGCCAACTCTGTGGTGAGAGAAAACCTACTACACCACATGAGTCTGACACAACACAAAAAAATAAGTTAGTACACATAAACAAGTTTAAATTATATATCAATTGTCTCTATCCATCAATAATGTATTGTAGCTCTCCAACTAAGCAATCTCTCAAGTCCTAGCAAGTCAGCAGGCTGATTTTGAATCAAAACCGGAGACTATCTTTATATATGTAGTTTTTTCAATCGAAAGATATTTGATCAATATATCTTTGAATCAAAATTAAAAAATACGGCTATCTGGTAATTATTTGGGATTTTGGCATATAATGGCATTTTATATGTTTTTTTTTTGTATGGGCATATAAATGCAACCCAACACACCATCACTAGCTACAAACCACCAACAATCTACACCAAAGTTAAAGGCCAAGACATCTCAAAACTTTGCAATAATAAACACCTCATATTAGAAAAATCTTAGAGGCACTGCTAGCAAGAGAGAGAGAGAGAGAGGGGGGGGGAGAGAGAGACCTTGAAAAATGTCAATTGGCTATGGCTACTATCTAAGACTACCCTCATAGCTTGAACATTTGCTTTTTGCAAGACGTAATTGCAGTAGATATGACCACGAGAAGATAATTGCTAATAGAAAAGCGTGTTTGTGCTATCTCTCCCTCCCTCTCTCTCTGTATGGCTTTGTCTCTCTCTTGTCCTTTTGAGGGCTAGTATAGTGTAGATAGGTTTTGGGCTATTAGCAGGCTAATGTCAAATAAAGATAGAGTGCATGATCAATGCTTTGTGATTGCGCATTGTTCTTGACCTTATGGCTTTGGTGGATTGACTTTTCAAGAAGCTTCTCAATATCCTTAGTAAAGATGCCCTCATCATATAGTAGATAGGAAATTTTTGGTAGTTTTTTAGAGGGTGTTGATTGTTTGCAATGTTGGAATTTTCATTTATGGGAAAGGGATCTTGACTTGGCATTGTTTCTTCTCTTCTCAATAAATAACTTTGTTGTATTTATTTTCTTTGTTATGGCATCAGGATTTAAATAAAGTGATCATAAACACACAAACATGTTAATAGCATTGAATGATCACACATCAAAAATACATAATTATGTTAGATATTAACATAACCTTCCTATAAACCTATGGAAATCACCTTAACTGTTAAGCCCATTGGGATTTTTTATTTTGTGGCAGACATGGCGGGATTTTTACATAGCCTGATGGTCCCATCGATCACATGAAAAAAGCCCGAGGGGCCATTTTGTATAAAAAAAAAGGACCAGTTTTAGCCTTTGGACTAGGCAAATACTTGGGGAGTGTATCCTTGTGCTAAGGTTAATCCTCCTTGTGAACTGACCTAAGATTACTAAATCACAGGTCCTAACTTGATTCTCAATATGGTAACCACATCATAAATGATTAGAAACCTTGGAATAAGACAAGGGTATGGCGCTATACAAATTGGATCTCTTTAGGGTTATGCTCATTGTAACGAAGCCATTACTCTATAAAGGGGCTGAAGTTGGTATGAATCATTGAAATGGGTTGGATGTTCTATACTAGTGTACCAAGTATATAAATATCCTTGAAGTCTTGCATTTTTCACCATCATAGGTTTTATTTGATGTATGCTGTTTGTCACTACTCAATATGAGAGCTACAATCCTTAATTCCTTAATTGGGTGCAAACAACTATTATATATTTAATCAAATGGGTAAAAGTAGTCCTCAAGTATGTCATTGCATTGAAGATTTCATATATTTATTTTATGCAATGAGAACTATTGAGTGGCAATGTAAACTATGCCTGGTCACAAAATCAGGTGGCGCTCCATGTATTAGGGACCACTTTTTGGGTGGCTTCAAAAACACTTGTTAAATGGCACATCCTCAAGAACCCATAGTTGCAAAGCATTTGAAAGAAGAGCTTGAGCAAAAGCCTATGGCGAGAGACACCAAGTAGAGACGTCTGTTATGAATGCATGCCATGAGTAGACAAAGTTGAACAATCGTGCCAATCCTGTGGTAATGCCAACGAACACTACATAAAAACATATGTAATGCGACACAATACAAAGCATTGTTTATTCTAAGAGCAATAGCAAGGTTGGGCTTCGGCAAATGAGACAAATATTGTTGCACCAAAGCTTTTAAATGTAGACACTAGAAGAGGTACAAAATGCGCTTAAAAAGCAATTTTCTTCACTGGGAGTGCATTAGTCATGGTTGACAACCATCATTGGAAACATGCATGGAAGAAAATCAGTGAGGATGGTCCAAGATTTTTAGCCTCTTCATATCACAGCATACGAGATGATCTCTTGGACAAATGTTACGTGTTGGTCTAATGTTCAAAGAAGACAATTGAACAATCTTATGCATGTTGGTGTGTCTAAGAGGATGGATGCTCATAAAAACTTTTGACAATTCCGATGCTATTAAAAGTGATAAATATATTACAAGTATCTTGATTAATGTAATCAAAGAAATAGGTGGTGTACATGCGTCAGGTGGAAGGCTTTGGGTCAAGCCATCAAGGGAAGGATAAAGCCAATTGGGAGGAACTTTATGTAAAACATACATTAATGGATGTGTTAGAGGATACTGGTTTTAGCTGTCAAATAATCAACTAGGCAGCTGATATAGATCTTCTAGACTTCAAAGAATGTATATGACTGTGGATCTTGTTTAGGAGGTCTGGCTGGTGAACTACAAGTGTGACTCTTCCCTTCTGCTTTTTTATCACAAGCTTCTGCTCTTTGAGCTTCATAAAGGTGACCATAATTTCAATTCTAGTTGGCCATATCTAAATAGTTCTTTGTTTACCCTATGTGAAGGCTAAGGGAAAAGGATATTTGAAATTACTTTTGGTCATCATAGTAAATCTTTTGCTATCTAAGATACTACCATTAAAAAAATCAATATAGCTTGACACAGGTTAAGAGAAAGGCTAAGGACATTAGATCTGATAAAAGGATGATAATTAACAAATAAGTTTCTATGCTTGAGGCTATTGCACTAGTTCACTCACCCTCCCTTAGGCTCATTTCTTTAAAGGAGATTTTAAGAACGGACGAAAGTCCAGGGTTCCCTTGCTTGGACCAGATAGTTTTGGGCTAGAAAAATTAATAAACCCAATTCATACATGTTCTCTCTTTTAAAGAAGAATAAATGCAAATACTTCATAGCTTTCTTTCTCAAAAAGGATGTATCTCAAGCTGAATCCTACAAAGAAAATGTTGACAATGCCAATGTTTTTTTCCAAAAAATTCTCTTCTCTCCCCTTGAGAAATAGAGAATAACAAATGCTAGAGCATAAATTGATGCTATCCGAATGAAAATAGTGCCGCATCATGTGGCTAGGCTGTTAGGAAACTATTAGAAAACTACCTCTTGGCAAAACCCCTAGTCTAGATGGTGTCCCGAATGATTTCTATTTTCTTTCACAAGACTTTTTGACACCTTTTTTTGTTGGTCTAGCAAGACGCCCTAGCTCTTGGAGATCTCCCCTGTTCAATTAATGCTGGGGTGATTAAATTAATACACAACAAAGGTTCAAGGGAGGATTTATCCAATTGAAGGCCTATAACATGTCTTTTTGTATATAAGATCTTTTTCATACCCTTGGCCAAAAGGCTCATACCTCTCGTGGATCAATTCATACTCAAGGAAGAAAAAGGGTTCATTAAGGGAAGACTCATTTTAGATGCTATTATCTCCCTCTGAGAAGGATGGAGTATTATGTAGATGAAACAGATCAAAAATATAATTTCCTAAACTTTTATTTTGAAAAATCTTATGATAGAGTAGAATGGGATTTTATTTTGCAAAGCATGCATGACGTGGGCTTGGATAGAAGTTTCATCAAATTTGTGCACATTTTGTTTGGGAATGATTCAGCTAGAATATTTATTAATGGCACTTTGACTGATACGGCTCCTCTACATAAGTCTACCAAAAAGGGATTCCCTTTGTCTCCTTTGCTTTATGCCGTCTAATCTAATGCCATGGGTTGGCCGATCGAGGATTTTCTACATCAAGGAAAAATGAAGGCTATTAGTATCAAATTTACCAACAAAGCAGATTTGTCTTCAAAAGTTTGAAGATGACACTAATGCTTTGGTTAGAAATGATACAAAATCTGTTGAAATTTATTGGGCATGCTTAATATTTTTCTATTTGGCAAGTGGTTCCGTGGTC
Organism: Adiantum capillus-veneris; assembly: GCF_014529385.1. NCBI lineage: Eukaryota > Viridiplantae > Streptophyta > Polypodiopsida > Polypodiales > Pteridaceae > Adiantum > Adiantum capillus-veneris. The sequence goes on along the minus strand of NC_140932.1, from coordinate 150,147,568 downwards.
AGTCATGAGAAAACAGGTTTCAAAGTGTTTAAAGGTGATTGCCTCACAATCTAGATATAAGCCTTTTGAGAAGGAAGGATATATTTTTAGAGTGCTGAGGTGGCAAAGATAGAGGCCTATTATTTTATCCTTTGATGAATGAGCCTTCAAGGTTATATGTAATTCTTACATACCCTTCCTGCTTAGGTACTATCCTTTGATGTTTCTTAATTCCTCATGCCATCCCCCTTATGGCTAGGATAGCCCTTATCCTACCTCAGGGGCTTTTTTGTATTTTTTAACCTTTACTTTTAATCAATGTTTTTTTTTTAAAAATAAGGTAAAGAGGCATGCAAGGATGAGATTTACGGAGAGTAATTTTAAATGAGTGCTTACAGTCACATAAAATTTTTGTTGTATTTTAATATAAAATTATATTATCCAATATACATACATAATCACAAATGATCCCACTTAAATAATAAGGTGAAAGTTGCACATTGCACATTATCATTTAAAGATAAAAGAAAATGAAAATAGAATAATATAAACAAGGTGAAACTTCACTATGGCCTACATAAAGCTATGTGACAAGAATTTCCTAATAAAAAGACTCTTTGAGAAAGATAGAAAGAGACACTTATATTTTTGAACATGTAGTGTCACAATACAATATATTTTTAAACATGTAGTGTCGCAATACAATATTATGTTTTCTTGAAAAAAAGTGTAACAAAGACACAAAACTCAATGCCCCTCTTTAAAGACAGAGGTACACAAATGTCAACACCTTCTCACAAGGCCCTATAAAAAATAATTTAAAATTATCATTAGTTTGTCATCTATACTCTTTATAATGGAGCTTAAAATTTTTGAGCGAGGAGAAGGCATCCACTTGTCACACTCTGCTGCATTTCAAAGGAAACCTTAAAGAAATATAAAAATGAAAGGTAGAAAATGAGAAGACTTGTGAGTCCTAGAAATGTAAAGTAGAAAACTTAGTACTTTGTCTACATTTATAATAGTTTTAGGCCCGTGTCAGACGAGGGCCGATGAAACTCCTCCAGTCTCAAGTGGCCCAATCAGCAGCGTTGCCTTTGGTGATGGTTGTCACACAGGGCAGATGGACTCCATGGCTTTGGTTGACCTGGCAGCCAACTCATGTCTAACCTTCACTGGTTTTCAACGACCTCCCCAAGCTGCCCTGTACCCGCCTAAGGTCCTTCCCTAAGCGCTGATTGGTTGCACAACCTACAACAACCTCTTTTCCCGTAGTTGTCCTCCGCTTAGTGTGACAGCATGGTCGAAAATCCTTTCTGCACAGGAAAAAGGTGAACGCCCAAGCTTTGACAGGTCACACATGGCCGCCGTCCATGTGTGACAGAGGCCTTAGTTCTTGGGAAGGCCTTCAGACAGTGACTCCTTTTGCTATTTAAAGCCATTTGAAGGGTGGGTTTACTTTGCATTTTGAAGAAAATTTTCTCTATGTGTCATCTAAGGCTATGGTCATGCAAAGCTTAGTGGTTCATTACATCGGCCGGAAATTTTCATTAGCGTGTAGATTTTCATCGACTTACTATGCCTAAAAGAGCATAATTTTCAAACTACGTCGGTTTCTTGCCGATCAATCCTCTTTCTCTCTCTCTATTGTTTGCGTCTCACTCCCTCACTACTTGCTGCTACCCAATGACGTTTTGGACTGTCGAGCCTGCCTTAGTTAAAATTGTCGAGGCTTATAGACAACTAAGCTTTGTGTGGCCATGTCTTAATGAATGTCCCTTTGTAGGATTGCACAAACCTTCCATGTCGTACTCTCTCTCTCTAGCCTTACTGCTCAAAGCTCAATAGTTGCACGCATGTATCCGTGTTTTGTCTCTATGTGTGTGTGTGTGTGTGTGTGTGTGTGAGAGAGAGAGAGAGAGAGAGAGAGAGAGAGAGAGAGAGAGAGAGAGAGAGAGAGAGAGACCCGTTTGCCTTTGTGTGTGTGTGTGTGTGTGTATGAGAGATAGAGTTACGTGCCATTTGTTGAGTTGTTGGAGCGTTGCAAGAAGGCCTTCCAGATTTACATTGCAATATCGAAGTGCAGCGAGCTCAATGATTCAACAATAGGAGTCCAATGATTTTTTTTGGATTTCGTGCACGCATTGTGTGTGTCTGTATGAGAGAGAGAGAGAGAGAGAGAGAGAGAGAGAGAGAGAATGGTTACAGCAGCCGGAGATTTTCATTAGCGTGTAGATTTTCATCTGCTTACTATGCCTAAAAGAGCATAATTTTCAAACTACGTCGGTTTCTTGCCGATCAATCCTCTTTCTCTCTCTCTCTCTCTCTATTGTTTGTGTCTCACTCTTCCTCACTACTTGCTGCTACCCGTGACGTTTTGGACTGTCGAGCCTACCTTGGTTAGAATTGTCGAGGCTTATAGAGACAACTAAGCTTTGTCTGTATGTGTGTGTGTGGGTGAGAGAGAGAGAGAGAGAGAGAGAGAGAGAGAGAGACCCGTTGCCTTTGTGTGTGTGTGTGTATGAGAGACAGAGTTGACGTGCCATTTGTTGAGGTGTTGGACCGTTGCAAGAAGGCCTTCCACATTTGCATTGCAATACCGAAGTGCAGCGAGCTCAATGATTCAACAATAGGAGTCCAATGATTTCTTTTTAGATGTCGTGCACGCATTGTGTGTGTCTGTATGGGAGAGAGAGAGAGAGAGAGAGAGAGAGAGAGAGAGAGAGAGAGAGAGAGAGAGAGAGAGAGAATGCGACGTTATTGATTGCAAGATTTTGTGTGCGCTGAGAAATAGAGAATGGTCCATGTGATTCATCATGTGTGTGTGTGTGTGTGTGTGTGTGTGTGAGAGAGAGAGAGAGAGAGAGAGAGAGAGAGAGAGAGAGAGAGAGAGAGAGAGAGAGAGAATGGTCCATGTGACTCATCATGTGTGTGTGTGTGTGTGTGTGTGTGTGTGTGTGTGAGAGAGAGAGAGAGAGAGAGAGAGAGAGAGAGAGAGAGAGAGAGAGAGGGCTATCACACCAGCATGAGAGAGGGGGGGGAGGGAGAATAAGCATTGGTCTTACAATCAGCAACAATCAACAAAGCGACGATCAACATAATCCACAATCAAGAATGAGGAATCAACATTGACATCTACAAAATTGAGAATTAATGTAATTGGAAAATTTTGATCCGACAAATCCAAGGTAGAAGGGGTGTAAGCCCAAGGCAAGAGCGGACCTCAACAAATAGCAAAGGCGGATGACAAGAGTCAACTCTGGAAAATCTTGGCTATTTTTCAGGTCTTTATGCTAGATTACTTGCTCTTGCCTTGGGTTGACTCAAAATTCAAAGGTGAATCTCAAAAGTCATAGGTGGGATTGCACTACGCCTAGGTTTTTGCAAGCGCTTAAAGACAAATTAGATTTTTTGAGGCAAATCTCAAAAATTTGTAAGGGGGGTTGCACTAAATTAAGGTGAGGCACAATACTTTCTCCCAAAAACTCAAAAAACTTACATATGAGAAATTTTAGGAGCAACTTTATTATATTTGAAGGCTATTACGCTCAATTTTTTTACTTTGTAGGGTTTCTCACCTTCAAATCTAAAATTTAGAGATAAATTTCAAAATCTGTAGGTGGGATTACACTAAAGCGAGGACTTTTAAATCATTCAGTTATACTATGTTTTTTCCAAAAACTTTATAAGCAAATTTACTATATTTTAAGGCTATTGCACTAAACTTCTCGGTAGCTTCTCTAAACTTTAATTTAGGTTCTTTAAACTTTGGAGATATTCTCACCTTGAATTGAAAATTTAAAGTCGTGATGTCAAGTTGATAGCCTTATTGCATACATGGCTTTTTTGGAGCATGGGGATGTTGTTTATTTTATGTTTCCAATTCATTACAACTCACTCTAAGAAGTGATAAGTGACTGCTGGTAAAAAAAAAGTTTTTAAAAAATTAGAGGTAAATCTCAAAATTTGTAGGTGGGATTATACTAAACCTAGGTTTTTTCCTCCAATTGTTGTGGGTGTCCTAACCTTCAAATTATATCTTACGAGTGTGTGGCCTATCCTATGGATGGACACACACACATGCCCTTTTGTTTGCGCCCAATCCACTCTCTTTCTTCCTTTGTCTTGGTCTCCAACTCTCATCCTCTCCAAGCCCTTTCCTTATGTCACGTGGTAGGGGCCTCCAAGGTGTATTAGAATAGTCAAGGAATTTGTAGGTGGGATTACACTAAATCTAGGTTTTTCTCGAGCACTTGCGTACACAATAGTTTTTTGCTATTATTCAATAGTCCATTATCTATAATCTTTATAATGGAGCTTGAAAAATTAGATGAAGATGCGGGTCTCCACATGTCACGTTTTGGTTGATTTGCACGGCATGTTGGATCAACACCAAAATTGAGTTGTTGAGTCCCTAGTGTTGTCCTCCTTGCTATGGACACATTAAAGAGCCTTCAAAAATTACATGAAGTACTCCAAATTCAATGCAAATCAATTCTTTCCCACACGGTGATGGTCACACACACACACACACACACACACACACACACACACACACACACACACACACACACACAGTGCACACGCGTATGCGTACACACAGACACGCAAGTTGTCAGGTGTACAATTTTGGGTACTATAGTTTGCACGTTGTTGAAAAATGGTGGATTTGCACAAGCTCTCTCTCTCTCTCTCTCTCTCTCTCTCTCTCTCTCTCTCTCTCTCTCTCACACACACACACACACACACACACAAAAAAAAAAGTTAACACAATGTCAGGTGTAGGATTTTGACTATTTCAAATTTGTAGGTGGGATTACACTAAACCTAGGTTTTTCTCAAGCCGTTGCGTACACAATAAGTTTTTGTTATTATTCAATTGTCCATTATCTATACTCTGTATAATGGAGCTTGAAAAATTGGACGAAGGTGAGGGTCTCCACATGTTGCCTTCTGGTTGATTTGCACGGCATGTTGGATCAACACCAAAATTGGGTTGTTAAGTCCCTGTTGGTTGTCCTCCTTTCTATAGACACATTAAAGAGCCTTCAAAAATTACATGAAGTACTCCAACTTCAATGCTAATCAATTCTTTCCCAATGCCTTGAAATAGTCAAAATTGTACGTTTGACATTGTGTTAACCTGTGTGTGTGTGAGAGAGAAGGAGAGAGAGAGATAGAGAGAGAGTGAAAAATACACCATTTTTCAACAACGTACAAACTATAGTGCCCAAAATTCTACGCCTAACAATTTGCATGTGTGTGTACACATACGCGTGTGCACTGTGCGTGTGTGTGTGTGCCACCATCACCATGTGTGATAGAGAGATAAACACACACACACACACATAGAGAGAGAGAGAGAGAGAGAGAGAGAGAGAGAGAGAGAGAGAGAGAGAGAGAGCACTCTGCCACTAGCAACTAGACAAAAAAAGAGAAAGAATGAGGTGGGTCACCAAAATTAGAACCAAGACCTTGATTAGAGTCGCTGCTGGTGATCACATATAGGTACGATAGGCCAAGCGGTGGTGTTGCGATATTTAGCAACAATAACTTGGTTGTGAAGCAGAGTTGAATAGGGGAGAGGCACTGCTTTCTTGTGGGGAATGCTTGGTAGTAGCAAATGGGTGCTCAAGGCAACCGGTGTACATGGGTTTGCTCAAGACACTCGGTGTTTGGGCTGAGGAAAAAGAGTTGATGGCTTAGGTGGGAGCACCTACAACCATGACTTGACATACTATATGTGTGTGTGTGTGTGTGTGTGTGTGGGTTTGCTCAAGACATTGAGTGTTTGGGATGAGGAAAAGTAGTTGATGGCTTAGGTGGGAGCACCTGCATCCATGACTCGACATATTGTATGTATGTTGGTGTGTGTGTGTGTGTGTGTATGAGAGAGAGAGAGAGAGAGAGAGAGAGAGAGAGAGAGAGAGAGAGAGAGAGAGAGAGAGAGAGAGAGCAAATAGTGACCTCTTCAATGCCTTCTTCTTGCATAAAGTCAAGGACCATTTGTTCCAATTGATCGATGCATAGACCAAAGAGAGTTGGTGACAATGGACATCCTTGTTTTACCCCAATAGTGCTTACAAAAATTTCTGAAATTTCTCTTCCCATGCGCAATTGACAAATCACCTTCTCATAGATTCGAGAAACCGCAAACATAAACTCACTTGGCACTTGGAGTTCTTCCATCCTTCTCCACAAATTGTTACGTGGAATCATATCAAAGGCTTTCTTAAAGTCCACAAAACAATAATACAATCGCTTGCATTTCAACCGACTTTCCTCCATGAGAACAAGAAGAGTGACAAGATGATCAATGGTGCTATGGCATTGACGAAAACACGCTTGTCCCTTTGCACGCTTGTCATTCTCTTTAGCCCACCTCCCTTGATAACCTGGTAGCCCTTCAAAAGTAACCCTAGAGCATAGCACCAACCAAAACCTATCTTGCTTCAACCAATAGGGGTCATGAAAAGCATGTTTATTGGCAAGTCATGGTTTTGATAGCATGGCACAACACAATCAAGTTGGTAGAAATATGATACATTGTTGTTGGTTGATTAGCAAGGAGATATGGGCACTTTGAATTTATTAGAAGTCGTGTGAAGAATGAGTCGCTCGCAACCATTTGACTAAAAATACTCCATGTGCTAATTGAGAGAGAGAGAGAGAGAGAGAGAGAGAGAGAGAGAGAGAGAGAGAGAAGGCATAGCTATGCATTGTTATCTTGCATTGTGATTTCGAGGACTATACTTCCATTCTCCTCACAGGTGGGCAAGCGCGCGCGCGCACACACACACACACACACACACACCTATATATGTCTTCGTGTGTGTGTGTGTGTATGTGTGTGTGTGTGTGTGTGTGTGTGTGTGAGAGAGAGAGAGAGAGAGAGAGAGAGAGAGAGAGCAGACACATACACACCTATATATGTCTTCGTGTGTGTGTGTGTGTGTGTGTGTGAGAGAGAGAGATCTCCAATTTCCATGATTTTCTTGGCCGCAGCAACGTGCGGGTCACATACTAGTGTGATATTAATCGACAAACTTTCTCCAATGGGCCAAATTTGCACCCAAAAGTCCACCTTTCACCAAGGACTCTTTATGTAGTCCAAAAAATACATTATGTTATCCATTATATATACATAATCATAAATGATTTATATATTAGAAAAGACTCCACTTAAATAATAAGGTGACACATGTTGATTGCACATTACATTTGAAAACAAAACAAAGTAAAATAAAAAGAGATATTAAAAACTAAAACAAATGAAAAAAATTCAAAAAAAAAGATAGAGTCAATCAACACAAAAAACGATAAACGAAATGAAGCTTTGTGAAGCTCTTGAATGAAAGAAATCGTTACAAATCAAATTAATAAAACAAGTGAAAGGATCACGATAGCTTTCTAAAACAATAAGAAAGTAATAAAATCTTTAGGTTCTATTCAAGAATGACTCTTTTTAAACGATCCAGTGCCCTCCTCGCAAAGAAGCAAACCAAATATACTAGTAATTTTTTTGAAATTTGTAAGATTTTTGAGCTAAGTTTTGACATCATTGCACCAGTTTTTCTTCTCTTTATCATGGTTTGCTCATTAAAATATAAATATATATATATATGTGTGTGTGTGTGTGTGTGTGTGCGCGCGTGTGTATATGTGTATGTATGTAGTATAGAACTTACTAGAATTAAGATGAAATAAAAATATTCATTTAATACTTTAAAACCAAAATAACATTTAAGGTAAGTCTCAATCATCATTGAAAACATTGAAAGTATCCGAACGTAACACATCTCTAAAGCTTCTTTTAAAAAGCCAAAAAAGATAGTTTGTTGCCATGTATCACTAATGAACAAGTTTTTTAACTAAAGTTGCACCCAAAATGTAACCCTTTTATAATGGCCTTATGGAGTCCCAAAAACACAATGTGAAAGTTCATTATGGTTTACATAAGGCTATGTGAGAGAAAACAAATAAAATTTAAATAACATTTAAGGTAACTCTTAATCATTCCATTTTTTTATGTTCTTCTAGTCGGTACTCGCTACTCGCAAATGGCTTATATTATGAAAGGACTCCAATTGGTGCACATTGCACATTAGTATTTTGAAACAAAATAAAAAAAAGAAAGTAAAATGAAAAGACACATTAAAAATCAAAACAAAAGAATATTTTAATGCTTTCAAATAAGCATAGAAAATAATTAAACAATTTAGTGAAGTGATTTTTTTTTTCAAATCCTCAAATGAGAGAATAATTTATCAATATCTTAGTGTTTGAGAAAGATGTGTCCGAACTTAGGCTTAAGCCGATTGAAAATCGAGATTAGCCGGTTGTAAAGGATAGTAAAGAAGAAAGAAAATAGTTTGAATATTTTGCAAATTTAAAAATTTCTACTAATATTTCCATTTTGTATTTGTATAAGGAGAAAACTTACCGCTTAGACAAAAAGGATTTTTTTGAAGACTGCATCATAAGATCAAACTCATATGAATATTTTGTTTAATGTTTTGATCTCTAAAGTTATTTTCAAGCATGCAGAGAAAGTAAATGCTGCCTAGCATTCTAAAACAATAGAATGCAAGAAAAGTAAAGACAGGATGTGAAATGAAAGGTAAGTCTTTATCATGCACTGAAACTATGAAGTCCCTCTAACCCGGCGCAACACTGAGGGTTTCTTTTAGAAAGCCAAAAATTTACTCACTCAATACTTCACATCATAGATCAAACTCCTACGAATACACTCTTTAATCCTTTGTTCCGTGAAGCCTTTATCACCATTCCAAAAACATGAATCGGCTTTGAGAGAGATAGCATTTGAAAGGACATGATTTCTTTTTCTTAAAAACTTGTAAGACTTTTTTGAGGGACACATGTGAAACATCACAATTGACCTTCACCCGTATGGATACTAAGGCCTTTAGTAAGCCAAAAATTACTATGATTCCCCCCCTTCCCTCCCTCAATACTAAAGGGCACGGGAAATTTTTGAAGCTCAAGCGGTGGGATCCATGGCAGCGAAATCAAGACACGGTGATCGAGACGCGCGCAACCGTAGGATACCGAGGTAAACTAGGACACGAAAAGGTAAACTTGGAAGAGCAGGAGGGACTGTCCGAGTTTATTTATCATTATTTGGTTTGCCCATATGTCAACTTCCCTGTCGCGAGTGTAACGGTTAAAGCATTGGGCTCTCATGGCGATCGTGCGGGTTCGAGTCTCCGAGCCTACGATCGACGCCCATTTTTTTCCGCCATCCATCCGCCTCGAAATTCCCCCTTTGGACCCCCACCGCGGATCCCATCTCTTTTCTCCCATGCCCTTTAGTGCTGAGGTCCCCCCCCTCCCCTCTCTCTCTCTCTCTCTTCTGCCCTTCAAAAAGAAAGTGAGATATCACTTCAATTTAAAGTGAAGAAAAGTCTCTTCTTCTTGGTCATTGTTTTGTCGTGAAAACAAGAGTTCCTTTCTTGCAAGATATATATTTTCATTATGTAATCATGGGTGACTTGACTTTTTATTGTTTTGAGTTACCCACTCCCCCTTGCACTAAGTGCACGTCTTTACTATAGTTGCAAGCAGTGTTCGGGAAAAATCATTTTTCCAAACATATAAAATTTCTTCCCTTGAATTTGCCAAGAGGAAATTTTAAAAAATTAGGTTTTTTTTTAACACTATTTTTCTCTCTTTTGGGACAGAATATCTCCTTTTCCCCGCTCTCAATTGATATTTTTGAAATTAAAAACGACACGATATTAAGTTGAGACACATTTTTCCAGAACACTGGCAATCTTTCTACCCCCCTCTCTCGGCATGTATACTTGAAGCTTCTAGCGTCAAATCAATCAGATCAATCCATCTTTTACGATTACCCCCTCCATGTTGGGGGTACTTTAGAGTTTCTTTAGATTCTAGAACCTACTTTACAGCTTTGTACTTAATTTGGAGTATGCATTATTGCTGCATGTGACAAGACTAGTTACATGTGACAAGACTAGTGGACTCCTATGAAACTTTATCTAACTTTAATCTAAAAGATGAGAAGACTTTTCTTACCAATGGGAGACCACATCACGATCTTGCATGGGTGAAGATTGGAAAGGTTGCATTTTTCACTACGATGAGCGAAGCGCTCGCATATCCAGATTCCACAATACGATCTCCCATGGGGCCTTTAATGAACCCCATTATGGGGCCTCCACACGGGAGGGGGGTAATTGTAATTCAATTACCTCCCTCAAACTAATGGTGGCGAGGATTACCCTCCCACCAAAAAAAAAAACTCATGTAACCACACGCACAAGCTGTGGGCTATTTTAAATAAAAAAGTAAAATGAATATATGGGGTTGGTGCTTTTGGACAATTCCTTCTGTAGGCTTTTTTTATTTGAAAGAATAAAAAATTGAAAGCATTAGAAAAGTGGAAGCTATGAGAGAATAAAAAATTCAAAGTCTAAAAACGTTGGAAGCTTTGAAAGAATAAAAAATATTTCATTGCACTTCTTTTCATGCTCTTCACCATTGAAATTAATGTTTGACATGGAAAGGTTTGAAAACCTCACGCTGCACTAGGCAATCCACAAGATCCCAAGGCAAATTATTGCTTTCTACAAAAAAAGGTTGAGCCAACTGCAACCCAAATGGGTCCAGTTGCTCTACCCCCCTTCCAAATAACAATAACGGCGTGCAAGGTATGTGTGGCCATGACATGGAGTTGTAACATCACCTCAAATAACAAATTACCCCCCATAGTGTGGGGGGTACCTAAGCTGGTGGGTAGAGATTTGTGTAGTTACAACCTAGATTATAATGGCCCCCCTAGCCACTTTTCTTGGTCATAGAGTTAATCACATTGCGTAACAGTAAACTCAAATGTAAAAAGTAAACTTGAACCCATCGGACAGATCACAAGCGTTACGATAATTGTATCCTAGTTCACTGTGATACATCTCACTACCTGGGGTTAGTTCAAGACTCCATTGGAGATAGTGTTGAGACTCACATATCCCGGTCTACAAATCCCTTTTACAAGTTATTTGTACCTTAACAGACAAGGTCATAAGTTGGGCAAATTGCTTTCAAGATTAGGAATTCTTGTAGTAGGGAATCAAGGATCATGATTTTCAAAGGCCATTAAATACATGAGAAATTCTTTTGGCATGATATTGAGAAATTCTCATGTACTTCTTGCTATTCGCTCTACTTTGAATTCATTGAGCCGAATCTATGCAGATACTTGCTGCTTTCCCCAAACGAAAAATGAAACTAGCATCTTGGCCTCCCCTACAAGCTCGCACACCCCCTCCCTCTGTGCCATGCAACGATTTGCTGTTCCTATGCTGATCTCCCCTCCGCTGCACAGATGCATCATCACATGCATTGTCCTAGCTCTCTTCTATGCACATCGACGATTGGCGATGGATCTGTCCATGAAGAAGCATAGGCTTCTCTATCTGTCATAGAGAGAGAGAGAGAGAGACTTGCGCCTCTCTCCTTTATTCCATGCACCTCTACCTCTTGAGTGGCTCTCTCACCATCGACAACCCCTTCCCCACCCTAGCCTTGTTGTGTGCCGATCCTTCCCCCTTGCACCGCTATTGTCGCCCATTGCTCCCTGCCATGTGCCTCCTCCCTTCGTCTTGGCACTAGAGAGAGAGAGAGAGAGAGAGAAAGAGAGAGAGAGAGAGGGAGATAAGAAAAAGAAGAAGAAGAGAGTTTTAACGCCGTAGGAAACTATCCCAAGAGACCTTAAATATCTAGAGATATTACAAGTGGAAAGGAAAGAGTTTTTTTCTTTTTTTTGCCTTTCCTTTTCCTCTTGAGCCCAAACAAGCCAAGGGATCTCTCCGAATTCCGTCCAATCCAAACGTTGGCACCACCTATTTGAGAAAGATCAATCCCTTCTTTGACCTTGTACACAAGTTTGAGATGGGGAGCTTGAACCATCAATTGAAGATATGCTCGGGAAAAGTGTGTCTACAATTCGTGTCGTTTGAAGATTCTATAATGCCGGTTATGAGCATAATGAAAAGAGAATATTTACCAAGGAACATGAAAAATTCATGTGAACATATGAAAAATAACTGAAAATTTGAAATTCCCTCATTGCAAAAGCACATATAGTATCTCTTCATGACTTTTCCAGAAATTAGTGGGTTTCTGACGCAGTGTTGCTCTAAGAAGAGAACTTTTTAAACCTTTATTTTTTGGAAAAATGAGATTTATAAAAAAATACCTTGAACATAAAGTCCAATGACATTATAAATGAGATTTTCATTTGGAATCAAGAAATCCACACAACAAATTGGGATAATAAGTACATCTCAAAGACATAGAGTCCATCTAAGCACTCCCCACCTTAGTGGAGATAAGGGTACAATACTATGATCATTCCATGTCTCTTGCTCACACAAAGACATGCGGCTTGGAGGGCCCGGGTTTTTGTGGTTGGGGGGGGGGGGGGGGGGGGGGGGGGCATATTCCAATTGAAGATGAAAACTCTCATTTGTAATTTCATTGGACCTTATTTAAGTAAAAAATTAGATGTTTCAGTTTGAAATCACGATAAATACCTTACATTTTTTTATTTCTTTTAGCAATTCCCACATAATGTGAGATATTTGTATTAAAAGAAAAATGAGAAAGGTACGACCCTACTCATGCACGATCGCTTTTCCATGAGGACTTGACTATACGTATCTGGTTTTACAAGGAGCCAACAACCCATATAGTCAGGAACATAAAAAGACGAAAGGGGACTCCTTTTTTTTCTTTTTCTTTTTTAACATATTGGTGTTGTGGGAAAACCCAAAGACATCAACAAGATGGCAAAGAATATCTATCTTTGGCCCATGATTGTCTTTAGCAATGCTTTGTGAATTTGGGTTCCATCATTCAACAAGACCTCTCATCGGGCTTAGTCGTTTCCTCTTCCTTCTCAGCTACAAAGGGACAAGTATCCTCACTCATTGCCTTGTCAGTTTCACCTTGAGTAGCGGCATTCTCCTAGAAGGTGCCTTCACATTGCTGGAAACACGCCTCCAAGTGGATTTGACCGTTGGCTTCCTGCCCATTGCCACCTCAATGCAATTCCTAGCAAAGTGGCCAATAATGCAACACTTGTAACATGCATAGTGGAGAGAGGCAAATGCTACCTCTTGTCTAAGGGCTCCAAAATCTTGCATGTTGAGATTCACATATTTAGGAATAAGTTTGCTTATGTTCCATAGTACACAGCCCTTAACATCCAAATCTAATCTGTTGGACCTTGGGATAAACAATACTCCTCCCATCATAGAGGAAATGGTATGAAAATGATTGTGCAACTATATCTAAATTGTTTTGTCCTCAGGATAAATAGCTCTCCCTCCATCATACAGGCAATGGTATGAACATGATTGTGCAGCCAAATACGGAGGTTTTTAAGCGTAACCCACACAAGACAAAACGCCATAATCGCTTCATTAGGATAGAACTTGGGCATCCAAGGCATAACATACGCGAAGAAGGAAGCCCCTTAGACGCCACCTCTTTCAAGGTCTTGAATCATTTGCTTGGAAGCACAAGCAACCACATAAGAACCCTTTGCCCAAAGCTGTGAGACAGATCTTGTTCCTGCTGCTGCTAAGTATCGTGGCACCCACTCCCAGAATCCTTGCACCATCATTCCCCGGCCCAAAAAATATAGCACCATTGGTTTGGCACAAGCAAGAAAATCTTTATAAAGCTACCTCTGGATTGAAGTCAATATTCATTACATAGCCATCCGGAGCCTTATTTTGGTTGAACATAACAACACCATGCACTATCTCCTCTATCATAGTGTGCATGTCAAAGAATGAGGGCTTTAGATTTTTCTTGTGTTTGCTTGCATGAATACAGCGACTACTGCAACTGCAAACCATCAAGACACATCATCAAGTCGACAACCCGCACCATTGTGGGAAGCTAAAGCATGCACACCTTGTGTAATGGAAATGGCCTATGAACTTTGAGAGTAGCGGAATCAGGGAGTTAGATAAAGCACTTTTATGAGATTACTTTGCGAGCATAGCGGGTGAAGTTAATTGATGGTTGCAGCATGAACATGGTACTTAGTTAACTTGGCATGAGCAATACTTTTGCAAGAGAGAGAACTTTGGAGAACATGACAACCGTTGATGTTAACCCTCGTGGCTCACGGACACCCTATCGCCTACGACGGACACCGTAACCGTATTATTTATTTAAGTAGAGTCAGGCACCGGGCTTGTCGGTCCAATAGGGAAAGGTAGAGTGATCGCCGATGAGAGGCGCACTCTAACACGAACATGCTAGGGTTAGTTGGCTAAGCATGGGCGCCCAAGTGTGAATGGGGTGAGCTCACATAAAAGCCAATTAAACCTAAAATTGAGTCATTCTCTCATTGTGCAATAGAAGCTGCTCTTGCTCCATCTCCACCTTCTCCTTCACCATCTCCTTGTGTGTGTGCGTGAGAGAGAGAGAGAGAGAGAGAGAGAGAGAGAGAGAGAGAGAGAGAGAGAGAGAGAGAGAGAGAGAGAGTGAGAGTGTGTGTGCGATCGAGCGTTGCGGCGGCAAGACGGCGGCGAGGCGGTTGAGCGCGGCGTAGCGGCGTCTCCCTCTTCTTCGCGGCGCGGGAATCCTTCATTCGCAACTATGCAGGAAGGTGAGTGACACACCGTTCTTCCTTGTGAGCTTGTCTGTTGTATGACTGTGTGCTAGGAGCCTTTGTGGCTCGCACACGGCGCGTAGCAAGTCCCTAGCCTTGACATTTTTGGCACCGCTGCCGGGGAGCTGCTGCGCGTGAAGCTCCAATGGCGACCTGTAAATTGTATTGAAGTTATTTTTTATGCAGGAAAGGCTCGGCTTAAGTTTGATTATTGTTGTCTGCATTCAAGTTTTCTGTGTTCTGTTAAGGTCTGTTTTGCTAGTTCTATTAAGTTCAGATTTCAGCTTACACAGCTAGCATTTCTTGCGTTTTTGCATTTTCTGCATTTTTTGTGTTTTCACTGCACAGCTCTGTCAAGTTTCAATTTTTGCATTTTCTGTGTTTTCTGGTTTGTGCACAGTTAGGTGCACAATTAGTTAATTAAGCAGGTTAGTAATAGGTGAACCACTAATTAGCAGGTCAGTAGGTGGGTGGGACAGTAAATAGTTAGGTGAGGTCAACGCGCACCAAAACGCGTACCAAATAATATCTCAAAAAAATAAAAAAAAAAATATATAAAAAATTTTGGAAAAAAAAATTTTGTTTTCGGAAAAAAAAAAATTTCGAAAAATAAAAACGTGAGCGAGGGGGGAGGTTAGATTTTCGAAAATAAAAAACGTGAGTTATAAAAACGGACGGGTTGGTTTGTATAAAAGTTAGATCGGGATCGGGATCATTTCCCCAAGCCCATGCCCAAGCCCAAAAAAAAAAAAAAAGTAAAAAAAAAATGTTTTCGAAAAAAAAAAATTTCGAAAAATAAAAATGTGAGCGAGGGGGGAGGTTAGATTTTCGAAAATAAAAAACGTGAGTTATAAAAACGGACGGGTTGGTTTGTATAAAAGTTAGATCGGGATCGGTTCCCCAAGCCCAAGCCGAAGCCCAAGCCCAGGCCCAGGCCTCAGTCCTCAGTCGTATGATATATACTAGACTCACTCTTATATATATACCTTACCTCCTCAAGAGGGAATGAGAGCATGTGGGACAAGTCCTCCACTCTCCTCCCTTCTCTTCCCACTTGCACCCTTAGACTTGCTATTTGGAGCCTAGTTCCCCAGCTAGGAAAAGATTGTTTCGGGCTTTTCTGGAGCAAAATAGAACCAAACGGTGGGCTGTAAAGCACAGCGCGTCCCTCCTAGCGATACGCTCGTTTCGAGCTATCACACGGCCCATTCCACGACATGCTCTAAAAAATCTAGCAAAAAAACAAACAAAAAACACGCTAAAAACTAGTCACAAGGCCTCCTAGAGCAGCTTTTTGACACCTTAGGGTATCAAAAGCACATGTACTTATGCTCTGGGAAGGTGCTAGAACACGAGCATATTGAGGGTGCCTCTGTTCATACGGACACCCATTACCCATCCACGATAGGCTCTAGACCCTCAGCGGGGACACAAGGTAGCACCACCCAAGACCCTAAAATAGCCGCTACTGATTCCTCCTCCGACTCAGAAATCATGGAAGCATACCCTACCCAAAACATTGAGAGAGAAGGCCATGCACCTCCCGAAGCTCCACAGCCTAGTACTAGTATGTTTAGCTGTTTCATGGAAACATTAGGTAGAGCTACTCGCTCGGAACCTGATGCAAATGAAGCACACGAAGGGGGTGGGGAAGTGGACTCTCTTTTCACATCGCACGTGGACCCCACACCCCCAAAGAGTGTCCATGTGGATATCCTGCCAACTTCTTACCAAGAAGGCCCTGTTGAGCTGCCTCCTTCAGAAGTTCCCTCTAGAGTACCGTTGGTGACAAGTAAAACCACGGGGAGCAACATTGCTTCTACCTCACAAGAAACCGTTAACACGTCGACTCTAGAAGGATTGTTCATTAATGATCATTGGACATACGACCTCCACACTGAGGTGTTGACGGATCTACACTCTGGCCACGCCTACCATGTAGGATGGATAGAGATTGTACAATCCACCTCTAGTGCCACGAGCATCGAAGATCAACAGAAAATGATCTGTAATGTTATCCATGGCATTATTCAATCAGAAAGGCAAAACCGAGGGGTAAATATACTCTCAACTGGCCCCATGAGATTTCTGGATATGAGCAAGGCTCAACAGCCTACTCTATCACAAATGGAGACTCCTCTAATGAGCCCCATGGACCCATCTTACGTCATTTCACCTGGGGTCTCTATGCAATCTGAGCCTCCGAGCGACAACTTTAGCTTCCCTAACTTAGCTCAACCCTCTATTAAGGAAAACACAGTGCTCACTCCAGGGATAAGCCTGACAGAGAATGTACCGATGACATCTACGGTTAGTGCAGTGCCACTACCTAGTGTCGTAGTACCTAATATGGGGCCTCGACCGTATGTGCCTCTAGCCCCTTATGCACACATGGCCCCCACACCTCCAATTGTACCACTTGTTTATGCTCCTCGAGTGCCGCTCCCTAGCCCTTATCCGAGTGGACCTATGCCCCGTTATGTTCCATATCCTGCATCATCCACACATATGCCAAGACCGGTACCCGTCCCTCTCCCACATATGATTCCAAGAGTACCTCCACCGGCTCTGCCTCCTCACATAGGTGACTTGCCAGCGTTTGCTCAAACCATAGGTCGATCTATCGCGGAAAATATGCGTCATGCATCTGATAGAGAGCCTAGAAGTAAGGCAGTACAAATTGCCAAACTCACGCAAAAATTCAATGGGGATGAAGATGCTAGAAAACACATTGAAGTGTTTGAACAAGTATGTGATTCCTTAGGGGAACGCAACGAACTACATAAGTGCAATGCCTTAAGCTTGACATTAAGTGGGAAGGCTGGAGATTGGTATAGAACCCTAAGGGTGGACGAGAAAACAATCTACCCTACCCTTCGAAGGTTGTTTCTAAAGGAGTACATATGAGAAGGTGTGCTTTGGGGTGTAGCATCTCAGCTACAGAAGGCCGAACGTAAGGAAGGAGAGTCAGTAAGGGACTTCATTAGTCGTCTAAAGCACTTAAACTCTCGCTGCCCTGTAAATGAGCGCTTCAATAATAACCAACTGCTTGATCGATTCATTCGAGGGTTGAGGAATGAAGGAATCTATAATGGACTAGTGATTAGAGGTATCACAACCTGGGAAGATGTCACTGCCAATGCAATCCAATTAGAGGACAACTTGATGATAGCAGGCATGAGGGTGTCTACTGACACGAGATCCACTAGCTCACAAGCCATTGAGTATGAACCCATGACTGCAAAGCCCATTGCCAATGAGCCAAAGGTATTTGAGACATTCTTGACAGACCTCACCAAGGCAATCCAAGAGTCTCTTAAGGATAATCGACCCCCTCAAAATAGTCACATGTATCCAAGAAGGGAGCAACAATGGTGTTCCATTTGCTTAGGTCCACATAGCACTAGTGAGTGCCCTACGTTTAGAGTAAAATTTAATGGAACTTGCAACGCATGTGGTAGGTATGGTCACCAAGCTAAGGATTGTTTAATGATCAAACGTATGATGGCAAATAGACCACCTGTAGCCTGGACGGATGCACCTCGAGCTCCTGTATTGATGCCTGCTCCACCTGTAGCAACTACCGCAACACATGGTCCCTAGATCTCAAAATGTTGTACAAGCTACACCGCTACCACCTCCTGTGCTAGGACCGCTCCCCCGCATCCAAGAGTCGCCCCTATGAACCAAGTGGGTTGCGAGCCATCTAATGCTTATGCAGATGGCTGTGAGGAGGAAATAGACACTAGTATTGCCTACGGACTTGATACATTGGAAGAGTGTCCTATATACTACATGGAAGATTGTTGGGGGCAAGTCAAGCCGGTTTATCAAGCTGCTACTCTCGCATCCAGAGGTCAAAATATCAACACCCAGGCTAGGAGGCCACCTCTTCAATGCTACGAGTGTGGTGGACCACATTGGGCAGCGAAGTGCCCTATTAGGCTGCAAAAGAATGCTGCACAAATGCAAATGAATCAAGGGAGCACGTCTGCAATGCCAATACTCACATGTAATCGTTGTGGCATAGATCACTTGATTGCCCAATGCCCCTATAACCCAAATGCGCCTAAAATCACACCCCTAAATTTGGTCGAAATTGCTAGTGTGACGTCGCCAATACCACCCGTCGCACCCGCTTATGCGATTACACGGTCCATGCTTCAAGGGCCAGGCCATATCCTTGAAGAGAGAGATACCGCGTCAGTTATCCAAGCAAAGAAAAAGAAGACACGAAGGAAGAGGTCGCAGAATACGGGAAATTCAAAGCCAAGTTCCAAAACAAACATAGGAACAGGAGATGACCCCGTGTATATGAATGACCTCGAGGATGATTCAGATTCAATCGAGACAATGGAGACTAGAACCAATACCACAAAGGGAAAGACCGACAAAGAAAACCGTAACATGGAACCAAATGAAAACCGAATAAGAGAAAACCATAAAGAGCCTCTGAAAACACCACAAGTGTTTCCAAATCCAATCCAAGACCCCCAAGATAAACCGCAGGGGCAAAAAGGGAAGAATCGTAAAAAGAAGATTGGGACGTACCCAAACCCAGTAGACGAGATTGAGCAGGTGAAACATCTAAGAGGTTTAGTGGAGGAGACTCAAGGGGAACTAGAACCAGAACCCATGCATGTCAAAATTCATGACACAGTGTTTCCCACGCAAGTTCATCCACCCCACATGAACCATAGACCGTTAGCCATATCTAGTATCATCCAAGAAGGGAGTGAGGACGGGACATCAGAAAGTGAGCATACACCTTTCTTGTTGGAAAGGATGTTTAACGAAGGAATACCTGATCCCATTGAGGAATATGAGATTCCATCCTCACCAGTTCCTAGTCAAGGACCTACACCCTGCAAAATGCCAATGAATGTTGCCAAACTAGTGGACTTCATGTCTTCTGAGGTCCGAACCACGATCATAGAAAAGCTGTATGGAGATCCTGAGTTATTCCTTGCACTTCGAGCATTCCTTAACGGAGAGCTACGAACGGGATTACCGCAGTTTGCGCAACCAAATAGGCCTGACTCGATTATGATTGATGAGAAAATCATGTGCAATCACTTGACTTAGATGGACACGAGTCTGTGATCGAGGTACCCATTAACGAATTAGGGCAGTATTTTGAAGGCGACGAGTCTAATGCGACCCTACCCATCACTACCAAGGGATTAACTATAAAGGGAATTCTTGATGGTGGTGCGGGAGTTAGCATCGTTACAAAAGATTGTTGGGAATCCATGGGAAAACCCCGCCTCAGTGTTACTAACATTGTGGTAAAGATGGCAAATGGTACCATAGCCAAACCTATGGGGATGCTCAAGGATCTTAAGATCAAAGTTCTAGGACACAAGGTACGACATACGTTTATTGTAATGGATTTCTCTAAACACCTTATGTCATATGAAATGATTTTAGGATGACCATTCATGAGGGAAGCACAAATGGTTCACGATTGGTCTAAAAATCATGTCTATTTGCAATTCCAAGACTCTGTCCTTAGAGTGGATTTGGTGACTGGTAAGGTACACCCCTTAGGGAGTAAAACCATTATTGATCATCGCTCTGACACCACCGTTCACTCGGCCCCACTACAATATTGTTACACTTGTAAGAAGGATATAGACATTGGCCAAGATTCTCCTTACATGGATGTGTTACCGGGTATGACGGAATTAGACAACGTAGACTGGGTACACCTAGCTGCAACCATAGATACCTGGGAAAATAGAGGAACCACTTGGGTCACACCAGAGAGGGAAGAGGTACCACAAATTGCACCTCTGAACATGATAAGTGCCATACATGCATCTTCTAAGGGCAAGGCAATTGTGGACCAATCTGACAGTGACACCGATAGCTCAATAGAAGACTTTAACCAACACGACTCAGACACTGACTTCCAGAGTGAAACGGATTCGGAATCTCATGAATTAAAGAGTGGAGCATGTTCAGAGTCAAAACATTCGGAAGGACCGAGCACATCAACCCATGATAGCTCCTCCGAGAGTGAAGAGGACACCAACGAGGACTCCTTTAGTGAGCCAGATCTAAATGCAAATCAAAAGCAGGTCTCAAATAAGAAAAAGAAAAACCTTAAGACGCGTCGATATCGAGCCAATGTACGTGCTAGGATAAAAAAGAAGAGATCCTTAGCAGAATGGCTCAGTTATATAGGAGCATGTGATGCTCATCGAAAATTGGTAGACAATTGGGGTGAATATCTCCATAATGTTATGTGGTGTAGACCACGACCCCATGACATAGCCCAATTAGAGATCATAGACAAGCCAAAGTTTGAGCCGCACTGCAAGGAGGCGTCAAAACCAAGAGTTAGCTCGACAACACAAGAAAGCAGAAATGGAAGCACAAACCAAAGCACAACCAGAATCCACAGACTTGCATCCTGCACCAGAACATTTCAAATCCTACACCACAGGGGAAGCAAAGGTTGTGAACACAAAAGCCCAAAGAATACCTATCGATGGGAATAATGGAATCTATGATGGTCCGGCAATAGTTAAAGAAATAGAATTAGCCGACCCCGGTGAAGAATCAAAACCTGTTTTTATTGCCCAAGACCTCACAGAAGTTGAAGAGGCGGTCCTCAAAGAGCTTCTCAAGGAATTCAAGGACATATTCGCTTGGACATACCATGATATGAAAGGTGTTCCACCTTCTGTGGTCCAACATACAATCCCTATGATTAGCATGCGAAGCCCGTACAACAAAGACCCTACCCGATGAATCCTAAGTACGCAAAGATCATTCAAGAAGAACTAGAAAATCTTATCAAATGTGGGTTCATATATCCTATTGAACACTCTGAATGGGTGTCTCCAATAGTTATCGTGCCAAAAAAGAATGGGAAACTCAGGGTGTGCGTGGACCTCAAAAAAGTTAATGCAGCTACTAGAAGAGACCATTACCCCCTACCATATTCCGAACATGTACTCGAAAGAGTTGCAGGCAAGGAAGCTTATAGCTTTCTAGATGGGTACTCAGGCTACAACCAAATCACGATAGCGCTAGAGGACCAAGCTAAAACTGCCTTCATCACGGAATTTGGCGTGTTTGCATTTCGTGTGATGGCTTTTGGCTTAACAAATGCCCCTGCTACATTCCAACGATTAATAAACACTGCTTTTAAAGAATATTTGAGAGAGTTTTGTGAAGCTTTCTTAGACGACCTTTGTGTTTACTCTTCTTGGAAAGAACATCTATCATGTTTGCGGAAGGTGTTTGAAAAGTGTAGGTTATATCGTATCTCATTGAACCCGTTCAAATGCCAATTTTGGGTCAAGCATGGAGTTATTTTAGGGCATATAGTATCCAAGAATGGTATCTTAACCGATGAGAGCAAAATTAAAGTGATTCTAGAGTTACCACCACCAACCAATTACAAGGGAGTTCAAAGGTTCATGGGACACGTGGGTTATTATCGACGGTTTATTTTATTTTTCGCTGAGATAGCACGTCCTTTGTACAAGCTTCTCATTGAATTTAAATGGACTGAAGAGTGTGACCAGGCCTATGAACAATTGAAGAAAACACTAGCAAGTGCTCTGATTTTAAGGACACCTAACTGGGATGTCATTTTCCATGTGCATATTGATGCATCAAACTTTGCTATTGGGTGTGTTCTCACTCAACCAGGAGAACATAAATTGGACTATCCCATTAGCTTTGCAAGCCGTCAATTGAACGATGCTGAAAGGAACTACACCACTACAGAGCGAGAAGGTTTGGCAATGGTTTATGCAGTAAAGAAATTTCGCTACTACCTTCTGGCAAACAAGTTTGTATTTTATGTGGATCATCAAGCGTTGCTGTATCTGGTAAACAAGCCATGCTCCACAGGAAGAATCACACGATGGTTGTTAATTCTTCTGGAGTTTGATTTCACGATTGTAGTGAGACCCGGTAAAAGGCACGTCATGGCTGATCATTTGTCTCGCATACCCAATGGTGAAGCCCCTACAGGAGTTGATGATGAATTACCCGATACTTCCCTATTCATAGTTGAGACTATGCCTGAATGGAGTGAGAACATTGTTAACTTTTTAGTTAATGGTTTTCCACCCAAGGAACTTCGTAAGGATATCGGTCAAAGGCTAGTAAAAGAATGTGAACCCTATTGTTTGATTGCCGGAACTCTGTATAGATTAGGCAAGGACGATATTCTTAGGCGTTGTGCCCGCGAGGATGAATATTTGTATATCTTGCAAGAAGCACATATGGGCATAGCAGGAGGACATTTTTCAGGAGACCTGACTGCTAGAAAGGTGCTGCAATCAGGCTATCGGTGGCCAACTTTATTTAAGGATGCATCACTTTTTACAAAAGGGTGTGATGAGTGTCAACGTTACAAGACCACACAGCGCAAAGACAGAATGCCCTTACATCCTATTAAAGTAACCCAACCATTTGAAAAATGGGGCTTAGACTTTGTAGGTCCAATTAGTCCCGCAGCTCGCAACACTCAATCTCGATATATTCTAGTTGCTACGGACTATGTAACAAAGTGGGCTGAAGCTAAGGCTTCACAAAAAGCTGATGTGAGGACAACAACTAAGTTTCTTTTTGAGAACATTATCACAAGATTTGGTTGCCCTTTTGAAATTGTTAGTGATAATGGTACCCATTTTATAAATGAGGTAATAAGAGAGCTTACCACGACCTTTATGATATCCCACCATAAGTCTACACCTTATTACCCGCAAGCTAATGGACAAGCAGAGAGCACCAACAAGACTCTAATCTCTATTTTAACCAAGATGGTAGAAGCTCATCGCACTGATTGGGATTTGAAGTTGACATCTGCTCTATGGGCTTATCGTACTGCTTATAAAGTGGCTATTAATTGTACGCCATTCAAAATGGTATACGGCCAAGAAGCGGTTATGCCTTGGGAGTTTGTCATTCCTAGTCTTAGGGTAGCTTCGCAAGAAGGATGGAATGGTAACCCCTTAACCGAGCGTTTGTATATCTTAGAAAAACTAGACGAAGAGAGACAGTTGGCTGTGCAAAATGCTCTTGTGGAAAAGGATAGGAGAAAGAAGTGGTTTGATCGCCATGTGAAGGACAAGGACATCAAAGTTGGTGATAAAGTCCTTATGTATGGAGTACGTAAAGAGAAGAAAAAGTTGAAATATGCTGGTAAAGGACCATATAGAGTATGTGAAATTACCCCACAAGGTACCCTTCGTGTGGAAACTCTTGATGGAGTTGAAACCATTGGATTCCTCAATGGGAGTAAATTCAAAAGATATTATGATCCTTTAAGCCAAGAAGAACTACGGGCCATTCATCAAAAGAAGGCCGCCAAAGCACAAACCGAGTTAAACAAGATACAAGCTCAAGCTGAGGCTAAGGAGCGACAACAACGTATAAGACAAAAACGAGAGGCTAACCTTGGAGTCACAAATGCATTCCACGTGGAAATCGAAGAGGATGGGTTGGACCCTGACACACCTCTACGATACCCTATTGAGTTAAATAGTGCCTATGGAAAAGTGCTATATAACGCCTTATTGGACACGGGTGCTAAATATAATCTACTATCCTATGGGGTGTGGTGTCAGTTAGGGAAGCCACCTCTATCTGAGAGTATTATCCAAGTCAAGGGTGTCAACAAGAAAAAAACTACGGTTTTTGGAATCTGGCACACTTTTGTCAGTTATGACAATGGAATTGTAGCTCAAGACTTTTTGGTCATGCCTACTGGAACTATGGAGGGTAATATAAACCTAGGCCGCATGTGGATGATAGCCACCAAATGCACTATTGATTGGGGAACTGGGGGTGTTACAACGCAAAAACCAACTCTTATCCCTACCACTCAAGCCATAGTCCCTGAGATATTGCCTAAGGAAATAAAACCCAAGACATTGCATGTCCAGGAGGTTGAACCATACGTCCCCATAGCCCAACTCTCTAGAGCTTCAACTGATGTAGTTGAAAGAAAGCTTGAGACACACAAGAACCATCCTAATATAACAGAGAAAACATACAAGTGGGTCCCTAAAGCCTCTGTAGTGAGCATGGTTGATGCAAAAAAACGGAAACCTCGTAAGAACCGTCCCACTCACTCCAAGAAATGTAAAGAAACGTTGCGTTGGATTCCTAAACGACTATTGGAAGCCCAAGGATACTATGAAGGAAATGATCAAATCTGGATGCCCAAACGTAAAGTGTACTCTTACCTGTCACCTGGCCCATGTAAACCCAATCCTGTGGCTCCAAAACAAATTGAAAATCGCGGTAAGGAAAAAATCATGGAATGTTACACACCCGCTCTAGAGCTAGTTTGGGTACCAAAGAAAGAATGATTTGTTCCACCTAGCTCAGGAACAGGGAAATCAAATGAAGCTTCTTGCTCTTCATGTAGTTCCTATACGCAAATAGAAGCTTCGACACAACCTCCACCTACCACTGTACATATCCATACAAGCACGAAAGAGTTTGCACCTCCCGGGGTAAGTTCACCACCTACAACAAAGTTGCAAATAAAATCATGGGAGAGTACCTTACCACCCTTTCAACTAGATGAAACGCATAGGGCGGTCGAAAACTATTGGTTAAAACCTTCACCCATAACAACTTGGAACAATTGGTTTCAAAAGGTGACGACCTCATTCCAAAAGGTATGATCTACCCAAGGAAGGAGGGAGTGTTTGCTAACATCAATCATTCACTCGCTCCCCTCTCAACCTTCCTCCCTGACCTCTCAATTCCAATCTTAGGGAATGTATATATATAGCCTTATACTCACAAAAAACAAAAATAGTAAAGAGCAAGAGCGACTAGCAACGAGAGAGCACCCTATCAGATCTTACATATAAGTCCAAATTCATCGTGTCAATTCAAGCAACACACAAAAACAACTCTTATGTTTTAAAGGCCTAACCAAATCTATCTGTCTTGTCAGAAATGGCTACTTCACCAGAGGCATGCACTTCTATTTTTGATGAAAGGTACCCTTTGTCTTTTCCTCAAGTGTTCTACGTATTCTACCCTATACTTTCTTGCGAATGGGATTTGATAGAGAGCCTTGCATGTGAGAGAAATTTTGAGGAGTTAGAATGGCTGATACGTCTATGGCTAACTAGTGATCCCTACCCAGTAGCGAATGTGTCTCCAATGGCACATGCTTATTTTTTTGCACAAGATGAGTATCCACGCATCGCGAGGTTCTTGATTAGCATGCTTGCACAAGAGGATGATGAAGAGGAACTAATAGAGACCGAGGAAGACTATGGCCTCACGGACAACGATTTTATTTATCTAGATGATGAGGATAGAGGCCTAGCCTTAGGGTGGCCAACCGGTTTATATAATATCCTCTTTCCTTGATTCTAAAAGGGGTGACAGATTGGTAGGTTAGGGGTCTAGATTGTGTTTTGAGTTTGTTTTTTAGGAGTTTTAATTTTTCACACTGACATGCCTCCTAGAGGTATAGTGCCTGTTTTTGGATGTGTTAGGTAGGACTTATATGGATCTCCATCCACATGGCTGAGGACATCTGCTTCAACGAAATGAGCCACTCCATACCTCCAGGTGTACTACTTTCCATGATTCATGTTGGTGGATATGTGTAATTGCTAATAATGATTTTTTATTCTTTGTTTGAGTGCAATATTTATGATTGTTATCTGCCATTATAGATGTATAAATTTGTCTTTGCTTAAGTTGATTGAACTCCAGTTTAATCTTATGGATGAGCCTGGAGATTAGGAGACCGTGACTTTAGGTTAACTCATTTACTTGACCACTAGGCCTAGCTAATAAAATTATCCGAGTATTTGAGACCTTAGGAATGTTTTAGGCAGAGAAAGGCTTGCTCACTTAAACAACAAAAAACACTAGTGCGAATACCAAGGAAATGGAAGCAAAAAAAAAAAAAAAAAAACATAAGTGCCACAAATGAAAAATCCTACGCTGGAAGGGAAATCCTGGCTGGAATTGGTACTTCACTCACATGTATTGTCTATGGTACTTGAGCCCTAGAGGTTGCCAGTGTGGGCGCTTTTCGTTGAGAAGCAAAAAACCCCGGACATACAAAATAAGCACACACGTCACATGCTTGTGACCCAAAGTAAAAAAGTAGTTTAAAAAAAAGAAAAAGAAAAAAGAAAAATTAAAAGACTTCCATTGAGCTTACAGTTAACATTTCAAGCTTTTGTTTGCAGTTGTGAGAGTGAGTTGGCTAATCAAAGCTGAGAAGCATAATTAGGGAATCTTGCATTTAGATAATCTTCTTAGCTTAGCTAGTACTAGAGTAGTTGTTTTAACCTTAGTCATAGCTAACTAATTGATAGACTCACCCATAAGCTCAAAACTCTTGATTAATTAATTTACTCAAAGTGCAATTTATTTGTCCTTAATGGCAGTCTAACATTTCATAAATCTTGCATTTACTCATTTCCACATGTACTTTACATTCCCCTCATGATTTATGGCAATATAATTCCGCTTGCTAAAACAGTGACTTTGCCTTGCAGATTCAAATCTAGATGCTCTACAACATGGACATACCAAGCTTCAACTCAATAGCTTCCGAGGACGGAATCTACATCAGGAAGGGGGGCAATGTTAACCCTCGTGGCTCACGGACACCCTATCGCCTACGACGGACACCGTAACCGTATTATTTATTTAAGTAGAGTCAGGCACCGGGCTTGTCGATCCAATAGGGAAAGGTAGAGTGATCGCCGATGAGAGGCGCACTCTAACACGAACATGCTAGGGTTAGTTGGCTAAGCATGGGCGCCCAAGTGTGAATGGGGTGAGCTCACATAAAAGCCAATTAAACCTAAAATTGAGTCATTCTCTCATTGTGCAATAGAAGCTGCTCTTGCTCCATCTCCACCTTCTCCTTCACCATCTCCTTGTGTGTGTGCGTGTGTGCGTGTGTGTGTGTGTGTGTGTGTGTGTGTGAGAGAGAGAGAGAGAGAGAGAGAGAGAGAGAGAGAGAGAGAGAGAGAGAGAGAGAGAGAGAGAGAGAGAGAGAGAGAGAGTGAGAGTGTGTGTGCGATCGAGCGTTGCGGCGGCACGACGGCGGTGAGGCGGTTGAGCGCGGCGTAGCGGCGTCTCCCTCTTCTTCACGGCGTGGGAATCCTTCATTCACAACTACGCAGGAAGGTGAGTGACACACCGTTCTTCCTTGTGAGCTTGTCTGTTGTATGACTGTGTGCTAGGAGCCTTTGTGGCTCGCACACGGCGCGTAGCAAGTCCCTAGCCTTGACAGTTGAGGACCGGATTTATGCGGAGCCAGTCCCCTCTCCAATAGACATTTGTATTATAATTTCTCCCATGAAGGGAGACATGGTATAATACAATCTTTGTGTTCCTTGTGACCTAGGTAATGCAATGAAGATGGAAAGCTTCGTGCATCACGAGCATAGCATAAACTTTGTAGAAAGAATTAACTATCCCAAGCCTCAGTCCCAAGGCCTCAAACACCTTCAAAGGTGGAGAGAGCTAGCGGGGAATGAGGGTTGGGAAGAGGAAGAAGAAACATTCCATAGGAGAAAGAAATAGTTCCTCACTTAGCATCACTCTTCTTGCTAGCATACATAATAGCATAGTAATGAAGATGGAGAAAATGGCAAGCTTAAGCATTGAAGCAAGGCTCTTGGTTGGATTTGCATTTCATAGCCAAGAGTGTTGGTGTAGACTCTCACTTCTCACGAGCTTGGAGAAGGATGTGGAGTTCCTCTACTTTCACCAAGTGATAATGTGCCAAAAAAGTGACTCTACGAGAGGTGTATACCCCACCAGCAAACCCCTTGCTTGCTTTGGGCGAGTTCTCCTTTTTGCTCATGCCTCAAGCTCATTGGACCCCTCTCCCCCAAGCTAATCACATGCAACATGAATTTCAAGCACATGGGTAGTCTTTGAACAAGTTTCCTCCTTATCCCTTTTAGACAGAGAGCCTAACAATATCTAGATATTTGTTGAATGGAACTAGAAGCTCATTGGACCCCTCTTTAGCCCAGCCAATAGCATTCAAGCACACCATGTGGCCAAGCATAGGGAGAGCATGACATGTGTCCATGTGCCCCTTGAGAAAAGGGGGTGCCCTTTGGGTGAGTGGAAGGTTAAGTCAAAGATTCCCCTGACTTTGGGGCTTTCCCCCTCCTTTGTAGGGTCTCTTTTTAACTCAAGAAGTTTACCCCCCATGCATGGGAAGCTTCTGAAGAACCTTCCTCATCAAGCATGACAAGAACCTCAAGCACCTTAGTCATCAAGCATGACAAGCACCTCAAGCACCTTAGTCAGCAAGCATGACAAGTACCTCAAGCTTAGGTGAGGTTTCCACCTCAAGCTCAGCCCTAGCTTGCCTAAGGTCAAAGGACTAACTATTGGAGGTATTTAATGAATCTAACCCTAAGGTCTTTTAAGCTCCATTATTTAGCCTTGCTCTTTGACATACCATCTCTCATTTGGATGCCTTTACCACCCACTGGCCCCGTGTTGAGATAGATCTGTAAGTATCTATATTCTCACGCTTGTTCCCATTTATTATCCCATATTAAATGATTAGTTTAATAAGTGAAAATCATTTGGGCTAGTTAGATATTAAATTTTATGACATTACCTCTCTCTTGAAATCATATTCGTCCCCGACTATGAGGTAAAGCCTTAGTATTTTTCTTAGCGGATAGAGGATCCCTTTTTACCCTACGACATCATTCCAAGATGGATGACTAATCCATTTGGAGCTTGGGAGACAGAGATACCGCAAGCATGTCTGCTCTTTAGTCCATTTCATTCTCCCAAATAGAGTAACAAATTCTATTTGGTGTTTGAGAGACGTTGTCATTACAAACATGATTCTAAGTATGCATACTACTTAAATTTGTGCACAATAAAAGAGAATTAGTCTTATAAGACAAAAAAATTGATCATTTAAAAGAAACATGTACATTTGCTTACTCCAATGTTGTATTGTAAGCATTGACAAGGTCCATACTATCCTTAATTGGATTCCTTGCATCCATCTAGCATCTTCAAAACATAATTTTTGAACTTAATAAGATACCATTGGATATGATAGCTTAGGGTTGTAGTATCTCTTCTTGGTCTTTGACTTTGGGAGGGTTTTCAATAATTGGTCCACTTGGTGGTTCTCCTTTGTAGGGCTTAAGTAGGCTCACATGAAAAGCATTGTGTATGAGCCAATGGTTGGGCAACTTGAGGTTATAAGCCACTTCATTGATTGGCTTCAAAATTTGAAAAGGACCATAGTATCTTTCTGCTAGTTTAGCATAATACTTTTGATGGCCCGTATGATTTTTTTGTCCGTCGTTTGTCTCAATCGATCCTTGGGAAATTTAAGTAAGACCCAATCATTTTTTTTGAATGTTAAGGCTCTTCTGTTCTCATCAACATCAGCTTTTTTCCTTTTTTGAGAGAAAGATATAGCTTTCTTGATCTTTTGAAAAGATTCTTGCAGGTCACGGCTATACTCATTGGCAGTGAAGATCTTACCATGTACCTTAAGTAGCAAGGGACTTTTAGGTCTTCCCTCTATGATTTCAAAAGGTTCTTTTCTCATAGAAGAATGGACAGTATTATTGTATGCATACTCTACAAGAGGTAAATACTTTTCCCATTGTGAGCGTTGATCTACTTTTGTAACATAGGTCTTTAGCATATCAACAATCGTAAGATTGACTATCTCACTTTGGCCATCCGTTTGTGGGTGATAGGCCCAAGAGAAATTCAATCTTGTACCTAGATTTTCAAAGAGACCTTTCCAAAAATTACTTGTCATTCTATGATCTCTATCTGACACGATGGATGTTGGCAATCCATGGTGTTTGAAAGTCTGGATATGAAGAGAGTTGCCATTTGGTGTGCCTTAATAGTCTTTTTGATAGGAATAAAATATACTTTCTTGCTAAACCTGTCAATTATTGTCCACATTCCCGTATTCCCATGGGTAGACTTGGGTAATCCAAAAATAAAATGCATGGATATACTCTCCCATGGTGAATTAGGGATTGACAATGGCTAGAATAATCCAGGTTTCTTCCCTCTATCATATGTGGTCTTTTGGCATACCACACATTTTGAAACATACTCTTGTATGTCCACTTTCATGGTAGGCAAATGAAATTACGTCTCTACTCCTCGGAGAGTAGGTTGAATGCTTCTATGCCCCGCATAGGGAGGAGCATAGGATTCATACATGACTTTCTCACGAAGGGATTGGGTAACGCTGACATTATGTCTTTAAAGTCAGGGTCAGTAGCATACTCATCTATCATAGAAGATAGATCAATCTGAGTTGCTATAGACACAACATTAACTTTTGGTCATTGTGATACTACATCGGCCACTTAATTATGCTTACCAGTAATGTGAGAAACACGAAAGTTAAATTGAAAAATAAAATTTTCCCACTCATTCGGTTGTTGAAAAGGTTTGTTTCCGTCATGAAGTACTTTAGACTTTGATGGTATGTTTGTAAAATGAATGGAGTCCCCAATAGATAGTGCTTCCATGTGTCTAGGACATGTAGAACAACTAAAATCTCTTTCTCATAAATGCATAAGACCCGTTCATCCGTATTGAGCCTTCGGCTCTCATATGCAATGGCATGCTCTTCTTGAAGCAAGACTGCTCCAAGGCAATCACCACAAGCATCACATTGGACCTCAAATGGCTTTGAGAGATCCTAAAGCATAAGGATTGGTTAGGGGTAAGCTTCTCTTTGAGCTTGTTAAAGACATTTCTCTCCTTATCAGTCCATGAATACTTAACGTTTTTCTTTGTTAAGTCATGTAATGGTGGACCTACTATTTGAGAGAATTTTTCTATGAAGCGTCTATAGTATGCACACATACCAATAAATATTCTTAGCTCATGTAGATTCCTTGGATTAGGCCATGCTTTTATTACCTCCAACTTTGATGGATCCATATGAATACCATCTTGATAGATTATACCTAAACATTGAATCTCTTGAAGGAAAAATTCGCTTTTATTTTGATTGAGAAAAAGCTTGCTCTCCCTCAATGCTTGAAAAATCACTTGGAGATGTTCTTGTGTTCCTCCAAGGACTTGGAGTAGATGATGTTATCATCAAAAGAACACTCCAGTGAATTTGAGGTAGGGTCTAAAAATTTTCTCCACTAATCGATTGAAAGTGGTTGGTGCATTAGTCAAGCCAAAAGGCATGATAGATATCCATAAAGGCCAAACGTTGTATAAACCGCGGTCTTTTGGATATCTTCATTCACTATCCTTATTTGATGGTAGCCACTTTTAATGTCAATCCTACTGAAGTAGGTAGCACCTTGTAGCTTATCAAATAGATCTTCTACCTGAGGTACAAGAAATATGTTTTTGATAGTGATATGGTTTAGTGTGCAATAGTCCACACACATACGATATGTACCATCTTTCTTTTGCACTAAAAGGACTGGAGAACAAAAGGGAGAGGATTTAGGCCTCACCATCCCTTTGACTACCAATTCTTGTACTTGCCTCATGATCTCCTCTTGTTGAGATTGGGAAACTTGATAAGGAGGCTTGTTAGGCAGTGAGCTTCCTATATAGGAGCTCAATTTGATGGTCATCATCCCCTCATTTTGGAGGTAAGTCCATAGCAATATCATTGATGAACACATCTTGGAATCATTTTAGAAAGTTAGACAAGTCTAACTCTTCTTGATTCCTACCATTTACATTTGATGAAACATTAGGACCTTTGAGGGACTCTTTGACAAAAATCATGTACGTAAAAACGGAGCTCTCCATTGATTTATCAAGAGCAAGAGGATTTACAAGTGGTATAGTACAATCAGACTCATTAGAATCTATATACATACTCTTTCCCCTATAGGTGAAGTAGATTCTCCTTTCATGGAACTTCATGTTGGAAGCCATGCGGTTCAATCATGGTGCCCTTAGGATAGCATCGTCATGTTGGAAAGGAGAGATAAAGAAGTCTTCTCTGTCGACATAGCTTTGGATATGAAGCCTCAACTTCTCGATCAATGGAGTAACGGATGCTTGCCGTCCCTTGAAAGCGGTGTCAATCGTTATAACATCTCTCATATTGAAAGGTTGAATGCCCAACTTGGTGGCCAACTCCGTTGATATGAAGTTGTGAGTAGAGCCAGGGTCAAACAAGATGAATGTATCATGCTCCCTCACCTTTCCCCAAGCGTAGGAGAGAGGTGATCCTTTGCAATGAGCATCCTCTTTTAGAGCTTAATGTGGAACTCTAGGAGTCTCATTATGAGCATTTCTCTTGGGGCAAGAACGATAGCCATGTCCTTGCTCCCCACACTTAAAACATTTGTGGTCCTTGCGAAAAGTTTCAAGATCTTCAAGAGAGAGTTTATTTTTACCTTTGTAAAGTTCTTTCTCCTTGGACCGATTGTTGTTGTTGTTGTTGGAGTGGCCTTTGGAGGGCCATGGAAAGAATTTTGGGCATTGGTTTTCCCCTTTGCATCACTTTTGTCTTTATTTTCCATGGGCTTGACATTCTGTCTAGTCCTTGTTGGAGATTGATGTACAAAGCAACCATGGTGTGGTGGATTACTTCGGTGATAGAACTAGGCCATTGAGAGTTGACATACTCGGCCATCTCTTCAGGTAATCCCGCACAGAATTGTTGCTTTTGCTCGGCGTAGTCTATCTTTTGAAAGACATTAGCCTTGAGATGTAAATCCCAAAACTTGTCCACATATTTGTGGATAGAATCGTGAGAGAGAAGCCTCAAACTCCACCATTCAATGAGCACTTTTTCCTTTGCATCGCTTGCAAGGAATCACTTCATGATGGAAACTTGTAGAGTTTTTGATGTCTTTGGGGCTTTGCCGTTGTTGAGACGAAGGCTAGCCTAGCCCACCATTGACAAGCCAATTTTTGGAAGTTCATAGCTACATGGTGTAGCTTGGAGGACACCGTGAAGCCCTCATCTCCAAAGGCCACATCAAACTGTTGGATGAAGGTCAATACTTTGTCCGTAGCACCAAAGGTGCCATCATAGGTGAGAAAAGAGATACTCTTTCCTCCCTCTTTGAACGAGATTTTAGGACCTTCACCATGCAGGGTAAGATTTGTGATGTCCTCCCCTCTTGTATTGTCTAGGAGAATAGCCATAGCTTTCATCGAAAGAGAAGGAAGGTGAAGAAGAAGGAGAAGAGGGTGACCTCTTTCTTGCTCTTTTCTTCCTTTGTTTCCTCTCTTCCCTTTTGGACAAGAAGAAGGACTATGGGTTAACCGTTTCCTCTTGAGAGGAGTTTAGTCCGCCATCTTTGTGGAGACACATCTTCAAAGGAACTTAGGGTTTCATTGCGTTTTTTGGATTCCTCCATGAATTTAATCTGCTAGAAACAACAAATCGACCTGACAATTTCGAGGTAAAAAACAATTCAAAGCAACAAACTACACAAGCAATGCTCTACCAATCAATATAGTTATCAAAATCTGTCCACATTATGAATTAGACTCACGCTACATTATAAATTAACAATAAGCAATTATAGTCTTATCGTTCTTCATGTATAAACTGATGTCAATCAAATTATCTTTTCAAGCGCAAAATAACTTCATCACTTCAAACAAAACATTTCAATCAAAATGCTCACATTGCACTATAGAGATTCATCTAAAGTGCAAGCTTTTGGCTTTCACACGTTATGATAATCAATAATCTTAATCACTTATTCAAAACATTACAAAGAACTCTCATTATCACGTTGCACTATATCGATTTATCTAAGTGCAAGCTTACAACTTTCACACATTATGATCATAATAATATTAATCAAATCTTGCAATTGATTCTCATTGTAGCATGAGGATTAATTGAAAACCTTGACAATTGTTGTATTTATCAGAAGTGCGAATGTGAAGTTATCACACTCCATGGTAGATCTTTGAGAGATTATTTATCTGCTGTTGTTGCACGTGTACGATCACACAATATGATAAACGTAGCAATCCAAATAAGATAATTTAATAATAATGTATTTGAACATGAGATTCTTAAACTTTAATTCCAATGAGAGCATAGTGTGATGTCTCTACACAAGTCAAAAAAATTTCTACCTATGTTCACTTTGAGGTGAGAAAATATCTGCACGTCAAAATCGAACCTACCTAAACAAAACTGACATCTATTCTATTATATTTTGCAGAATGATTACCTCATGCGAGAGTACACTCTACACACTACGGCAACCTCTAATTTATATCACTAATTCACTTCCCATGTCAGTAAACCGATCACGTAGCAAGTGACTCCTAAAAAATAAACACCTTGTATGAGTGAGAGTTTGAGCTCTACACAACATACAAAGCTTACACAATTTGAATCTTAAAAAAGAGAATCAATCAAATTTTAATAAATAATAAATTGAATTTAAACAAAAGATTTTAAACTATTCTAAATTTCAATGATTTTTTAATTATATTTTTTTCTCTCTTCTAATGAGATAGAATACCTTTGGTCATGGATACTAGTCTCAACAAGGTGCGCTGCTGCTATATATAATTTTTTTTTGGATCAGTGTTTTCTTCAATTGAAAAAGGCTCAAAGCATGTTTACGTGGTACCAGTTTTTGCACCTTTTGGTGTCACCACTTGCAAAAAGTGGGGACCGGTAAAATTTTCAAAAATTTACTTAAAAATTGGCGCTCCTTATACTTTTAGATTCTCCTTAAGAAGAGCTATCTATTGATATATAATATGATAGGTGATAATTTGTATGAAGTGTGAGAATGGGGGTCCCAAAGTACTAATTGAAGTAGTGTCCAAAGACAACCAAAAGTGGTACCACCTATATATGCTTTGACCCAAAATACTTTGCACAAAGTATTTTTCAATCGAAAAAAATTCGATCCAAATTTCTTTTTGATAAAAGAAACAATAAAATGCTTGTTTTTGCTTATGTGGCACTGTAAAGTACGCTCGTATAATGTGCGGTCATGTAAAATACGCTCGTATATGACATATTATACGTATCCCGTATAACATATAATGCAACTTAGTTCGTGTGTTAGGCAAAGTCAAATCCATTTTGGAGAAAGTTAAGTGCATACCTAAAGCATAAATTTGTGTCAGTGCTAGATATATCCCAGAGAGTTTTTTTAAACAAATTGGATTTAGGATGTTGGCTGCGTCATAATAATTACAAGAAAAATTAGAACATTTATTTAGCTTGTAGATATAAGATCTACTCTTGAAGATCTTTCTAGCACTTTATCGCATTTTGGTGTATGTACGGTTTGTCACATTCTCGTGTATGTTTAGAAATTTAGTGTCCTCCAACATGATTCTTGGTAATCGATGTAGGCTGTATACTGCATGAGATTTTTGCTGACTTGAGTTCTAATCTTCAAGAGTTTTATAAAACAGAACTGGACAAGTTTAACATGCTCTCACATTCGCAATGGGAATAAGGTTCTTCCCTTTCTCTATTGATGACTTTATTAGGGTGGCCCACATAATCAAGGTGAATGGATTTTTTTCCACTTTATACCACGTTGAGTTCATTACTATTTTTGCTTCAATAGTACGGACCAATAGTGAAGAAAGTTTCTCATATTGTATGATTGACTCAATGAATGTGGAAAAGATAGTGGTAAAAAACATCAGAAGGGGGTAAACTATCAAGAATGTGCACTAGTATGCCCATCGATGGTGGTTGTCTTGGATGGGATGAGGTAAAAGATATGTTGATTAGAATTTTTAAAGCACTCAAGCATAACTTATTTAGTCTCAGTATATTAAGGGGGTCAAAAGAATATGCAACCCATGTGAGCATCTTGACATTCAACTTGAACAATAGGTTAACATGCATCATATTGAATAACCAGGTGCCTCCCCCATGGGATCTCATGTTTGATGAAGCCAATCTACTAATGGACATGTATTTTACAAAGTGCACATGTGTCGTTGTCACATGTTAGTAATTTGGCCACGTTTTCTTCTTGATCGGGTTTGGTTCTTAACAAAACTCAATGTGTCATAGCATTTGGATTTCAATAGCACTTATGTACAGTGGGCCTCTTTGTCATCTCAAGAAGGGTTATCCAATTAGAAATCACAAACCAATCATGAAGCTTCAATGAAAACATCTTCACTGTCATGAGGTTAAGGTTTAAGACAAGAGCAAACTGTATTGAATCCATGTTCTATGCTTGATTGTGTCAGTTAACATTCATTGATTAAACATGTTGATGAACAATAAATTATACCTTACAATTGTCTCGAGATTAGGAAACTAAAATGCTAGAATCAAGCTTTGATTTTTGGTAGTTTTGTTTTGTGTTTAAACATAAGTTGAGGGTGAGACATGTAGGCATTGTTTTTGTCATTTTGTAAGAAAACTTTAAGGGCAGCATGGCCTTCCACGTGTAGGCATCTCTCTCTCTCTCTCTCTCTCTCTCTCTCTCTCTCTCTCTCTCTCTGTGTGTGTGTGTGTGTGTGTGTGTGTGTGTGTGTGTGTGTGTGTGTGTGTGTGTGTGAGAGGCCATGGCAGACTGCAGTGGAGGTTGTGGGGCACGAGCGGCGATGAGGGACAAAAAAGGCAAGGGCCCAAAAGGGCTCTGCAACCCTGCCCTGTGATGGTAGAGGAGGTGTTGAAGCTGAAGGGTGTTCTTTTATGAGCAGGTGTCTCTCCACATCTTGAGCATGGATTCCATTAGCACTTTGTAATCATAGATGCTATGACTCACACTTCATTTACTATCCAATTCTATATGAATGTCAAACGATTCACATAGGCATATTGGTATCACATTTCTTGCAAAGGAAAATATTTGCAAGCATTCTATGTGTGCACACATAGCCTAACTTCAACTACCCTCTTGTAAAGTGAGTCACCAAGTGTTCTAGGATAGGCTATTTTACTGAAATTCCCATGCTAAATTTTTTGCATCAATCTCTTCTGACCCGCAATTGTACATGGTTAATAGTCCAAGTCCAAGTCTATAAGATGATAGCTTTATTGAGGTGAGACATTTCATGTGTTCTCTATTTGAAAGACGCTTTAAGATTCCTACACTACATATAGCAGTGTAATTTTTTGCAATGTGGCTCTCTTCTCAGCCTATTGGTAATGTTCTTGGGTTCTAATTAGTGTATGAGCTTTTGCATAGCATGTTATCCTTTTTCCCTCCTTGGCTCATGTTGAGCAGACAATTTGGACATGTATCTATTGGTTTCAAAAAAGATTCATAGACTGCATGGCCATTGATGGTCAAACATTGTGTCGATATAGCCATTAGAGGATAGCCTCCCATGCCAGATTATTTTGGAGGACCTTGCAAAAAAGGAGGCCCTTCAAAAGTGAGCACATTTTTTAAATCCAAAAATTTGTAAAGACCTTAAACTCTATGTATAACAAAGCTAACATGTCAAAAAAAAAGGACTCATTGGTTACATATTGACCACCTCCTCTACCTAGTCGCAAGCTGGTGCATCATGGATCTTGAGGGTGGCCAAAACACTCTCTGCATTGGAGTGAAGTGAAGATACAAGAAAAGTTGATAGGGATAGTATTTTGAACGTGTTATGCATTTCCACCTTGAATGGCCAAATAATAGTGATTTTGGATGATCCATGGATCGGCCATCTTAAAGGAAGCGGCCTCTAAAGGGCTACTTGTTTGCTTTCTAAGTGTAGGTAGAGGGTTGTTAAGGTCGTTGCTCAAGATGAAGTTTTACTGGCTTCATGTACAATAAAATACATTAATGGGAATATTTCCCCTACCACCCCCCTCCGTCTCATATGAGCAGAACAACTCCTCCCCCCTTTGACACACTCTCATTACCTCCTCTTGGCCTCCCCATGTTGGGGTTAAAAGCGGATATGCCTTTGCTCCAGGCCGGACGTTCGGTGTAGGGGCCCACTCATTGCACTAATCTACATTACTCTTTTCTATACAAAGAATAAGGAGATAGAGCTTGATGCTCTATCCCACCCACACAAAGTGTCTCCCCTCTTCCTCTTCTTGCACAGTGCATGCTGGCATCACACACTCACAAGTGATATCAAAGCCAAAGATTATTCTGCTTCTCTCTCAACATTTTCCTCTTCTCAGGGAGTTTCACAATGGCAATGGTTTGAAGCTTGGACCTTCTATGGCTATGGAGGCATTGTAAGCTCAACACATAAATCTCATGTATCAAGGTGGCAAGGGTCGAACACCATAAGCCACAAAATAAGAGAGATTGAGATTTCTAAGAGCTCAAAGAGAGAGAGAGAGAGAGAGAGAGAGAGAGAGAGAGAGAGAGAGAGAGAGAGAGAGAGAGAGAGAGAGAGAGAGAGAGAGAGAGAGAAGGCAACATGCCACTATTTTGCTCATAACTTTAGCTAGACTCAGATTCAAAAAAATAAATAAATCAAAATGGAGATCTCTTTGAGCTCTACGGCTTTGTAGGGAGCTCGTTATCTGGTTTGCAGTGTAGGTATATCTAAAATTAAAAACATAGAGATTGTTATCTTAGGATAGATTGTGTATTCGAGTTGAGTAAAAGAGGAGAGAGAGAGTGTAGAGAAAGAAAGACATAGATTCATCTCATTTGCAACATTGATGGCCTTGACAACACACACACATAGTGGAGTTTTATGTTGCCTTTTGCATCAGATTTCATGTGCTCATGGTTGTCTTGAGCTCTCCATGCATTTTGAAAGAAGATTTGCATTGCCATATGGATTTTTCGTTGTGATGTATGATGTCTGTAATTTGACTTGCTCTAGCCTAGGTGGTTATCACATGTCTTGATAGTTTATAGATTTGCAAATAGATAAATTTGGCAAATTAGTGTTTTGCAATAGTTCATAGGTGCAAAATTTTTTATGCACATAGTCTTTTATGTGTATGGCACTAAGGAGTGCAGTTTGAGATCCATTGAGAACATGCATCTCGACACGTACTATTTGCATCACATGGTGCCGGTTTGAGCGCATGTCCTACTATGTCCAATAGCACCTTTTGTTGTATATAGACGCTACATGCGGTTCCTACCATTAAATGCTTTTGTGGAGCCATTGCTAGCATTTAGTACAGTCTGTCTATGTTGAGAATTTGATAGTCCTTTGGTCAGTTTGTAGTGGTCGAGATCATTTCCCACTTTGGTAGATTGGATGCAATTTTTTATGGTTGAAATTTTTATTGAGATTTTTTCTCATTTTGCACGGGAGACTATGTTTGATTTTCCCTAGATTCTCCCCATATGTTGCATTTATCTGTATACTAGTAGTCTTATGTTATGATGATATAGTGTTCAATTTACTCCCACTTTGATAGTGATCGAGTATTTACTCTCACTTTGATATATATTTTTTAGCTTGGATACAAATTTAGTGTTCTTGTATCCACTCTTGCAGGGTTAAGATTTATGGTATGCTCATACTAGTTACGTGAAGATTGATGGTATGCATTATATTTTATCAACAAACATTTTGATTGTGAGTCTATTGCATACAATTTACATGTAGTCAATGGTTACATGCTCTACATGCTTACATGTGCATATTTATGCAGTTCTCAAATTTGCAGCACTATTTGAAGGATGCGTCTTTGAGTACAACATTTGTGCACAACTTGCATGTATGGTGTACTTTATGCTCAATTGAGAGTTTTTTATCCTAGTCCTGAGCTGTTGATACTCTTTGTATCTATGTTATCACTTGGAACTTATTTATGCGTGAAATCTACTTGGTTTGAAGAAGACATTGGACACTATTTTTGTACATCCCGTGGTAGAGATTAGTCAAGCTATGGATTTCATATGCAAGAATTGGACTGATATGATTTCATGATTTGATTAGTGTAGTGATCGAGTGATCTCTCACTTTGTGTATATGCATTTTTTCTTCACTGGTATGGCATCCATTATGTGTGGCAAATCAAAGTTGCCAGTGACAATTCATGAGAGACGGCAGTCTGGCTTTTATCGATACATGTGTTGTGGGCATTGTGGTCACATATGGCACAACAGTCATTGTTGTTTCAGGAATATGTGTTGTTGGCATTGTGGTCACACAAGGCACATTGGTCGTCCTTGTTTTAGATGTATGAGGCAACAATGGAGATGTATGCTAGATACAAAGACGGTTTTGACACAAACTAGAGAGGTGGCTTCTCACGCCAACGATGGTGATGTCCCATTTATTTCTATTGTTCCTCTTGCTTTTATGTTTGATAGAGATGACACTTGCTCTCAATGGATGCTCGATGAGTCACTACAAGAGGTTGTGTGCACTTGTGACATTTTTAGCGACAAAAATACATTGGGTTTTTATACTCCCCGGCGTCGCTAAGACCGTTGCTATATGTGTTGCTATCTGCGCCACTATATAGCGACGCAGATAGCAACGGTTGTAGGCTTCCTATGGGGATGCTCATAGCGACGTTGCAGAGCCTTATATAGCGATGCTTATAGTGACACCCAAGAGTAGAAATTTTTGGGTGGCAGGACATTGAATGCCCTGCCACCCATTCACCATATTGAATGTTTCAATAATAAAGTAAACCTAAATGAATCCAAGATAAGCCTAGATTCACCTTTGAAAGAAAGTGCAAGGTAAAGACCCAAAGTAGTCACCCACAAGACAATATAACCATTAACTCCATCACGCAAGTATTGTTTGCAGAATAAAGATACAAAACTCACAAAAGCAAATCGATGAAAGTAAATCAATGACAATTGTACACATCATAGGCAGAATCACTTGATTGTTAAGCTTTGCAAATGTAATAGTTACAATACCATTGTCATTATTGAGAAAATACATTGTTTTCCAATAGTTAAAAAAGGACGTATACACGTCATCTCATTATACATGCTATGACAAAAGAAAACTAATGCTATCCGGATACGGCTAGACTGACATCGTCTAATCAAACGTCTCATCATGTCTAAGCAACGTATCTATCGGATTTTGCAAAAAAAAAAACAATAATACTTTCTGTAAGTAATAATTTACAAAACAATCTATTTTCTTAGCTTATCATTAAAATACAACAACTATAAAAGAATAAAGTGAAATACTAACCATGCCGCCGTGAGAACTCAGAATGTCCATCAAGGCGTTTAAGCCCTTTCTGTCTGCGTACTCACGCTCGTACGGTGTGGGGTCATGTCCTGTCATCATTGATCACTGTTCAAAACATACAAAGAATATATTATGTTAGAATTCAAAAGTACAAATATATGTAACTACCAAACATAAAGAGCAATGCAAAAAAACTTACAAAATCGGCCTCAAATGATGCCCACCCGCCGCTCCCCAAGTGGTGCGAGCTCCTTGCCTCTACTTGTGCTTTGGCTACCTCCTTTTGTTGCTTCCACTTGTGAGGATTCTGTTGGAATTAGGGTTGCAGAGAAACACACACAGCTTGGAGAAGACGAAGGAAGCTCAAGGCACACAATAGAGAGTGTGTTACTTAGTGTGCAATGGAAAGATAGATAGCCCTAGAGTGATGGGCGTATATACAATGCACAGGGGAAAAAACCTCCTAAAGAGGGAAAAAATGCCCCGGCGGTCCTAGTGTGTTCACACACATCACTACCACATGTATATGGTAACAAATCCCCCCTGGAGTGATGCGGTGAACGAGAGCTGGCACATGAGTAAAGGGAAGTGCCATGCCCTGAGGACAAGATCAGTCCACAAAGGGGAGTAAGCCCAAAGCTTTGCGGAAAGATTCAAGCTTCTCACGAGACAATGCCTTTGTGAAAAGAT
Source organism: Adiantum capillus-veneris (assembly GCF_014529385.1). NCBI lineage: Eukaryota > Viridiplantae > Streptophyta > Polypodiopsida > Polypodiales > Pteridaceae > Adiantum > Adiantum capillus-veneris. Next base: position 150,105,183 of record NC_140932.1, on the reverse strand, counting down.
CTGCAAGCTTGTCCTGTGTTGGCACACAAGCCAAGCTGATCTCTCCTGCTAAGAGCCTCTCCCTGACATAGTGGTAATGCACCTCAATGTGCTTTGTGCGAGCATGAAAAAATGGGTTCCTCGCAACTGCCAATGCGCTCTGACTGTCAGTGTAGATAGTGTTGGCAGTGTCCTATCCAACACCCAAATCAGCCATAAGGCGTCTGAGCCATACACACTCAACCGTAGCTGTGAAGACTGCCCTGTACTTAGCCTCACAACTCGAAGTGGCCACAGTAGGTTGCTTCTTGCTCAACCATGATATACATGAAGTGCCAAGCATGAAACAAAAACCACTTGTGGACACTCGCGTGTCAAAACAACGAGCCCTATCTGAGTCCGAAAAAGCATGTAAGTCTGGCGGCAATGATCCCCCCTTGGGATAAAACAAGCCAAGCTGTAAAGTGCCACTAAGGTAGCGGAAAATCCTCTTGACAGCCTGCCAATGCTTAGACCCTGGGCTATGCATAAATCTGCTGACCTGTGAGACTGCAAATTGAATATCCGGCCTCGGGTTGCATACATAAATGAGGCAACCAACAATAGTTTGGTAACGAGTGACATCAACAGGATCACCAGCATCATGTAGACTCAACTTCAAACCTGTTTCCATGGGAGTGGCAATAGGTTTGCAATCCTCAAGTCCAAACTTACATAGCAATGTCTCTATGTAACTTTTCTGACACAAGGCAATACCACCATCACACTACTTAAACTGTATACCCAAATAATGATGCAACAGCCCCAAATCTTTCATCTTGAAAGTAGCATTCAAATCAGCCTTAAATTCAGCAATATGTCTCTCATTTGGTCCAGTGATCAGCAAATCATCAACATAAAGAACCACAATGAGAAGTACATCACCCTCACGCTTTACATACAATGTGCTTTCTTTGGACTGTTACGAAAGCCTTGTTTGACCAAATGAGTGTCAGCTTTCTCATACCAAGCACGAGGAGATTGTTTCAACCCATACAAAGCCTTGTTACATTTGCACACTTTGTCCTCTTGTCCTTTTATGACAAAACCGCGAGGCTGCGTTACATAAACTTCCTCAAATATGTCACCATTCAAGAAAGCAGTAACAATGTCTGATTGATGTACATCCCAACCAAAATGAGCTGCCAATGCACATAGAAAACGCACACTAGTCATACGAAAAGTGGGAGCAAAAGTCTCTTCATAATCTATGCCTTTTTGTTGTGCATAACCCTTTGCAACAAGTAGAGCCTTATGGCGATCGATCTCACCATCCGGCTTGCGTTTCAACTTGTAAACCCACTTTGTACTAATGGACTTTTTGCCAGGAGGCAAATCACATAAAGTCCATGTGTCATTTTTTATAAGTGCATCATATTCTGATTGCATGGCAGCCATCCAATTTTTTGAATTTTGTGCTTCATCAAAAGTCAAAGGCTCCTCAACATCATGTAAGCTAGACACAGCCAAAGCATAACAATATGATGCATAAGATGCATTGCGAGAGCCTGAACGAGTACGACTAGACAAAGGTGCATCCAATTTACTATCACGCAAAGTGTGCACTAGCCATTTTGGCATACCTCTAGCCTGCTCATTTTCAGCCCTTTCCTCATCAAGTACATCATGTACATTTGCATCAGTAATAGGCTGATCTAAAACATTTTCAGAAACCCCCATAGGCTGTACATTTGCCTCATTGGAACTTACATTCATATTTCCACCACTGAAAAGAGGCAACAAAGTGTCATAAATGTCCTGTGAGCTTACATTACTGTCTCTGGTACATGACAAGAAGGGCTAAACAGAATCTTCCGCAAACACTACATCGCGTGAAACCAGAATACGTTTTGTTTGCGGATGATACAACCTGTAACCTTTGCTTTCAGCACTATAACCAACAAAAATACATTTGACAGCCTTATCATCCAATTTTCTGCGCTGCACCTGTGGCACCAAAGCATATGCCAAACAGCCAAAAACACGCATGTGCTCAATAGAAGGCTTTCTATCATGCCGTGCTTCATATGGAGTAATAGACTGCAAAGCTTTCGTAGGACACCTGTTAAGTACATAAGTGGCACATATGATGGCCTCAAGCCAAAAAGAATGCGGTAAAGCTTGACTTTTGACCATACATCGTGCCATTTCCGTCAGTGACCTGTTTTTCCTCTCAGCAACACCATTTTGCTGAGGTGTATAAGGCACTGTACATTGGTGTTTTATCCCACGACTAGCCAGAAATGCATTAAATTCATGAGACATATACTCCCCCCCTCGATCGGAACGGAGGGTGCCCATAGTACATTTCGAGACATTTTCAGCCATAGCTAGAAATTGTTTGAAGCACATAAAAACTTCGGACTTCGCTTTAAGCGGAAATACCCATGCATGCCTGGAGTAACATCAATGAATGTCACGAAGTACAGGTAATTGCCCAAGGACGGAGTTTGCATGGGCCCACAAACATCACTATGCACAAGCTACAACCTACATGTGGCCCGAACTTAACCATCCTTTGGAAACTTAGAACGCTGCAGCTTACCCAAAATACAGCCTTCACAAACATGTTTGACAGGTGCTTCAAGAGGCGGCAAAGAAGCAACCATATCAGATTTCTGCAAACACAGCAAACTAGCAAAATTCAGATGACCAAAACGTGCATGCCAAAGTTTTGCATCTGAAATAGCCCTTGAATCTGCAACAGCATTTGCAAAATTTTGTCTACACTTGTCATACAAAGTGAGCTTATACAGCCCACGGCACAAAAGGCCAGATGCAACAATTTCATCACCAAAACTGAGATCATGAACTGTACATCTGTCATCCACAAATTTGACTACAAGTCCAAGTCTAGCAAGTGCGGATACAGACAAGAGATTCTTCTTGATCCCAAGTACATAAAGTGCATCAACAAGTGTGAAGGAACTGCCATTAGCAGCAGTGAGCACAATCTTTCCAACTCCCTGAACTGGATAAGAGGCGTTGTTGGCACAAGTGACTGAATTCCCATGAGGGACAAACTCGAGAGAGGTAAACACTTCACGATGTGAGGTAATGTGCTTTGTAGCACCACTGTCAAAATACCACACATGTGAATCTGCAGCAACTGACAAGCATGCATCATGGACAACAGGATTGTAAGTGCACTTTGCGCTAAAAGCCCATTCTGCATCAACATCAGCATTACATTCTCCTTTCACAGAAGACTCAACAATGGCTGCATTTGTAGTGGAACTAGCATTTGCAGTGGAACCACCCTCTTTCTTCTTAGCCTCTTTGTCCTTCAACTTAGGACACGACTTGATCAAGTGATCATTGGCTTTACAATAATGGCAACGCATCTTGTTTTTGCCCTTATCACCAGAATTGCCAGACGAAGTACTGCCAATAGAAGCATTAGGAACATAATTTTTGCCACTCGCAGCAGAACCATAAGAAGTGGCTGCATTACTGTTACCACCCTTTCTTTGAGAAGCAATAAAAGCCTGTTCAACTGCACGCTGCCTAGTCCTGTTTTTTCTGGAAAGTGACTCTTGCAACAGCAATTTGCATAATGCATCAAACTTGACAACTTCAGGATTTCCTTGGGTCAGAAGTCTCCAAGTACTAGCAAAAGTCTGGTAGGAATCTGGTAAGGCATCAAGAACAGTCTGCACAAGGGAGCTGTCTGAAATGACTTCACCTGCAGAAATAAGATGCTCATTGATATCCTTGACACTAGCAAGGAAAGTGTCCATATCATCTTCCTCATGCATAATCTTCGACTCCAACTCTTTACGCAGCAAAGCAATTTTAGCCTCATTGTGGCTTGCATAAAGACCTGCTAAAATATCCCAAGCCTGTTTTGCAGATTTTGCTGAACGGATGTGAGGAACAATGGTGCGCTTCACAGACAACGCAATCAATGCATGAGCTTGTGCATCCTTAATTTCCCAACGAGCTTGTTCTGCCATAGGCAAAACAACTCTAACAGCTGCAATCCTTGCAACAAGACCTGCAACATCCTCAACATTGCCTACATCCTCAGAACCAGGACGTACATCAATGCCTTGCACAATGTTCCAGACACCCTTTGACTCAAGAACATGTTGCATCATATCAGCCCACATAGGGTAGTTGTCCCCATCCAACCTGTCCTGAGCAGCAAACATCTTGAACACATCTGTGTTGTTGTTGTTAGCCATTGTAAATACTGCACCTGATGTGAAAACTGCCCGAAAATAGGAGAAACGGAGCGGGAACAACCTGTGCTATATAGCACAAACCGTAGAATACTATAAGGCACCTGTTATGCAGAAAACGGCACTGACAGAAATTCTGCACAAAATGACGAAATAGCCTGTGCAGTACTGCTTGTAGTGGAAACGGAGGCCGAAATGAGCCCAAATCAAAATTCTGAGCAGACCAAGCTCTTCGAGCCGAATCAAAATTTTTGTCGACCTGCGATCGCTCGCCAAAGATCACTAAAATCGAAGAAAGTGAGCAGGCGTGTGCTGGAGCAGCTGGCGACTAAGCCCGGGAGGGCGTGACCTGCTCTGATACCAATTGTTGGAATTAGGGTTGCAGAGAAACACACAAAGCTTGGAGAAGACAAAGGAAGCTCAAGGCACACAATAGAGACTGTGTTACTTAGTGTGCAATGGAAAGATAGATAGCCCTAGAGTGATGGGCGTATATACAATGCACAGGGGAAAAAACCTCCTAAAGAGGGAAAAAATGCCCCGTCGGTCCTAGTGTGGTCACACACATCACTACCACATGTATATGGTAACAGATTCTTGCACGCTGCTCGCTTTTCATTCTTCCAATCTTCTTTGGCCACCCATCTAGTCTCTTCCTCCCATGCTTTATTGCTTTTTGTACTTTAGAACGCTTCTGCTTGCAGTATTCACGCATTTGAACCTTCATCAGGTCTTCATTGAAGCGCTCATCCCGACTTGACACAGGAAACTTGTCATGCAGCATGCTAATGACTCTGTCTTTTAATTCACTTGGCACTTCACTCCAAGTGTTTAGTATGTAGTGTCTAAACACTGAAGAGCAAAGACCATGCATGCACGAGATCACCTTCTTGCCTTCGTCATCCAAGATGATGCCGCCGCTAATGTCGATCAAGTATGGCAAGCCCTCTTGCCTGTGACCCGTGAACTTGGGTGTCTTGGTTGGGGTCTCTAGCAGCGTCTCGATGGGGGTACGAACGTCTGGGCCATGAAGCGAGGAGTGTCAACTGGGGTGACTCCCGGAGGAGTAGCTAGTGGTGTGTAGCCAAGAATGGCCGATAGCCGTGCAAAACCTGGCATAGATGCGATGCCATGGCTGGTGTGGGGACGAACAATGAAGGGGAAGGTAAGGAGCCTCGCCAAACACAAGGCGATGTCGAGGCATCAACGGCGGCATCCCCATAGCAACCGCCATTGCCACCACTAGAACGTCGGTGCCTAGAGGAGTGTGAAGATCGTCCCATCGACACCGAAGCTTTGGAGCACATTGAATGCTCCAAAACAAAGGGAGACACTAAAGTCTATGCCCCAAAGCAAGGAGTGCTGACTGGGGTGACTCGCGGAGGAGTAGCTAGTGGTGTGTAGCCAGGAATGGCCGATAGCTGTGCAAAACCTGGCATAGATGGTGATGCGGTGGCTGGTGTGGGGGCAGACAAAGAAGGTGAAGGTAAGGAGCTTTGTCAAACACGAGGCCGTGTCGAGGCATTAGTGGCAGCATCCCCATAGCAACCACTGCTACCACCACTAGAGCGTTGGTGCCTAGACGAGTGTGAAGATTGTCTCATCGACACCGAAGCGTTGGATCACGTTGAATGCTCCAAAACAGAGGGAGACACTGAAGGAGTGGAGCGATGTCATGGTGATTCAGAGCGATGACGCTCCTCGTACCACCTCCTCTCTTGGGGTGACAAAGAAGAAAGAAACTCATCATCATCCATACCTGCATTAAACACACAAACATTTAATCTTAATATTGGATGGAGAAGAAAACATGGACAAGTTATAATCTATACTATAGATAATAGGGAGAGGGATTCTTGTGTAGAGAGAGAGAGAGAGAGAGAGAGAGAGAGAGAGAGAGAGAGAGAGAGAGAGGAATCATAAAGGGGGAGGGATTCCTGTGTAGAGATATTCTTGTGAAGTTCTTGTGAATTGTCTCTCGTGTGCATTCTACGTATCTTGTAAAAGGAAGAAACTTCGTGATTGCAGACTCAGTCTGCATCGTACTCGGAGTGGTGTGCTGCGTCGGTGTATCAGAATTTCACGATACAACGAGGAGTGTCCCTGCTTGTGAGAACATACCTAGGGCATACTTGGAGTGGAAGCAATGACGATTAAACACAATTTGAATTTCTAAAGTATAGCATATAGACAAGAATGGACAAAAAGCCACGTGAATACAATATATATTATAAAACGGAGCAAAATTGTTCAAATACAATGTTTATGGCTTTAAGAGGTCTCTCTCTCATCCTTGCAAAGCTCAGCATAGCTCCCTATGTCTATATAGAGCTCTCCGTTTAGGCAGATGTCCTCCGTTTCATTTTGTAGATCCTCTGTATACACCCCATAGAGATAAGGACATAGGATCCTTGTTGAGAGATAGGTATTTTCGGTTGGACGGCCCCACATCCTTGTCACTACTCATAATGAATCTAAAAACCATATAACCTAGACATGAATTAATCTTCTATGGCATCCTTCGTCTTTTATCTCTCTCTCTCTCTCTCTCTCTCTCTCTTTGTTCACACTGTAAACTACCTCACATTCTCTAGTCATGTCCGATCCCTGCACACCTCGGTCTAGAGGTGCACGGAGATCAAAACCATCGGGTTATAATCTTGTCTTTATTGGTCAATGCCCTTATTTGTTGGTACGAGAAATCTACACACCTACGTCTACATGATAGTGCATGTAGTGGACAAAACCCCTTTGCCTCTTCTCTAGCTCTAGCAATTCACAGCATCTTAACATCTCTTCACAACAGTGGATGATTGAGCTTGCAAGGAAAGCGAAGCCTACAAGACGCCCAACCATCTCTCTCTTTTTTGACGTAGAGCTTGAAGGTGCTTGTAGCTTTGGAATGTCCAAAGGCTAGGTAGTAGTAGAACGCGTTCTTCTTCTATTCAACTTGAGTTATGGAAGAGGCAAGTCGATAACTCAAAATTTTGAGCTGGTGTGTGTGTGTGTGTGTGTGTGTGAGAGAGAGAGAGAGAGAGAGAGAGAGAGAGAGAGAGAGAGAGAGAGAGAGAGAGAGAGAGAGAGAGAGAGAGAGAGAGAGAGAGAGAGAGAGAGAGAGAGAGAGCGTCCGGGCAAAATGGGCTGCACAATCCTATTGCGGCTTGCCTAGTGTACCTGTATTGCTGCAAATATGTATTTTTTTTCTCTGTATGTGCATGCATGTTTGAGAGAGAGAGAGAGAGAGAGAGAGAGAGAGAGAGAGAGAGAGAGAGAGGTCCAGAGTAGTTGATAAGGTAGCCTACCTTCATGGGAATATTGCATGCCTTCATGAGAGAGAGAGAGAGAGAGAGAGAGAGAGAGAGAGAGAGAGAGAGAGAGAGAGGTCACAATCAAATCTTGCAGTCAAAAAACCAGGTGGTGGAGCTGCATGTGGCCATGGATTGCCCTGGATGTGAGTGCAAAATCAAAAGAGCGTTACACAACATGCAAGGGTGTAGAGCATTGGGTGGAGGACCCAACACCACCCCTTGAGCTAGGCGCACTTCAACCCTACGACTATAACCCTTACGCTAATAACTATCACTATAACCGCTATACCACAAAAGCTATCGACCCCATCACACACACCTATGCTCCTCCCTACATACGTACTGCATGCACTTGCGATGTTTGTGTCCCTTACTACACCCATGGCTTCTACTACCATAACCCTTACTCTCACCAAGATACACCATCTCTTCGCTCTTGCTCCCTTATGTAATAGAGAGATTTGAAAAGCTTTTCACTTCCTTTCATGGCTCTATTTGATTACTTTTGTAAAGTTGTTTGATCTTGCACTCAATTCTCTCAACTCTCTTGCCCTCCTCATGTGAGGAGTTCTTTGATTTATTCAACATGCGGTTTGATTAACCCACATCGTCGTCACTACTTATAATGAATGTAAAAATCTTATAACCTGAACATGAATTTAATCTTCTATTGGCATCCTCCGTCTTTTCTCTCTCTCTCTCTCTCTCTCTCTCTCTCTTTGTTCACACTGTAAACTACCTCACATTCTCTAGTCATGTCCGATCCCTGCACACCTCAGCCTAGAGGTGCATGGAGATCAGAACCACCGGGTTATAATCTTGTTTTTATTGGTCAATGCCTATATTTGTGGGTACAAGAGATCTACACACCCATATCTACATGACAGTGCATGTAGTGGACAAAACCCCTTTGCCTCTTCTCTAGCTGTAGTAATTCATAGCATCTTAACATCTCTTCACAGTAGATCGTTGTTCGAGGGATTACTTAGCACATTACATGTTCGCCTCCAATCTGAGTATCACGCTGTTGAAAGCTTTCCAACTTAAGGTCGTATCCGTAGAGAGGAAGAGAGAGATCACCGTTCGCCTAACTCTAATTTTCTTCCGTAATCCCAAAGACTTTAATATAAAAGCTAAATCCAAAATCTAATCTTAAATCTAACCTAATTGAACATATAGTGATTTTGAACTAATTGAACATGGTTAGTGGGTGAGTTAATAGGTGTCAGATTCTGATGGGAATATACATATTGTTGTGTACCTAGTGTTTGCTCTTTGGGCAAAGCCTTCATTGACATGCCCTAAAATCTAACCTAAATCTAATCTAATCTAATCTAACATAAATCTAGATCTAATCTAATCTTAAACTCAACATAAACCTAAATCTAATCTAATCTTAAATCTAAACTAAATCTAAATGTAAATCTAATCTAATCTTAAATCTTGTTTTAATCTTAAATCTAAATATAATCTGATCTTAAACTCGATCAACATAAACCTAAATCTAATCCAATCTTAAATCCTAAACCTAAATGTAATCTAACTTAAATGTAACCTAGCTGATCTTAAATCTTGCCCTTATTTTAAATCTAACCTAATCCTAAACTCAACATAAACCTAAATCTAACCTAATCTTTAATCTAATTTAAATCTTAACATAATCTTAAGTCTAACCTAATTTAAATTTAGCATAAATTTTAAATATAATTTAAATGTAATGTAACTTAATCTTAGATCTTAATCTAACATAATTTTAAATCTAACCTAACCCTAAATCTTAATATAACATTTCATTTCATATTTTCTCTACATTTTTAATCTATCTTTTCTCTCTCTCTCTCTCTCTCTCTCTCTCTCTCTCTCTCTCTTTGTTTTCTCCCCTTACCTCTCTCTTTTTGTCTTCTCCCCCTGTCTCTCTCTCTCTTTGGTTTTTTTTTCCCTCTCTCTCTCTCTCTCTCTCTTTGTTTTCTCCTCTCCGTCTCTCTCTCTTTCTCTTTGCTTTATATATATATATATATATATATATATATATATATATATATATCTCATTCTCTCTCTTTACCTTCTCTCTCTCTCAATGTGTGTGTGTGTATGCATTCTTTGGTTATGCATGTGTGTGTGTGTATGTGTTTTTTGTTTATGCATGTGTGTACTCTCTCTCTCTCTCTCTCTCTCTTTCAAAGACACAATGTGTGTGTGTGTGTGTGTGTGTGAGAGAGAGAGAGAGAGAGAGAGAGAGAGAGAGAGGGAGAGAAAAAGAAAGAGATAAAGAGGGGAAGGGAATATGAGAGAGAGGAGAGGGAAGGAGCATACATGGCTCTCCTTTCTCTCCTCGTGTGTGTGTGTGTGTGGGGGGGGGGGGGGGGAGAAAGAGAGACAGAGGGAGAGCGCGGGTTTACCTCTTTCGCATAGCACCAAAACTCAGATCTGAGATCTGAGTTTTGGGTGCTCTTGGTTTATTTTTTACCCCTGTGTCGGCGTCCCTATGCAACAAAGAAAATAGCCATGCCGTGGATTTCCACTTTTGAGCGTTGCAGTGCAAGCGTCGCTAATGTGAAGTACCTCTTGTAGTGAGTATGCAACGTTTGATAAAGATGACAATTGCTCTCGATGGATACTAGATGAGTATGCAACGTTCTATGTCGCACCATGTTGTGAGTGGTTTAGCACTTATCTTAATGAGAGCTTTGGTTGTGTGCATCTAGCTAACAAATTCGAATATGGCATAGAGGGTGAAAAAGATATATACTTGTCACTACCTAGTGGTGAATCTTATATGCTACAGCATATGCATTATGCTCATGAGATTTCATTGAGCTTGATTGTAATGAGATCCTTGAAGGATGGTTGTTAGGTACTACTTTTAGAGAATTCCTTCTACATGCATTTGGGCCATTTAATCATTGGGTGAGGAGCTAGATTTTACATTGTCTACCCACTGCAGATCTCGCAAGTATGAGATGGCATATAGTGATGACATTGATGCGTGAGGAGGGAGAGACGAGACGTGTCTCATTTGCGGGTGAGCTCTAGTATGCTTAGGAGACAGAGCATGTAGTTGTGCAAGACATGTTAGTGGAATTTGCAAAGCTAGAGGTGGAGCAGGATTGACACAATGTGACACAGTAGGTGCTATTAGATTCTGTGCAGACAGATATAGAGCAGGTCTACTCCCTAGAGACATGTGCAAAGATGAAAAACATGGAGCTCTCTAATATTCTCAAGCAGAGGCTGATTAGTTGATACCAAGACATATAGTTCCACCTATGGATGAAAGGGACGTAGCCATCCCAATGTTGTTAATGACAAATGTATACATGATGAGTAGTCTTGATGATATAGTACATGCACATAGCACTGAGAAGGCTAGAACAACCAGGATTGCATAGATTTCATCACCGTTTAGGCATCTCATGTCTGGCATGTTAGCTTCAAGGCTTGACTTAGCACTTGCAGTGGGAGAATTTGCAATAGGGATTATTAGTGATCAACACTAGTCTGCGAGATTTGCATGCAGGCTCTAGCATGGATTCACATGCTTGCCTATCACTAGTAGAGCCGACAACTGCATGAAAATCGAGTGAAAGATCTAGTGGACGTATGCTAGGAGAGTCTCTCACGTATTTTCTTATACATGCTAGTAGTTAAGCTAGTAGGACCCACTTATTGACACATTTGCCTTTATGTGGGATTTTTTTGCGGTTAAAGATAGATATGCCTTTGCCTCATTTTGGATGTCCAATGTATGACCATCCACTGAATATATTAACCTACCTTATAATTTTATATATAAATAATTTGCTACTCTCTTCTCCACCCACACAAAGTGTCTTTCCTCTTCCTCTTCTTGCATTGCGCATGCACACATCATGCGCTCACACCCCACCAACCTCTTGCACTTTGCAAAGCAATTGTAAAGTCCCTCAAGCTTATGCATTTTCCCATTTTCCTACGACTCAAGCTTGCTTGCCTCTATGTTGCACATATCATCTAAAAGCACTATAAAGCAAAGCATGCCTCTCAATCTACACAACGTGAATTCTCTCACCCATGACAATGTTTTCCTTGTCCTTCCCTTATGTGGCCTCCCCTTTGCGCCCGATAAAAGCAGGACAAATCTTTACTTACACTAATCGGGGTGGTGTAGAGAGAGAGAGAGAGAGAGAGAGAGAGAGAGAGAGAGAGAGAGAGAGAGAGAGAGAGAGAGAGAGATTATTATTGTTCCACTATCTATGAAACCAAAGATATTTGTGATATAATATGTTGGGGGGTTGTTAAGTGATTCAAAATCCTCCAAATTGGTGATGATGAGAGTCACAATGGAGAGCCTACAGTGTGGCTGGGAGAGGAAAGTGTCTAGGTATAAGTCATGGTTGAAAATGTGAGGGAAGCATCTTTGGATATGAGAAAAAATTGAGCACTCTAGTAGTGTGTGGTACTAAGACTCTTGAGCTTATAGTGGTATATTGTACAAAGTTGATTTGACTCTTCTTCATTGTCCCAGTACCCTATCTCGCATCGAAGGGAATGGGAGCTAAGTTGAATGCCTACAAAAGTGTCTATCACGGACAAGGGGATACTCTCAAGTATATAAGGGTGAGTATGGCTCCTCTTTTGATGAAGAATGTGGTTTGTAATTGGGAACAATATGGGTGGTGAAATGTATGGAGCGCCTCCCACCAGATTCTCCCATGCAATAATACATTGGCATTGTAGAAAATCTTCATTCACTTGAGAGTTTGTTGAGGCATCATGTAGCAAGTGTTATGCATCCCATTTCCCAAACCACTTCTTTATGTCTTGCATCCATCCCGTGCTGAAGGTCTTGCTTTTATGCATCTTTCTTAACTTTTTTGCTTACTTCCCATGCAATTGTAGGAAGTCGATATGAGGTATTTTGATGCATCTTTATCATGTACTCCACAACTCTTTCCATGCCTATAACCTCAATTGGAAGAGATCTTACCTCAAGAAGTAGGGGCATATATGGTGTTTATGTCTTAACGAGGTCTTAACTTGGAGAAAGTTTGTTAAAAAATGCTTTTGGAGATTCTCTTACTCTTTCCAAGTAGACTTTGAGATGCTTCTGTCCCATGTTTCAAATCCATAGAGAAGAATCGGTGTCACCAATGTGTCAAATAGGTATTTCTTGAGAAAACAACATTTGACATCCCCCACATTACACATGTTCTCAAATGCATAGTACAATCTCTTCCTAGCTTCCAAATGATACGTGTCACATTCACGCCACTTGTGAGATTGGCTCAAACCTGAAGGCCAAGGTATGTAAAGCTCTCAACAACTTCAAGTATCTCATTGTTGTACACAATGCGTGGCTTCTCCTTTTATGATTGGTTTTAACAAGCATAATCTTTGTTTTGGGTTCATCCACAATCAGCCCACAATTGCAAGAAAATGCTCTCAAGGACAAACATAAGCTTTTTGCATCCTCCTAAGTGTGTGATAGAAGCACTAGACACCATCCACATACAACAAAAGCATGATTACTGCAATGAAAATAGTAATTGCTTCAATGTCTTTTTGTTACATAAACTCAAGTACCATTTGTTTTATTTAATTGATGCAAGACAAAAGAGAGATGGTGACAATGGACATCCTTGTTTAACCCCAATAGTGCTTGCAAAAAAGTTTAAAATTTATCTTCCCATGTGCAATCAACATATGAACTTCTCATAGATTCAAGAGACCTTAACCATAAACTCAATTGGCACTTGGAGTTCTTCTCCACCAATTGTTACATGGAATCATATCAAAGGCTTTCTTGAAGTCCACAAAGAAGCAATACATTGATTTCCTTTTCAAATGAATTTCCTCCATGAGAACAATAAGAGTGACAAGATGGTCAATGTTGCTATGATGTCGACAAAAATTCGCTTGTCCTTTTTTATGCTTGTGATTCTTTTCAACCCAATCACTCAATTTTATCTCCATCATGCACCCAAACAAGTTTTCCATAAGAGACCCAATTATTATAGTATGGTAGTTACTTACATTCTTTACATCCCCTCCTTTATGCAAAGGCTTGAACCAATTAGTGCTTAAATTACAAGGCTTACCATGTTGAAGTACAATGTTGAATATATCACACATCCAATCATGTGTAAAACCTCCCATCCATTTCATCATTTCTGTCTTGATAGCTTGAAGATCTCTCGCTTTGAACCATTAAATGACACCATTTAAGTATTTGGTGGCTCATATAATTACCACAATGTGTGTACATACCCATAAAAATTAAGCTACCAAAACTCTCAACCCGCTTACCCTTCAAGTTTCTCCAGAATCTTTGAGAGAAGTTCGCCTTGAAAAATTTGATGCTTGACTTGCCACGTTCTTCTCTTCTTTGAAATTGATGCCTTGTATGTAGCCAAATGATTTTGATAGTTATGAAACATGTAGAGCCAAAAGGAAAGAAGAGGAAGAGAACTCCATTGTAACTTGAGAAGCTTTGCCTTAGAACCTTATTTCTCAAATCCTAACCACCAATTTGAGACTTTATTTTATTATTTTTGATTTGAAATTAAGATGAATAGAGTTGTCCAAAGAGAGCAACGGAGGTGTAAGTGGAACCAGATGTGCCAGTTGAACCTCTTGGTAAGAAATACAAAGAGACGTAGAGCTTGGTTGAGGAGATGCAGGATAAACCTGAACCGATTGGTAAAGCTGACTCAATGTTGCTGTTGTCTAGCAAATCGGGCTAGCCTGAGCCAATTGCTAACGAGGCTCAGGGTGTCAAATTAGATCTCATAAATCATATTGGCACGCGTAAGGGTAATAAGACCAGTACTAAAACTGTTAGTTTTCTTAAGCAACATAGGAAAAAAAGGTGAATCATAAGGTTCCTAAAATAAGTGGTTGGTCCATATAGTTCTCGCTTGGTGGTCGAGGGGTTTGTTGTTATAGAGTTTTCTCCTTGGTGGCAACCCTAAGACAAAGCAACTCTCTTTGGTGGGTCGCACTCTCAGGGTGGCTCCCTTTGTCAATTAATGTAAGGGTTGATATTATGGTTTGTTTCACTTGGTGGGTTGATGGCAGATGCCACGACTTCGTTGAAGCATGGCTTAGTTTGCAATTGGCTGGTTTTAGTTTAATATATATACACTCGCTATTGTGAGATTGGTTTAAAAAAAAAAAAAGGGTGAATAGAGTTGTAAATAGTAATTTCCATTTGCAAGCGACCATTTTACACTACAAACGTTATATTTGAGTATTAAATGTGTCTTTTCTCAACATACTAACAACTCCTCTTCGCTTTTAAGCTAACGGATCTTTAGGCAATCTACCTTAAGTTTGGGTGTTTAAACCTTAAGTCATGATTATGATTGTAGGGTTTCATTTGTTTTCAGCATGGGTGGTGTACCATAAAATTTAGTATCAGGTCATTTTCTTTGGTCTTTTGTCTAGAGTAGGTCTTAGCCTTGATAGTTATGTGAGGTTGGGTCTTAGGATTCATGAGCCTTGCGTCCTTGTTATGAAATTTCCAAGGTAGCCTACTTTAATAAAACTTGTGAAGAGAAAGGAAGCGACATTTGAATGCTCTTAACCCTCCGGCTTCGCACCTTGTATTTCTAAAGGTATAACTGTTGTAGCCTGTAGCTTTAGTGGAAAAGCAATCATTGTTAAGCGAGTGTAATGTGTGAACAACAAATTAGGGCCCATCTCTACCCCACCACGACTCCATGAGGTATTATTTGAAGACTTTGTCGTGCTTTCTACCCACTCATTAAGAAGATGGAGCCTTGATCAAACCTACTCCTTTTGAGCCAAGGCCCTAAAATATGGTTTCTCCTAACATCATTTTCTTGGCCTTGCTTTTTGACAGGAGAAAGGCTTTAGTACCCATATCGTAAATTTAGGTCATTCAATTCTAATTGCCTGATATGTGTCCTTCAAAGGGGACTTAAAAGTCTTGAAGAGAAAGCCTTTTGAATGTTACTAGTAAGGCTGGCGGCCTCTCTCTCTCTCTCTCTCTCATACACACACACATGCACACACAAAGCATAACGTTCTACACACACAGTCTCTTGTCACTTTAGGTTGTGATTGCAAGCCGGAAGCTGTGGATTGTGCGTACCAGAGATTTCACGATGAGGTTGCTAGCGAGGGAATGTTGGAAAAACAAGTCTTTCTTGAAAATGCTTTGATTGATATGTATGCCAAATATGGAAACTTGCACACTTCTATTTTGGATGAGCTCCTCTCTCAAACTATTGTCTCTTGGGATGCATTAACTGCAGGGTATCATCAGCATGGCCATGGCAAGAAAGCTTTCGAGTGTTTTCGAGCCCTTGGGTGACCTGAACCATCTCTCTCTCTCTCTCTCTCTCTCTCTCTCTCTCTCTCTCTCTCTCTCTCTCTCAAAATGTCCTTCTAGTGCCGCTCTTGCCTAATCTACCGCCAACTCTGCCTTGAGTGAACCAACCAACTCCACCTTATTTCTCTATTCCACCATCATCCATGGCACCAACTGGCCGGCCAATTGCCCCTTGTCCGCCCACACAGGGATCTACGCTACAACACCCATGCTTGTACTGCACTTTCAATTCGTCTAGCATCTTGCTATCATGCTCTCTGACCCTCTCCCCTTAATTCATTGTTCCATCCCAGTCTTTTCTACTAGGTAGGGGGATGTGTTGCTCACTAATGGATTCAGTAACCCAAAGCCAGAGAGAATGTGTGCATTCCCTCTAAGGGTAGAGAGAGGTGTTCGAGTAGGCTGCTTCAACCTTGACTTCTGTCTTTGCAGATGTGGCCTGCACTTCCTATTGTGAGACGCCCCATTCGCTTATCAAAAAATGGGTTTGCCCCTCACGCCCGCACGAAGAGAGAGAGAGAGAGAGAGAGAGAGAGAGAGAGAGAGAGAGAGAGAGAGAGAGAGAGAGAGAGAGAGAGAGAGAGAGAGAGAGAGAGAGAGAGAGAGAGAGAGAGAGAGAGGTCTGGGAAAGATTAGCAGTGTCATTGTCTAAGCTTAATTCGCTTGTGCAAGATTTCACCTCTTGAAGGGAGGGATCACTTGACCCAGCATTAAAGCCTGCACAAACAAATTGTAGTGGAATGTTAGTAAAGAGTTGCAGGGGCGATTTGAAAAGCCATGAGCTAGAGATGTTGGAATTGTCATAGCTCTGAGCTCTCAAATTTCTCTCTCTCTCTCTCTCTCTCTCTCTCTCTCTCTCTCTCTCTCTTTCTCTCTCCCCCCACAATCACTATGGATTGATGGGGCTATAGGGAGCACCGTCGGAGGAACCTCCTTCTCCCTTTTGTCCGTTGGGGAGGGGCCGGAATTCCTCCCCCTTTTATAATAGTATAGATTTCCAAAAGTTGCATTCACTTCTTTGACACGCTGAAAACAAGGTGAAAAGGCACAAAGTCTCGCTAAGTTAAGGGGGGACAAGAGAGAGAGTAAGCTTAAATAAGTGCCTACAATCACATGGAAAGATTTTTATGTTTTAATATGAGGTTGTATCATATATTTTGAAAAAGTGGTTTTCTATTGACTTGCCTAAAATAAAATACATTAATTGAAAGATGCCTTTAAGATTTTCTCTGGCCTCAGTGCCTGGCCCTGAGCAAGAGCTCGTGTTGCCAAAACCTTCTCCTGCCTATGTGCTACCCTTCCCTACGTCTCAACGCTCCCTATAATACTCGCATCAACTGAAGTGCATTCCAAGAGACGACATCTATCATAGGAAGCTCCTCAAGCACTTTTTGTGCGTTATGAAGTGTACCACGTTTGGCATACATGTTGGTCCCAAGGCAGTGCCAAGCACGATGTTTTCTTTCAATAACTCCTAACTAACAACATCATCGTAAATTGTTTTGCCCATATTAGCATGTGCAAGTGTACATGAGTTCATGTGGCCCTTTCCTTCAAGATGCAAGCGTATGTGATCACATCAGAGAGACACCCTTGCTTCACTTTCATCGAAAATAGCCCAAAAATCCAAAAACAACCGTGAGGACCAAGCTCCCGAGACCGCTGTGAAGAGCTCACCGAGAGGGGAAAATGCGCGCATCAAATCGCTACAAAGCTCTGATACTGTTTGAAGAGTGTGTGTGCACAAATGCATGCATGCGTGGTGCAGTGTGTGCGTGCGAGACGGGTAGAGGGAGAGAGTAGACCACTATGTGGGTGGAGTAAGACTCTGATGAGCTACTCCTTATTCTTGGTATATCTACAAGAATAAGGTGAGTAGCCGGCGGGCACCGATCGCCTGGGCGACCGGGCAAGGCATAGACGTCTTTACCCCAACACTGGATTGTGGTTGAGATAGAGCCCACGCTAGGTATATCCAACAATCAGTGTGTCCCAAGGGACGACATCCTAGAAAGGAAGCTCCTCGAGCACTTTTTGTGCTTATGTCAACCAAGGCACTGCCAAGCACGGCATTTTCTTTCAACAACCCCAAACTAAGAATATCATCGGGAATCTTTTTGCCCATATCAACATCTTGTGTAATGCCACATGCCATCAAGGTGCAAGTGTAGGTGATTACATTTGGAGAGATGGCCACTCTTACATCTCCTCAAAATACACCAGAGCTTCTTGACCCTCACCCTATTGAACTATCCTACACAATCAATGCACTCAATGAGAGAACGTTGCGGACATGAAGTTCGTCAAATCTCTAAGTGAGATCACAAAAGAAATTCTTATTTTCTTCCCCTCCGTGTTTGCTTGTGTAGTGGATATTGCTGCCTTCTTGGCACTTCTTGTGTTCACAAAACCATTGTGTAGAAAATATTGTTGCTTTGTCCATGTTTGCTTGTGTAGCAGGTATTGCAAAAAAACCATTGGTTCTTAGAGAGAGCACATGGGACTGCTAATGGGCGCCCATAAACCAAAAAGCTTTTTCGAGAGCTTTGGGAATGGTGAGATATGTCACTGAGCCAAGCCCATGCATCTGTCCCAAGTTGCAAAATGCATGGCTATAACATACAATGGATTAGGTGATTCCCATTCACATTCAACATCATTCAAATAGGTATTGAGAGTTAAATACATCTCAAATTTCCTCATCCAGTTTGGAGGCTTTGGATTAGCCCTGGAAGGAACAACGCTTGCTTGGTTCCAACCTCTAAAAAAGGAAGAGTAAGGAAATATAGAAGCATTGCTACATGATTTTGTAGAGGAGTTTTCCATGAGAGGAATCAAGCACAATATGGTGTGTGAGATTCATTCCTTCAAACAAAAATATGGTGAAAACATCTAGGAGTCTGCCTTGTGGTTCAAGCAATACATTGAGAGGTGCCCACCACGTGAGAAACCTCAGTGTAGTGTTGTTCTTTGAGAGGCTCAAGAACGAACACCTCAAGAAAGATTTGCACTGGAAGAAGTGTGTACAACTAGACGAGATCACAAAAAAAGTTGTCTACTTAGTAGACATTTTCCAAATTTATCGAGAAGTGTCACAGGACGTGGATATGGTTTCAACAGATTCTCGCTCTGCAGCTACTAGATCAAATATGGCAAAAACTATGCCACACCTGTAGACACCTATGAATACCAAGCCACTAGTAGAGGAATTTGTGAGGAGAATGGCATAGAAGTTGGGAATTTAGAACCAAAGAGTACCACAGTTAATTGACATGTGGAGGAGGAAATCCAACGCAACAATACACCATGTTGCCAAAGCCATATCCTAAGAAAAAGTGGTGTGCCATTAAGAAGGAGTGGACAAACCATGCCACTAAGGAATGCTACTACAATTGAGGGTAACTTAGGGAAAGGCCTTATCAGCCTTACCCTTAGTACCAGCAGAATGTGCCAATAGATTCCATACGGAGGTGCTAAAATTCTAGTTGTAGCCCTTGGTACTTCTCCCATAGTCACATATGGCCTTGCCCATTCAGTATGGTGTGGCATGGATGAACAAGTAATGATCGTATAGCTCTAATAGGCTCTGGTTCTGACACGTCACTCCTTCTCATCCAAGGATCTAGAACCTCTGGTACTCCCGATCCTGTCCTAAGGGTACTCTCTACATGGGGTGAATTTTTGTGATTCTGTTCAAAAAAATTACCTCCTTCTCTATTGGCCTTTTACGAGCCATTTGATTTAAGTAGATGACAAAAAATGATTCTCCCCAATTGGAAAGCTTTGAAATAGTAAAACGGAATATTCTGTTAGATAGCAAGGGGCATGACTACATGCATACCTATCCTCATCCCCCTTGATATCTACCAAAAAAGGTTTCTTTCTAGTTTATGTACATTTGCTTGATGCTAGTAAGTTCTATCAGGCTCATGTCTTCCTAGATGTATAGTTTCCCCCTTCTTTGGTCATCAACTTGTGCAATCCCACTTTAGGATCATCTACAAGCACTCTCTCTAGCTCCTTAATAGCTATGATTCTAGCTCTTGGATCATTTCCTAGAGGATGTCTCTTGATTCCTTCGGCAATTTCGTCTTTAGTTCCAGTCATTCCCATTGCATCTACTAGATCCGGATTATTAGTCCTAAGATAGGAAACCCCTCTCTCATCAATATATTTGTCTCCATTATTGACAACCTCAACTTGCTCTCAAAACTCAAGGTTTCCTAAGTCTTCACAAACATAGCAATGATGATAGATATCTACGTAGATTCTTTCTCCCTTACAATTAGTGTTATGGTAGTACAATTGCATAGTGGGTACAATTGCATAGAGATAGTTCAGAAGAAGTGTTAGAAACCATCTCTTCTTGGAGAGTTGATAAATGTTCTAAGTTATCTTGATTGACACTCTCTTTAGTAGACCCACGACTTACTTGATCTCCCAATAGTTTGACATGTGACCGGTACCAAGCTCTTGATCTCAAGAACATGAACAACATAGGAATTTAAAACCCGACTTGCTACTTGGAATTCTTTGAATTTCTAGGAACATTTTTTAAACTTGATTCTTCTTGTGCACCAATCTCCTTGCCTGTACAATACTCAATACAAACTAGAGCATTGATGGAGCTATGTCAAGCTAGCAATTGATGTATATGCAACTTTAGCAAACCAGAAGACTTCATGCACCAATTCCTTGATCTCAGGGTCTACTACTACTTTACAGAGGCTTTTGATAACTTTCACTTCAATTGTCTCACAGGAATACCACACACTCCCAAAAACTCAATCTTGCAGCAATCCTAAGATTTAGACTCTTTTGATGGTCTCAAGCGGTCACTTAACCCACTTTTGGTCCATTTTTCAAATAGAAATTGGTCTAATCTCATGCATATAGACTTAATTCTAGATTGGACCCTATGGGTGTCTTACTTGCATTGAGGTCTTCTTATGGTGCAAGAACTACTTCAGATAGCAAAAGACCAAGAGAAAATTGTGAGTTTCTCCCAGCTTGACTTAAAAAATGCCCAAATACAATCTCAACATTATGGTTGTGGTTCTTACCCTAAGATAGACTCTTGATATAAAACTTAGCCAGAAATTCCATTTCTAGCAAAAATTGAAGATGATTTTTTCTCTTTATTCTCCTTTTGATCACTTTTTCAAACTTTGGTCATTCTACCCTTCTTCAAGAGTACATTTACCAATTTTTACCCTATTTGAACAATTGATATGACACGAGCACAATTTTGACACTTTCTCATATCTAAAAGCCAACTTTTGGCTCTACACTCACTCTTGATGCCTAGATTCACTTTGGACTTGATAGATGGTCTTCTTGGGCTAAGGTGAATGCATGACCTCAACCTTGCAGATTTTTAAGCTCCAAAGCTGAGAAAAGGAAAAATAAAAAGAGGATTTTCTCTAGGGTTCACCAGGAATGCACTTTTTGTCCTTTTAAGATCTATGGTCTTTATACCTCTCTTTTAGTCATAACTACCAGCTTGTAGCTTGTTTTAGACTTGTAGGTGTGAAGTCAACAAGTAGTTAGTCCTCTTGCCACCACTTCGGCTGGCTCTTTCTCACCTTCTGTAGATCAACTTGCAGCAAAACTTCATTCATGTGCTTAAACAAGCAAATTAAATGCACAGGTTTATTCCCAAACACAAAATTATCTTTAGTTTAAATATGCTGGAGAAAATCGCGTTTTTCTCTCATAAAATCTGAAGACCAATTTTTTTGAAACTCTGATTATGGTTGTGCATTCACACACTCTTGTACATGCATTTCATGCCCTAAATCACCAATTTTCAAAGATACACTATTGTCCTTTGAACTTCCACTATTTTGATATCCAGACATGCCTAAAATTTGTTCTACAACAAGAGATCAGGAATGATGAGAGAACTTGTCGAACTTGTCTACTTACCCTACTCCTAAGATGAAAGAACTATATCTACGCATGCAAGCATGATTGATGTAGGTACAAGAGTAGGGAAGTTACATGTGAGAGAAAATGCAGGTGGATGAAATTCCTTGTGCTCTTGGTCATTGTTTCCTCCTACTACATCCTAGGGGCAGTATCTAGTCCTTGCATGTTGATTCGCCCACCACAGAGAGAGAGAGAGAGAGAGAGAGAGAGAGAGAGAGAGAGAGAGAGAGAGAGAGAGAGAGAGAGAGAGAGAGAGAGAGGCAGATTACCTGGAAATTACCATCGTAGTTGTCTTCACACAGTCTCGAGCTACTCGGGCAAGGAGCTTGCAAAGTCAACTATGAGAGAGCTCCTTGCTTGAGCCAGGAGATATGCGGCTAAGCCTTGGGTAGACGAATATCATCCCAGTGGCTAATAAAGTGTGAGCCTTGGGTATTGAGACATTAAGAAATTAGTCAGGTGGCTAATTCGGCTTCAGCTTTGGATGGTGAAACAAGCCCATTTAAATTGACAAATTTACTACCTGCAGAGACAAAAGGAGTCCCACCACTTGGCAACATGACAATCGGCCATAGCACACACACACACACACACACACACAGAGAGAGAGAGAGAGAGAGAGAGAGAGAGAGAGAGAGAGAGAGAGAGGGGGGGGGGGGGGGGGGGGGGGGGGGGGGGTAATCTCGCGAGGGGGGGAGAAAGAGATTACTTACGGGCTACAATTGCTCCTTGGCCATCACCTCCTCATTCATGGACCTGCTGATTGCTAACACTTTTTTGTGCCACATGGCATGCTTGAGTCCCATCTCCCATAATAAACTAGTATAGATAGACTATTCTTGTCACATAGCAATAATGCATACTCTAAATTAAGTGGAAAGCTATATAAAGTAGGTTCTAGAATCTACTATAACTTGTTAGAGTGCTAAAAAGTTTGAAACAATAAAATGTCAAGTCACTCATGATTATACAATAAAAGCAGGTGGTGCAAACGGGCTTATTAAGGGGTATCTTTGGGAGATACCCTTTGGGAGGCAAACTAAAAAGGGAATCAAAAGAAAAAGAACGATGTGAGCAAGCCAGGTCTCAGATCAACAGTGGACAAGTGGGAGGGCAACATGGCAAACAACCCCGACGGAGGAGCGAAAACGATTTCCTTTTGGTTTCTCATCTCGCATAGACACTATCAAGCTGCTTGGGCTAGCTTGGCTCAAGCCGAAAGCCGTATCTGGACGCACAGGTCATGCTCTCGAGTTTGTTAGTGCATGTTGATTTTTGATAGGGGTTATACTAGAAATATACCCTTCAAGGTGGAATCCCAAGAGATTCCACCTAATGAATTGGAAAAGAAAAAAAAAAGTCAAGTCACTCATGATTATATAATGAAACTAGATGTCTTGCATCATAAAAGAAACTCCTGTTTCAAGTTTCCATCCACAAGACAATGACCAAGATGCCGGGGCTTTTCTTCACTTTAAATTGAAGTGAGATCTCACTTTCTTTTCACATTTTCGAACAAAGTGAGAAGTCGTGCTCAAACCAAAGGGGATGAGACTCTCTTCTTTCCACCCACAATACAATGACCTAGACCTACAGGTCTCCTAAATTTTGTTTTGGGCTTCATATGAGCCTCAAACGAAAAGGGAGGTAAAGGATGCTTGGCATGAAGAGATTTTTTCAAAATGTGCAAAGACGTTATGATAAATGGAGGAGGAAGATGAACATGTATGTGGTGACAAAGGCTAAGTGTAGACACTTTCTCCCACTCTCTTGATTGTAGGTAGCTAGGTCTCTCTCTCTCTCTCTCTCTCTCTCTCTCTCTCTCTCACTCTCAGGTGGGTAGTGGAGTCTCTCCCTTTTTGTCCTTGGTGTGGGCAGATTGGCTCGCATGCAAGACACTCTGTCTCTAGCACTAACTCTCGATGAGCTCGTGCATGGTGTTACAGATGCATTGAGGTCCTCTCCTTCTTCTCATTTTTCAAGCTCCATTGTAAAGGGTATAAATTATGGACTATTGAATAATAGAAAAAATTATTGTGTACCCAAGTGCTTGTAAATAAACCTAGGTGTATAAATTATGGACTATTTGATAATATAAAAAAACTATTGTGTACCCAAGTGCTTGTAAAAAAACCTAGATTTAGTGTAGTCCCACCTACAAATTTTTTCAACTAACCTAGGTTTAGTGTAACCCCACCTACAAATTATTTCAGCTATATCTAATGCACCTTGGAGACCCCTGGCACGTGACATAAGGGAAGGGCTTTGAGGGGGTGGAGGCCAAAGCAAAGAAGTAAAGAGAGTAGATTGGGTGCCAAGGAAAGGGGGCCCTCTCTTTCTCTCTCTCTCTCTCTCTCTCTCTCCCTCCCCATAGGAAGGGCCACATAGTCGTAAGATTTAATTTGAAGGTTATGACACCCACAATAATTGGAAGAAAAACCCTATGTTTAGTATAATCCCACCTACAAATTTTAAGATTTACCTCTTTTTTTAATGAAAAAATTAACAGCACTCACTAACTAGAGTGAGTTGTAATGACGTCGAAACATAAAAAATACAACATCCCCATGCTCCAAAAGAGCCACATACACAAAAACAATAACAACTTTTTCTTCCAAATGCGCAAATCGTCAGTATAAATGTATCACAAACCAAAAATAGCTACATAGGAATCCATGCTCCACCCGAGCCATGGCATCATCCAACCTCCACATCACTGACCACCAGATACCAGATACATTGGTTGATAAAGGGCACCACCCTAAGTCTATATACAATTGAAAGGAACTAAGGCTATCTCGGGGCTGCCACCAAGAAGTAAGCCCTACCATAGCACACCCCTTGATCATTGATCCAACGCATATAAGACATATCATCGAGAGATAGAAAACCTAACAACTTAACATCACAAACTTAAACTTTTTATTTTTTATTTCCAAAACTCATAATACGTGAGTAAATTGTATTAACTACAACATAAAATTAGAAATCAACCTCAAGCTTAGTCCCGAGCCTTGAGGTGTTGAAGATTACAAGTGGATATCTAATGCCTCTCATCGAGGCATATCATCATCGGTTCAAAAGAGTAGGTGAACTATAGCTTAGGCTTTATTTATCGCATGGGTAGCCCGAGGCTTGTGTCTTAGCATATAGATCACCGATTTGCATTCTTTCATAATCTCTAAGAAGCTTGCCATGTCAAGATCTCCTTCAAACACACGGCAGTTCCTCGCTTGCCATATATGATGAAACAAGAAGTACATGATAGTTTGAGTGCAGATGAGCAGAGCAGAGCTTCCCAACTTCTTGCCACCAAGGAAAAGATCACTCTTAAGTAATTTGAAATGCCATGTCCTTTGGATCCACTTGTAGATTTTCCTTGCCAGGCCTCTGATCGCCTGACATTCCATGAATAGGTGGGCAAGATCCTCACTAGCTATCTTGCACCCCAAGCATTGATCCAACCCAATGTCTAACCCAATGTCTCTCTCTCGGATCTTTACGCCCATCGGTAGGGCACCCCACATCACCTTCCATTAAAAAACCTTCAGAAACTATGACCACTTTGGTTTCCAAATCTTCACCATGACTTTCTCCCACCATTCTTCTAGCCATTGTCTCTTCCATATTCCATTGAGGGGGCTAGACCAATTATTTTTGTGTATCATTGCATGATATATTCCTTTAGACTGGGGTTTCCATAATAGACTACTTTCATGCCATCTCCAAGCATTCCACTTAAACTCGGATTCACAAATTGACATTACAACCTTGTCAAGCTCTTTTATCACTCTATTGACTAGCAATATCTCAAAGACGTTCAGTTGATATTGGGGTGCCCCCCAAAAGTGAGCTAGCCAATTCATACCCTTATTATTCACTTTCCTCACCGTTTCTATCCAAAATGGGCTTTGAGGTGGTCCTAAAACTTTAGAGAGCCAAGGGGACCAGTGCAAGATGGAGTTCTTGAAGTACCCAGTTTCTTGCTCCCACTGCAAACCCCAACTGCTCTTTTGCACTTCGTTACCAGTTTCCTTGAGATGCCCCTAGACTTAGATTAGACCACATCGAGACTAATAGTTTGTTGTGCAACTCCACTCCTTTCCACTTACCACCTTTTGCGCCAAGTTTAGTTGCATCCGGCATATCTTTGGTCATGATATCCCAAGTTTGGTCCCATTTTTGCCAATGAGACCAAGAATTTGGTGCAACAGGCCTAAGCATAGGCAATTGGGTTAAGAACTTTGAGACCTCCTTGGTCCACTGGTCGAGCAACAAGCTCCCTTGTGGTCCACTACCATGATCTGGAGGATTTTGTGTTGTTTTTTCATAAAATCCTTTTTACTAGTTTTAAGAACTCTTTCTAGTGACACTTAGCCATCTTGAGAAGTGGGCTGGTGAAGGCAATATAGGGGAGCATAAATGAGTTTATTATGTTAATCCGACTCAAAAATGGGAAAAGAGAAAACTCCCACCTTTTTATTTTTGTTCTGACTTTTTCAAGGACCCAATGAAATCTTTGTTTGTGAGTCACATCCACCCCCAAGGGGGCCCCTAAATGCCTGAAGATATTCCCTTTTGAGACAATCTCACCTGACCAATCAAAAGGGTCAAAAGAGTCATTTTCAAATAGGGAGATCAACCTTGACTTCTCAATATTACACTTGGAACCCAAGGCCATGACAAGCGTTTGCACAATCTATAGGGTTTTTTGAAAACCTAAGGGAACGCCTTCAAGAAGAGGAGTGAATCGTCTGCAAATAGTTTTTTAGGAGCTGTTCATTGCCCGATAAATTCAGGCCTTGGAACTCCCCTCATGCGGCATTGGCTTCGAGCATCGTGATGAGAGGATACAATCATGGCGCAAAGTAGGGGGGCAAGGGGGAAACCCTAATTGATAGATCTTTTGACCTTAAAGGAGCCCAAATTCTATCATTAAATAGGAGCTCTAACTGGCTGCTAGCCCCCAGTGTGCAAATGAGGTGGCATAGGCAAGGCCCAAAGCATGACTAGGACGTTAAGATCATCCCAAAGTTCTCTAAAGAACTCAACCATCATCCCATCCCAACCAGGGAAATTTTCCTTGCCAAGAGCTTGTAATGCTAGTGAACATTTGTCTTCAGAGAATGCCATTTCCAAGAAGAGACGCTCTAGCTTCATCCACTTCCTAGAATTGGATATTTGGTTGGACAATAATCTAGCTTAGATAGTTTAGCATATCTAATCTTGGTTGTGAATTGTATTCCCATTCTCATCAAAGAGCGAGTGGACGCTGCCCCAACTCTTCTTGACTTTCAAAGCCCTAAAGAAATGTGCTTGGTTAGAGTCTTCCAATTGTTGGAAGGTCTCCCTAGAGAGCAATCTTGCCTTCTTGATTTCCTCAAGTTGCACATTAGCCAAATCAAATTTGACTTCAAGCCACCACGTGCTCATGCTCGGTAGCTAGCCCATCAGCCTTTCTTGAGGTCAGCACCACCACCTCCATTTTGAGTTGGTTGAGGTGCAGCTCATTGGCTTTTAAATTTGAGGGACTGAGCTTTTGATTGCTTTTTGAATGCTTCAAGCGAATAGATCCTAGGATTTTGGTTTCTTGAGATCCACATCTTTCTTGAGCTTACCCAATGCTTTCTTGGTGAGGCTTCTTAAAAGACAATATTGGAACGGGTGCGACTCTATTATAATAAGATTTTTCTCCCCTTTTGAGGTCTCCCCCTCCCCTTCTACTTTCTTGAGTTGTATGTGTAGTAGGGGCATGTGATCTGATAAGCTTTTTGATGATATTACCTTCATCTCTAGCATTGGCAAGATCTATCAACTTGGTGAGAGCAATAGCATCTATCAAGCATCGAGAGGCAGTTTGGGCATACTCAGGACTTGTGTAGGTAAACCTAGGCATGCTATTCCAAGGACCCACCTCCCACAAATCAACCATAGCCCACTTCTCACACAAGCTTGGCCATTTAAATTTTTTAGTGCCAGCCAACATACTGGTGGATCCTATTCTATCCTTACTCTTCTCTACCATATTGAAATCCCCATCCATCAACTACTACCCTTCTATCAAAGTATCCCTAAGATGCATCCACAATTTATCTCTATCCTTTGCATTGCAAGGCCCATACACATTCACAACGACGAGGGGCTGATCCTCCCATCTGATTCTAACTCCAAGGATTATGTTGGAAGGGTGGTTGAGAACCATCTTAAATTCCAATTCTATGTCTATGATAAGTAGGAGTCCACTGAATCCTTCTTCTTCATCGAAGACAATCTTTTTCCCTACGACCTGCTCTCTCTTGCTGTGAGAATCTAGGTGATGTTCCTAGATGGCCGAGTAGAAGAGGGCACTCTTCTTTTGGGTCTTTAAACCCTTTACATTCTAAGAATTAATAGCGAGAGTATCCATCATTGGGAGAGAGGGACAAATTCTTCAACATGAAAATCATTACATCCCTAGTCCTAGGAGACTCTGAGGGTTCTAGGTCAAGGGATTTCTTTTCTTGAAGCATTGCAAAGGGGTTGTGAATAGGAACGACCCACGACCCCCCTTTTTGTTGCATGGGGGAAGGGACACAGACTTTCCCTTTCACATGTGATATGGAATCCCTTGTCAGTGCCTTTACCCTTTTGGCCCTCTTCAGATTTGGAATTTTCATCACCGACGTAGTTGTCACTATCATAAACTTTGGTATGAAAGCAGGAGAAGCAAGCACATTTTCATTTTGTGGGACTTCGAGGATTTGCATTGTGAGGTTTCACTTTTGCAAAGTCTTTTTCTGTAGCTTGGTGTCCACCTTGTCACAAATCATAGCCTGCTTTATCTCCCCTAATCTTGCCCCTTCGTTACTCTTTACTTGATTCAAATTCCCTTCCACCAGGGCTTCCTCACCATAAAATGGTTTCCATTCTCTCATCGCAGACTTGTGCTTCAAGATGGGTATTTACTTTGGCCTTCATGGGGCAATCCTTGGCTTTGTTACACTCAAAACAGGCTCCAAAGTAGGTCTCAAAATTGAATGGAATAGTTATCAACCCAGCTTTGACAGTAATCACCATGCTCTTGGGTGGTGTCTCATAGACATTCCATCCAATACATACCCTATTTGAGGACCTTCCTAGACCTCTCTTATTAGGAACAAACAAGGGGGTTCCCAGTTGACTAGAAAGAATCCTGATATTATCGCAAAGCCAGCTAGGTAGTCCCACAAATTCAAGCCATACCAGATGAAACCCTTGGAGGGATTCTGTTGAGTCAAACATTCGCTCCCATGCACCACACAAATAATAGTCCTACTAAAAAAGAGGGGACCTTTATCCAAGATCTTCAATACTTGGAGACTTCTTTGAATCTAACCGAAAAATAGCCCTTGGCTAGGTACAAGGGATTTTCAATTGCTCCTCCGTGATCAAGAATTTGCGGTCCCTGTAGCCATTGAGTCAGCTCATAGCTGTTTGGGACTCTCCCAGTGAAACCAAACACAAGTGTAAGCTTATCTTGCATGGCTAGCTGCTTTTTAATCAGAGTGGACAAAATCACCACTAAAATAGCCTCTACGAGCTACACCTATCGCGTTAGAGATTTCTTTAAATCAGTAAAGGCCCTATCCGCCATCTTGTCATCGAAAACTCCACTACTTTCAGTCTGTGAGCAAGTCCTTTTGTTGAAGTTTGGGCAGGTTTCAATCTATTTGTTAACTTTTTTAAGTTCGTATTCTAGTCGAGCCTTTATATTCTTGAATTTTTCATGGTCTCCTTCACCTGATGACTCAATTGATTTGGCTTTATTGTTGTCCTTGAAGTCGGGACCCTTTAGAATACTGGAAAATGAGACTCCTCGTCTGAGAGAAGCAAAGCTGATAGCCCATATTGTCCCATTTACACAAATCGAGCCTTGGGACTCAGTGGATATAAGAGTCTTAACCTCAAAGTTGGTTCCTTGAGCAGCACGATTGAATGGTTTTTCTTTGTCATCAGCAATGGAGCCCTTTTTATTCGACACCATTTTTTAATCTCCCATGGACGGATTAGATGACAATGTACACGCATCATCACGGCATAGATGATGGTCGCACATCAACCCTTCCACTTCACCCATGATCCATTCAAAGATAGTTTCCTAACGTGATCATCTGTGAGAAATTGACAATATCCTCTTCCATGGGCAAAACCTCAGCCTCCATTGGTAATGCAATGTGGGATCAGACATTTCCTAAACGAGAGAGAGGTGTCAAAAGCGTGCAAAGTGGGCCTAATTGATGAGCCAATAGCTTTTTAAGGCAAGAGGTAAAGTGAGAGAAAAGGATGGCAACAGAACAATTAATAGGATATTAATTGTTGCTATACCAAGGCTTAACAATCATGCTTTGAAGATCTCTATAGATATAATATGAGCACAAACACAAAAGGTAGTGCTTGATATATATGTAATAAATGCATAGCAAGGAAAATCATCGCGATACTTATCAAAACCTGCGTTGTCGTGCTGTGACACGTACATAGTGGGAACGCATGCTACAAGAGTTATTTTGTAATTTTTTAGATACATAATTATCTTTCCTATAATGTACATATGCATATTTAAGTATAATAATAAGCCTTCTATCTCATCCTATTATTTTTCTCAAGGGTAACCTATCCTTACTTTACCACCAGAAAATACTATGGGAAAAGCTCAATAGCTCCGCCTCTTTAACTTGGGGCAAAAAGAATTGATTCTTTATTTCTACTATCTCATTATCATCTCACACCCTAGCTAAATCCTTTATCTAGGGTAAAATCCAATATATATATATTCTATGTATTTTTTATACTTTTCTTATATTTCTTTTTAAATAGCTACTGGGAGGGAATCAAATCCTAGTGGGACACTAGGTGGCATGATTTCAAAGATACACTTATTTTAATGCATTATTGCAAGCATGATTACAAAACTTTGTCAAGAAGCAATGTCATGCTTTCATATGGCATGAGGTGTCCTTTGGAATTAAATGAAAGTCTAGGCTAAGAAGACCACATGAAGACTTTTGCTGCCATAAATGGACCCTATTTTGATGAATTTTTTACACAAGGTTCCAATCCGAATTGGAAAACAATTTTAAAATGAAAATCGTAGCTAATGAGCTGAAGTTTTTGCTCATATTTTTACTTTTTTATTTGGAGCCACGGTTGAGGAGATATGATCAAAATATTGGACCCCAGTCTGCCCACATCATGCAGGGGCCGCTCATTTCCAACTTTTCCAATTCATGTTCACACTATCTCCTCTCTTCTTGTGTAACCCCTTGGGGGTTCCCTTCACCTATAAAAGGGGACCTCTTCTTCCTTGGAAATAACTCAAGCATTCAAGCCATTGATGAGAGGAATTCTTGAGGGAGTGAGTAGTAATGCCTAATTGTACTTAGCCATTAACATAAGCCCAAGCCTACACTTTCTCCTAGAGGGAGACTAGCCATTCTTGCAACAAGCTAACCTTGGAAGATCAACTCTAATCAAAGAAGGTCTTGCACTTGGTGTATCAATCAAAGTGGAATTATCCACTCTTCTTCTCTCTCCCATCAATAATGGTGCCGAAGGGTTTCAAGTAAGATGTGTTCTACATTGATGTTTTCTTGATTTCTTGTTGTTTTCATTTTCATCTCTAATCCAACATATATATATGTATCTAATCTCATCTCCTTAACCAAACCTATCTCTCTCATTCTTAGTAATTCATCCTCTCTAGGTTCTCTTGCTACAGGTACATCTCTCCCCGCAGTATCCTTATTGCCTACGGACAAGAATAGGGCTTGGGAGGGAAACTTCTCATCTCTTCACTTCTCTCATATCTACATTTCTCACATACTATCCTAAATGAATAACCCACATGATGATCATTTCTATCGCTTTCACTCTGTACGATCTATTAGAATTAACGTATGGATTAGCTGTAAAATACATTTTCAACAACGTATAGTGTTTCTCTTCGGCCCTGAAAGGCTCAATGAAATACTTCTATCACCGGATCCCATCATACTACCTCTCATAGACTATAATTTTTCTTTTGATGTAAGCGTAGTTATCTTGCTATGAACCAAGAGGATTTGTACACACAATTAATCCCAATCACTAGACAAAATATATATTATGGTAATCACAAAACTACAATTCCAAAGAACAATCCGTAGCCTATTTGGTCAGCCAAGATTGAATGCCATTAACTCATCCATTAACCCTTTCATATTACCCATGATACGATATGACCATAGCCTTGATGTTTTCATCTTCGTATTGTTTTGACATTCTCTTTTGCGTTCTTTCTTTGTGTGTGTGAATGCAAGAGAGAAAGAGTGAGTCTTCTTTGATTGCACTTCTTTCCAAACCCTAGTCTTCATGGCATCTATGGTTTAACTCCTTCATATAGTTTTTGTCGAGTTCTCTCACAAAATCTCACAGCCATAAGCCCGGTGCTTTCCTGGCAAGACCGCAAATTTCTCAACATATTTTTGGTGAACCCAACGTGAACAAGCGGGGGTGAGAGTACATAAAGATGGTTAGCAAAGTGGAGTAGCTATATGCTGAAATGAAAGAGCTTGAAGACAAATGCAAATGGCTTGAAGAAGAAGACCGGATTTAAAAAGCGATTGAAAGCGCTATGCAATCCGTATATAATGAGCTTAATATATTCGAAGGCTATGATCCAGAAGGATATCTTGAGTGCTATGTGATAGAGATGAGGCTTCAAGCAATTCCAGAAGCTCGGATGATTGCAGCATTTGTTAAACTTGTGAGTGATGATTTCAAGCACCAAGTTCAAGACTATGCAAGTGTATATGCAAGCAACTGGGGTGAGTTTTCTACAGCTATAACACAGGTATGCTTGGAACATCAAGACCAAGAGATGGAGCAGAGTGAAAGTGGATGTGACCAGCTAGAGTTGGTGTCTCCTGTAAGCCATGCAAGTGTCAACACATCCATACAGGCCAATTTAGAAGCAGTAATAGATGCATATCTTTTGCAAGATGCAAATTTATTGTATGCAGATGAAGCAGACATAGTGCAAGCTATTTATGCACGTTTGGGTCTTGTAACCTTCGTATCTCAAGATAATGAATCTCATGATGCTATCCAAGCGCCTGAAACGGCTCAAAGAGACTGAGAGGATGATGCAAACTCGTCGGCTATGATAGATGATTTGGACTCTCCTTTTGATTCGTTTGAAGATGCACATGAGTGTATATACAAGGATGAGGATGCTATGGTTTTGACAGAGGATGTGAAGGGAAAACAGGTGGAAGACGGCTATATTAGTGATGTGCTACAATCTACTTTTGAGCAGATCCAGGAACTTTTACCAAGTTTAGAAGAGCCGGATGCCTATACTGAAGACATATACCAGGATGAAGAAGCCATTATCAATGCTTTCCTATGCGAGTTTGATGCATGTGGTACTACCCAAATGGATATGCCTAGCTGCAAAAGTGCTGATTTAGAGGGGGTGACTGAAAATCTCTTCCTTTGTGAGTATAGCTCTGCTAGTAGCATTGCGGATTGTGAAGTATCTCAGTTAGACGAGGTGGAAGAAGAGGAGTGTATTGACAGAGTAATATGTATGTCTTGTATATATGGAGTAGGAGATGTGATGCAGATGACTCATGAAATTATGGCTTATTTAGAGCTAGATGTAACAAGCTTTCATAATTCCATGGTAGAGCAAGGAATGACAGATGCAGATTCTCTGCAAGAGGATTGGGGTTCTGCAGATGAAGCTATGAATCTTCAAGATTCACAAATCAAAGATAGAGAAGTGTTTGGTTATGCTATACAGGTTGAAGTGACATTAGAGGATAGAGTATGTGATTGGGGTGATATTTCTTATCTGTGTGAAGATGCAAATAAAGATGCTTGCCATAAAGTGCCTACTATACAGGGTTGCCTACAGGTATGCAAACAATATCTGAGGCATAAAAGGGATTTAGGTCTTGTGTCACAGGGTATAAATTGCAAGCAGGTTTGTGAGCATCTATCTGCTATGGATAGGAAGGGTATACATGGTGATTCCTTGAAGCAAGAAGAGGATGCTAGCTCTATGCTGACACCAGAGTCATGTAATGAAGAAGGGTTCTCCCTAGATGAGTGGAGACATGATTCAGTTGAAGATAATTTAGCGAAGAGTCAAAAAGGAAGAAGGGGTGAAGATATTGTGTCAGAGACTAACTCCAAGGAGGTTTTTGAGCAGCCGGTTACAAGTGACCGGGAGCATACCTACCATGATGATTTGGAGAGGGAATTAAACACCATATTTGAGAGGTATGCAAAGTTTTATGCTATAAAGTTGGAGAGGTATTTGGTAAAAGGTGAGAGAATTGATGAGAGGTTTACCATGCACATTTCTGAGGTTTCTCTCGAGGTTGAGAAAGGCTATCTAGAGGATTCTTTTGAGAATGAAGATGCAGATTCAGACTTCTATGCGAAAGAGGTACATATGGATTTACAGGTTGGTCAGAAGGTTGAAGTGCAGTTTCAAAAATCTTTCAAGTATATTACAGGAAGCCTGGAAGTGTTTTTTGAAGAGGAGGATGAGGAACTTATGTCTCTACGTCATGAAGATTTTGTGCATAATGGAGATTTGTTACAGATGTTTTGGAGACAGATGTATATAACAATTCCTTCTGATCCGAGAGCAATTAAAAGATGCGGAGAATCTCAATGCTTAGTACAATACAAGTTTTTGAGTTACCCATATGATCCTGGAGGAGGTCATGGGATGACAGGGGAAACAATTGCTTTCACAAGTTACCATGAGGTTGGCACATGCCGGAGGATGTGCAGGTTTAGAGGGGGTGGATGTCGTGCTGTGACACGTACATAGTGGGAACGCATGCTACAAGAGTTATCTTGTAATTTTTTAGATACATAATTATCTTTCCTATAATGTACATATGCATATTTAAGTATAATAATAAGCCTTCTATCTCATCCTATTATGTTTCTCAAGGGTAACCTATCCTTACTTTACCACCAGAAAATACTATGGGAAAAGCTCAATAGCTCCGCCTCTTTAACTTGGGGCAAAAAGAATTGATTCTTTATTTCTACTATCTCATTATCATCTCACACCCTAGCTAGATCCTATATCTAGGGTAAAATCCAATATATATATATTCTATGTATTTTTTAATACTTTTCTTATATTTCTTTTTAAATAGCTACTAGGAGGGAATCAAATCCTAGTGGGACACTAGGTGGCATGATTTCAAAGATACACTTATTTTAATGCATTATTGCAAGCATGATTACAAAACTTTGTCAAGAAGCAATGTCATGCTTTCATATGGCATGAGGTGTCCTTTGGAATTAAATGAAAGTCTAAGCTAAGAAGACCACATGAAGACTTTTGCTGCCATAAATGGACCCTATTTTGATGAATTTTTTACACAAGGTTCCAATCCGAATTGGAAAACAATTTTAAAATGAAAATCGTAGCTAATGAGCTGAAGTTTTTGCTCATATTTTTACTTTTTTATTTGGAGCCACGGTTGAGGAGATATGATCAAAATACTGGACCCCAGTCTGCCCACATCATGCAGGGGCAGCTCATTTCCAACTTTTCCAATTCATGTTCACACTATCTCCTCTCTTCTTGTGTAAACCCTTGGGGGTTCCCTTCACCTATAAAAGGGGACCTTTTCTTCCTTGGAAAGAACTCGAGCATTCAAGCCATTGATGAGAGGAATTCTTGAGGGAGTGAGTAGTAATGCCTAATTGTACTTAGCCATTAACATAAGCCCAAGCCTACACTTTCTCCTAGAGGGAGACTAGCCATTCTTGCAACAAGCTAACCTTGGAAGATCAACTCTAATCAAAGAAGGTCTTGCACTTGGTGTATCAATCAAAGTGGAATTATCCACTCTTCTTCTCTCTCCCATCAATAATGGTGCCGAAGGGTTTCAAGTAAGATATGTTCTACATTGATGTTTTCTTGATTTCTTGTTGTTTTCATTTTCATCTCTAATCCAACATATATATATGTATCTAATCTCATCTCCTTAACCAAACCTATCTCTCTCATTCTTAGTAATTCATCCTCTCTAGGTTCTCTTGCTACATGTATATCTCTCCCCGCAATATCTTTATTGCCTACGGGCAAGAATAGGGCTTGGGAGGGAAACTACTCATATCTTCACTTCTCTCATATCTACATTTCTCACATACTATCCTAGATGAATAACCCACATGATGATCATTTCTATCGCTTTCACTCTGTACGATCTATTAGAATTAACGTATGGATTCGCTGTAAAATACACTTTCTACAACGTATAGTGTTACTCTTCGGCCCTGAAAGGCTCAATGAAATACTTCTATCACCGGATCCCATCATACTACCTCTCATAGACTATAATTTTTCTTTTGATGTAAGCGTAGTTATCTTGCTATGAACCAAGAGGATTTGTACACACAATTAATCCCAATCACTAGACAAAATATATATTATGGTAAGCACAAAACTACAATTCCAAAGAACAATCCATAGCCTATTTGGTCAGCCAAGATTGAATGCCATTAACTCATCCATTAACCCTTTCATATTACCTTGATGTTTTCATCTTCGTATTGTTTTGACATTCTCTTTTGCGTTCTTTCTTTGTGTGTGTGAATGCAAGAGAGAAAGAGTGAGTTTTCTTTGATTGCACTTCTTTCCAAACCCTAGTCTTCATGGCATCTATGGTTTAACTCCTTCATATAGTTTTTGTCGAGTTCTCTCACAAAATCTCACAGCCATAAGCCCGGTGCTTTCCTCGCAAAACCGCAAATTTCTCGACAACGTACACCTGCCAACAGCCTGGGAGAGGTTGAGCACGGTGGACAAAAATGGAAAACTGTAAAAGTTTAGAAAATCTTCAAAGTGTAGAGAAGTTTAGTGCAAAAACCTTCAAATATAGTAAATTTACCGCTAAAAGTTTTGAAAAAAAATCATGATATTTTTGAATGCTAAAAAATTCATAGACTTGGTGTAATCCCACCTATAAATTTTGAAATTTCTCGCTAAATTCTAGATTTAAAGGTGAGTAAACCTACAAAGTATAGAGAAACTAAGTGTAAAAGCCTTTAAATATGATAAAGTTGCTCCAAAAATTTCTAATGGGTAGTTTTTTCAAGTTTCTGGAAGAAAGCATTGTGCCTCAATTTGATTTAGTATACCCCCCTACAAATTTTTGAGGTTTGCTTTAGAAATTCTAATTTGCCTTTAAGCACTCAAAAAAAAACCTACGTTTAGTGCAATTCCACCCATGAAATTTGAAATTCAACTTCTATATCTATACTATATATAATGTTTAGTGCAATTCCACCCATGAAATTTGAAATTCAACTTCTATATCTATACTATATATAATGCAGCTTAAAATTTTCAAGGAAGGAGAGACCCTCCAAGTGTCAATAGCTGCTTCAATTCAAACGAAACCTTACAAAATGTCCCATTTCTCTAAAGCTTGGAATCTTGGAACTTGTGAAACTTTTGGGGCCTTCAATTTTTAACCTTCCAAAGTATAATAAAAAGGTTCGACTCTACTTTTCCAACTTTACTTTTCCAACTTTACTTTTCCTTAAATGAAGGGTGGCTCAACTTTGCTTTTGGAAAGCAAATGGTCATAAAATTTTAGAATCTAAGAAATTGTTCGTATGCACACTAGCAAAATTTTGCCGATTTATTTCAAGGTGAACTTGGAATCTAACTATGATTTTTTTATTAATACACTAAATCCCAACTAATACACTAACTATGATCTCGAATAGCCTCAAAATGGAAGGGTGTAACTCTCTGTGTGTGTGTGTGTGTGTGTGTGTGTGTGAGAGAGAGAGAGAGAGAGAGAGAGAGAGAGAGAGGGTCTCAAAGAGTGTTAAATTTTTTTGTTGATCGAAATAATTTTAAAGTAAATCTATACATATATAATGGAGCTTAAATTTTTCAAGCAAGGAGAGGCTTTCCACGTGTCATCCATTGCAGCTTGCACAAAAATCCATCTTTGGAACTCCATGAAATAACCTGGAGCCTGACGATCTCAGTGCTTGAAGGTCTCTAATAGCCCCAAAATGGAAGGGCATGTGTGTGTGTGTGTGTGTGTGTGTGTGTGTGTGTGTGAGAGAGAGAGAGAGAGAGAGAGAGAGAGAGAGAGAGAGGTCTCAAAGAGAGGGCCAAAAGAATTTTCTTGATCAAAATAATCTTAAAGTAAATTTATACATATAATGGAGCGTAAATTTTCCAATCAAGGAGAGGCCTTCCACGTGTCATCCATTGGAGCTTGCACAAATGTCCACGTTAGGAACTCCATGAAATAACCTGCAGCCTGACGACCTCAATGCTTGAAGGTCTCAGTCCAATCTCCACCTGCAAACAGCTGCTCATGCATGCGTTCGCGTCCACGATGTGTGTATGTGGTGTTCATGTGTTACTGTGTGTGTGTGTGTAAGAGAGAGAGAGAGAGAGAGAGAGAGAGAGAGAGAGAGAGAGAGAGAGAGAGAGAGAAGAAGAAGAAGAAGAAGAAGAAGAAGAAACGCAATTGGCCATTGGGTATGTGTGTGTATGAGACTCGAATCTCAACCTACAGTGTGATTGGGCATTCTTGTGGTGTGTGTGAGAGAGAGTCCAATCTAGCTGAGCGAGCATATGCGCACACCCAAGTTTGTGTGTGTGTGTATGAGAGAGAGAGAGAGAGAGAGAGAGAGAGAGAGAGAGAAAGAGTAGCTAGAGTGCTCGCTCTTTGTGTGTGTGAGAGAGAACATGATATCACAGTTGCCCGTTGTCTACGCACGTGTGTGTGTGTGTGTGTGTGTGTGAGAGAGAGAGAGAGAGAGAGAGAGAGAGAGAGAGAGAGAGAGAGAGATAATGTGAGATCACAATTTTTCGTAGAGTATGTGTGTGTGTGTGTGTGTGTGTGTGTGTGTGTGTGTGTGTGTGAGAGAGAGAGAGAGAGAGAGAGAGAGAGAGAGAGAGAGAGAGAGAGAGAGAGAGAGAGAGAGAGAGAGAGAGAGAGAATGTGAGATCACAAGTGTGTGTGTGTGTGTGGGGGGGGGAGAGAGAGAGAGAGAGACTCTTACTTAGTGGTGAGAGAGAATGACAGAATATGTGGGGATTTAATGGCAAGAGAGAAAATAGTGAGTACTTTGGCGCGCGCGTGCGCGCACACACACACACAGAGGATGCAATTGGCCCCATAGCCAATGACGAACAAAGTCGAGTAAGCCCAAGATAATGAATCTAGGACATGGAAAAAATGTAGGATGGGTTGCGAGCAATTGCAGGTTGACAACAATAAAAGGCACAGTAAACTGTTGACTATGTTAAAAAAAAAATTGTGCTATATCTTTCTGAACTTTGTAGGTGTTCTCAATTTCAGATTAGAATTTTAAAGTAAATCTCAAAATTTGTGGGTGGGATTACACTAAACCTTTGTTAAGCATTCTCACCTTGAAATTAGAATTTAGAGATAAATGTCAGATCTGTAGGTGGAACTACACCAAACCTATTTTTTTTAGCACTTCGATACATAGTGCTTTTTCCCAAAAGCTTAGGAAATCTATAGATGAGTCTTGAGATTTTGTATGTTTGAGTGTTTTTACACTAAGCTTCGATAAACTTCATGGGTTTCCTCAGCTTCAAATCTATAATTTAAAAGTTGTAGGTGGGATTACAGTAGACCTAGCCTTTTTTCGAGTACTCATATACATATTGCTTTGTTTTAGAAACTTGAAAAACTTACATGTGAGAAAATTATATTTGAAGGTCTTTACATGATTTTCCTAAAATTTGTCTATGAAATCTGGGGATTTGCCTTTGAATTTGAAGGTTCTTACTAAATTTGGAGGTTGCGATCAAGTGCTCTTAGAGAATTCCACAAAAATTTGAAATTTAAAACACCTACATATGATAGAATTGTAAAGACAAACTTAATATATTTGAAAGTTTTTATATTTGAATTTCTCAGATTGCATGTATGATGATGATTGTATGCCTCCCCTTTGATATGTAATTCATCCCTACTAATTTCTCTGAGCTTTGTGTGTTTTCTCAACTACAAATCTAGAATTTAGAAGTAAACCTCAAAATTTGTAGGTGGGATTACACTTAATCTAGGTTTTTTTTCGAGCACTTGGATATAGAGTGCTTTTCTCCATGTATCAATGTTTGTAGTTT
This sequence comes from Adiantum capillus-veneris, assembly GCF_014529385.1. Classification (NCBI taxonomy): domain Eukaryota; kingdom Viridiplantae; phylum Streptophyta; class Polypodiopsida; order Polypodiales; family Pteridaceae; genus Adiantum; species Adiantum capillus-veneris. The sequence continues at coordinate 150,065,235 of NC_140932.1, read as the reverse complement.
AGGATGCCACATATGTCTCGAAGGAGAATGGTGCGGGCAAGGAAGCTCTAAGAAGTTTTCACATGAGGCAAGGTGAGGGCTTGTGTACGGATACAATGGTGTATCCTTATATCTCAGCGGCATATGGCATCATGCAAGTATTTGACATGAGCCAACTAAATTGTCTATTCAAGGGCTCTTAAAAAAAAAACCTTTTTGCTTGAAAAATGTTTTGGTCAACATGTACACCATATTTAAATGTAGGCTCTTGGAATGCACTTATGTGGCCCTTGGCACCCCCATTCTTAGGGGTTCTTGCTCTTTGGGGTCACTTTCCAAGGAGGCAAATTTACTATATTTACATTAAACTTAGATTTTCTTCGAGCACTCAAGTACACAATGCTTTTTTCAAAATTTTGGAAAAAACTACCTATGAGAATTTCTAGAGGCAAATTTATTGTATTTGATGGTTTTAACACTAAGTTTTTCTAAACTTTGTAGTAGTTCTTACCTTCAAATCTATTATTTAGAGGTAAATCTCAAAATTTGTAGGTTAGATTAGATTGATGTAGGTTTTTTTTTTAGCATTGAGATACACAATACTTTCTCCCAAGAACTTGGAAAACCTACGTATGAGAATATTTAGGGGCAAATTTACTATATTTGTAGGTTAGATTACACTGAATGTAGGTTTTTTTAGCGCTGAGATACACAGTACTTCCTCCCAAAAACTTGAAAAACCTACGTATAAGAAATTTTAGAGTCAAATTTACTATATTTGAAGGTTTTATTTTGTAGGTTGGATCACATTAAACCTAGGTTTCTTTTTAACACTTAAATACACAATATTTTTCCCAAAAAACTTGGAAAACCTACATATGATTACAACAAGCTTACACTCAAATACATTTCTAGGTGGGATTGCACTAAACCTAGCCCTTTTTATATTTTTAGTATGGAGAGGAAGGTGTTTCAGTGCCTTATGCATTATTTGTTGAAGGTGTCATTGATCGAACATCTAATGATGATGGTGAAGAGGGAGAGGGAGATTATCCCTCATCTAGACCTTGCAAGATGTTTAACACATTAATGCTTTCTTGAAGTGTTGGTTTACGTGAATGTGGGATGTGTATGGAGATGATCCATTGAAGGGTAGCGGCCCAACAACATGCTTCGATGTCCATAAACCATTCTTCATCTCTTTCTACATCAAGTTAGGGGCCAATACCATGGACTCGATAATGTCGAGTCTAATGTATAAGTCATCCAATGATCAAACATGAGCTATGCTTCTTTTCACCTCTTCTAAAGGTTTGGAACTATCCATGTTTAGCATACCAGATCGATGTGAGTGCAACCAAGTGGTGATGGTACTCCTCACAAGATGGGCTCATTGGGTGGCAATGAAACTATACATCTTCTTCACTCCATGGCCAGCTGCATCTCTCAAACGTGGTACACATAGGTATGATCATCTTCCATCTTGATAAAAAATGTGCAGCAGCTCCTTTGAGCTAATTAAGGTTAAATTCTCCGTCATCATGGAGATAGCAAGCCCTCTGTAGCTCTCTTTTTTCTTAGACAATTACACTGTGTGTGTGTGTGTGTGTGTGTGTGTGTGTGTGTAGCATGCTGCTTAACAAGAAGTGAATTCTATTGTATGATGAACACCATAAAAGTTGGAGACTTCATGAATTGAGAGAAAAGCTCAAGAAAAAAGTGTAATTGCACCTACAAATTTTGAAACGTTACCTCTAAATTTTAAATTAGAAGGTAAGAAAACCTTCAAAATACGAAGGAATTTAGTATTTAGTTTTTTTAGACACTGGGGAGGGAGAGAGAATTAAGCAACTACCACCAACCAAGAGAACTATCCTATTAAACAAAGAGAAGGGAGGAGGAGGAGGAGAATATAAATATTAATCTTTGTGTGTGTGTGTGTGTGTGTGTGTGTGTTCTCTTCAATAGCTATAAAGAACCTAGATCCATTGAATAAAGGCTAGAAAATCCTATGTAATGTGTGAGAACCTGCCAAGCTTGGTATTAAAGGAATAGTTGTTGCCTCTTGCATGTATATTTTCATTTGAGAATCCATAGAATGATGTTGTGAATCATTTTTTTTGAAATTCAAGAGAGTGTAAACATGTAAAATAATTGAATCTATATAATTTTTCACCTTTGTAGTTGTAAGAATAGAAGACATGTATTTTCTAGCCGCAGCAACGCGCGGGTCAGACACTAGTTAAATTCTAAGTCAACTCAAAGGCGAGAGCACCCACAAAGCTCGAAGAAATCTAGCATAAAACCTTTCAAAAATAGCCGAGAGTTGTCAAAGTTGCCTCCTATTGTCCGCCTTTGCCGTTTGATAAGATCCACGTCTAAGGTGAGAAGAGTCTTATCATACACCGAGCTCGGAAAGATGTGTCGCTCAATTTCTTGCTCGGAGAACGGTTCGCCCCCATGAGAATACCTCCAAAGTTCAAAAGAACTATAAACGTTTAGAGAATCTACAAAGTGCAAAACCTTGAAGTATAGTAAGTTTGCCTCTAAATTTAGAAAAAAAAGTATGATACATTTGAATGCTCAAAAAATCTTAGGCTTAGAGTAATCCCACCTTCAGATTTTGAAATTTATCTTTAAATTCTAGATTGAAGGTGAGGAACCTGCAAAGTATAGAGAAATTGGGTGTAAAAGCCTTTAATATAATAAAGTTGTCCTAAAACTTATTGTATGTAATTTTTCCAGGCTTTTGGGAGAAAGCATTGTGCAGCAAGTCGATTTAGTGTAACCTATCTACAAATTTGTGAGATTCGCTTTGAAAATTCTTATTTGCTTCTAAGCGTTAAAAAAACCTCAAGTTTATTGTGATCCCATCCTTGGATTTTGAGATACAACTTTAAATTCTAAGTCATCCCAAAGGCGACAGCACCCACAAAACTCAAAGAAATCTAACGTAAAAACCTTCAAAAATAACCGAGAGTTTTCGGAGTTGCCTCCCGTTATCCACCTTTATTGTCTGGTAAGGTCTGCTTCTACCTTGGGCTTGCACGCCTTATACCTTGGATTCACCGGATTGAACTTTCCCGATTACGTCGATTCTTGATTTGATAGATATCGATGTCGATTGTTGATTTTCAATTCTTGATTGTAGATTTTGTTGATCATCACTTTGTTGATTGCTAGTTGTAAGAGCAATGCCTATTCTCCCTCCCCTCTCTCTCCAATGCTAGTGTGAGAGTCCTCTCTCTCTCTCTCTCTCTCTCTCTCTCTCTCACACACACACGCACACACACACACACAGACACACACACACACACACACACACAATGCGTGCAAGACATCCACAACAAATTGTTTAACTCCCATCGCCAAATTATTGAGTTTGTTGCACTTCATGAATCCAATGCAAATCTGAAAGGCCTCCGGGAAACACCCCAAACATCAGAGAGTGATACCAGAGTGGACACATGAAGACTCTCTTTCCATGAAAATTTTGAGTTCCATTATATATAGATAGAAGTTTTGTAATAAACAGCCCTTAAAGTTTTCTTGCAGAATGACAAACAATGAGCTGTCAAATGACGTTTAAACACAAAACCAAACTACCCAAAATTCAAAACTTAGTTCTAGCATTTTAGTTTCCGAATCTCTAGACAATTGTAAGGTATATTGTTCATCAACATGTTTAATCAATGAATGTTAAGCGACACAATCAAGCATAGGACATGGAGTCTTAACCTTATGAAAGTGAAGATGTTTTCATGGAAGCTTCATGATTGGTTTGTGATTCCTTGTTGGATAACCCTTCTTGAGATCACAAAGAGGTCTAGTCTACATGAGTGTCATTGAAATCCAAATGCCGTGACATGTTCGGTTTTGTTAAGAGCTAAATCCGACCAAGGAGAAAAACTTGGCCAAAGTACTAACATGTGAGAATGACACATGTGCACTTTGGATAATGCATGTCCATTAGTAGAGTGGTTTTGTCAAACATGAGAGCCCATGGAGGAGGCAGTGAGTTATTCAATATGATGTATGTTTACCTATTGTTCAAGTTGAAGATCCATATGCTCACATGGGTTGGATATGCTTTTGTCCCCCCTTATATACTAAAATTGAAGAAGTTATGCTTGAGTAGTTTCAATTGTAATGAAGTTATCTTAAACCTACATCCCATCCAAGACAGCCACCATCGATGGGTATATTAGTGCACAATCTTGTTTACCCCCTTGTGATGTTTTTTGCCACTACCTTTTCCATATTCGAGTCAATCATACAATATGAGACACTTTCTTCTCTGATGGTTTATACTATTGAAGCGAACTAGTATAAACCACCAGAGAAGCGGAAAAATTTTCATGCACACTGATTGTGGGCCGCCATAATAAAGTCATTAATAGAGAAAGGCAAAAACCTTATTCCCATTGATAATGTGAGAGCATGGTAAACTTGTTGACTTTTGTTTTATAAAGCTCTTCAAGATTGGAACTCAAGTCATCGAAAATTTCATGTAGCATAGAGTCTTCATCAATTTTACCAAGAATCATGGTGGAGGAGACTAGATTTTTGAGCATACACCAGAATGTGACATACCATTAGAAAGCTCTTCACTAGATCTATGAGCCAATCAAGTATTCTAAATGGCTCAAATGGCTCGTAAAAATTATGACACAACCAAGATCCTGAACTCAAATTTTTTTTAAAGAAATTTGTGGAGGGATTTGGAGGGAGCAAGCTTTTTTTGGTTATTCCTTTGATTATCATTTTTTGCAAGAAAAGATTTCTCTATAGGAGCTTTGGAGTAGAAAAAAGATCCTATTTTTCTACCACCAAACCCTGCTTTCATCCCTTTCTATGCACCATTAAATCCAATGCTTGCACAACTCCCATGCTCTTGACTCAACTTCCTGAAGCCTTGGCTGCTACTTCTATGCTGACTCTCTTGCTTGGTTCTCAGCAGATCCAAATTTTGCTATGTTTTTGAGCTGTGTCGACTATCTGCTAATTTGCCCTGTAGATCCCCTCTTTGTACTAAGATTCCAAGCTACTCTCAAATATTCCCCCTTCTCCTCAAGGGGGTTTCTCACGCAAGAGAAGGTGAGATTAGTGATCTCATTTCGGTGCTCACCAAGGAGCTCCAATCTGATGCCGCCAAGCCAGATCTGCTGTCGCTGAGCTCAATCCACCATGGCCAAACTGATCCGTTGCTCCCATGTTTATTGTCAAGAAGCATTTGCGTGCGCGTCGTTTGCCACCGTATCTCTAATACCACTTGTGAGTGCATGTGTGCACGGATTCGTGCGTGCGTGGTGCAATGCAATGCGTGTGAGAAAGGAAAGAAGCACAAGACGGTGTGGGTTGAGCAACCTCTAGAACTAGTGAGTGTGAGGAGCTCCTTATTTTGATGTATACTAAGAATAAGGGTATGTACACATGTGGGTGGGCAGTCGGACACCAGATGTCTAGCCTTGGGCAAAGGCGCAATACCTTTACCCTAACAAGTGCCACAAGACTTCACCAGAGGGGCTTGGGTATACATGCAACCATCTGCTATTGGCCCTCATCGCATCATGTGCAAAATTGTGCAAACTTGGATCATCATTGGAAAGGAAAGCTCCTTGGCTTCAAGAATCACACAGACAAGGGGACCGTAGCCATTGTGAAACATGTTTTCTCAATGTCAAGCATGAAATTGCAACAACTAGCTCAATTTCCAACACATTGTAAGTACATGTTTTGAGAATACACAGCTGGGTTTGAAATCACAGTGGTATGTTCTCATGGATTCATGATTATGATTTGCCATGCATTTATAGTCATATTTCCATCCACGTTGGTGGAGGAGCAGCCACTACATAGCCTCTCGGGCACATTCAATGTTATAGATGTGGATATTGGAGCAACAATTTTTGTACATCTTTGCCCAACCAAACTAGTTCAAAGAAGTATTTTCTTCTATTCTCACAACCTATATTGTGCTTGCTTCTACACAAGGGTATGGAAATCTTGAACCCATCAACTAGTATCTTCCTTATTAAGTATGGAGTGGCCACAATCAGATTTGTGGTTGGTAGCATCTTTCAAGCAAAAGATGATAATAGATGTCCAAAACTCCTTGATATGTTCTAAAGCTTCTAGGTCTGTGGTTTTGAGTTGGTGTTTGCATATTCACTGTTTCATGCATATCTTCAAAGAGTTTAAATTTGTGGAGACTACCACAATGCTTGTATGTAAAGATGTGTGTTATGAGAATTTAGGGAGGCTTCTAGAAGAGGATTGGGAGGGCATGCACAATGGGAATAGGTACCATTGTAAGGTTGGAGCATCAGGTATTTGGATGCGCTATGTAAAATCCCACACCTCTTTGAACATACAATTTCACTATGATTGTTGGATGTGCAAGCTTGGAGTGTGGACTCCCTTACAGAGTGTAGATGACACTATTACAAGCTTTGACATTGCAGTAAGGATTCCCAATGATGCTTTGGAGGCTATCCAAGTAAACAAGCATTGGACTCTTAGTAGTGTGTGAAAACATTTGGCTATTATGAGTTCTGAGGACCTTCAACAAGCACAATTTCATCTACAAGGTCACAAGGTGAGAATCCTTCCACCAAATTTTCACTCCATCAAAGTTCGACAATCATTGCCTACCTATTGTTAAGAATTTCTACAAATTGGAAAGAGAATGGAAGACAAAATGAAGGTCCATGAGGATTGGGGCATGTATAAAACTATGTTATCGATATTATAGCTTTGTAGCTCATGCATTTTTGGAAACAACCCCCTCTGTAATCAATTTTCATTTCTTTGGTAAATTTAAGATTTTGAATATGTGTAGATCCCTTGTATTACAACATTTGGCAGTGTCTTCTGTGTGTGGAAAAGTGCTTGTCCTGATAGGGTTAAACGCTTTTGTTGGCTCAACTGGCCCTCACGAGATAGTGCACTCCCTCCTGGCCGGGGAGTTTGCGCAAGAGAGGGCCAGGAAATGGCAAAGAAAATTATGAGCTCCTCAGGTGTATGATGTAAATTTCCAACTTTTCAAAAGTAATAAAATATATATTGAATTGCCTCTCTATCTTGTACATTCTTTTCAATGTGATCTCTCAGTCTTGTAAATTACTGAACTTAGTGTTCTCTTACAATGTGTTGACTTTAATTTAAAATATATAATATATAATGTACTCAATTACGAGAGATGTTATTGTGTTTCTCTGTGTAGATTGCTAAAGGATCACATTTTGCCAACCGATAATGCGATGCCAGATTCTAGAGAGGATGCAAGAAAGATCTTGCAAACCCTAGGGATGGATTACAATTCCATTCACGCTTGTCCAAATGACTGCATTCTTTCAGGGGGGAATATGTGGACATGCAAAAGTGTCCAAAATGTGATTCCAAGAGATATTGAACGGATCTCTAGGGACAAAAATTTCCGCAAAAGGTGCAAAGATATTTTACTCTACTGCCTTGCATCAAGCATTTCTTTGAATGCAAGTCCATGACTACTCTAAAAACGTAGCAGGAGGAGAACAGACCTTCATATGGTGTGCTACAAATCCGTGCAGATTGTGTGACATGGAAACATATTGACAACACGTGCAGATTGTGTGACATGGAAACATATTGACAACACGTGACCAGATGCTGTTAGGGAAGCTCGAAACCTATACCTCAGATTGGGGATGGATGGCATAAATCCATTTGGCTTGAGGTCAACATCTTATAGTGTCTAGCCAATGGTCATTGTCAACTATAAAATTCCCCATGGTTGAGGACTAACACTATGAAAATATCCAAGTGTTTACCGCGCTGGTTTACCGCGTTTTGTAGAGAGAAGGTGTAAATTCAATTAGAGAAACAAGAGAGAGGAGGGCGGGGTTTTTTTGTGTGTTTAAAGTATTACCATGACTTTCTTTGCTGTTATTACCACGGTTATTATCGCTGTTATTACCACGCTTATTACCGTTGTTATATCTGACAGCCAAATTTAGCGCCTAAACTTTGAAATTCTGGCTTAACCCCCCCACACCCCCCATCAATTTTGGTGTTTCCCACCTCTCAATAAAATTAAAGAATATTGTATATAATTTTCAGATATAAAAAAGAAGAGAGAGAGAGAGAGAGAGAGAGAGAGAGAGAGAGAGAGAGAGAGAGAGAGAGAGAGAGAGGGGGGGGGGGGGGGGGGGGGGGAAGGAGGCGGGGGATATAAGATTACACTTGGTTACAACTTAAATAATCATTGTCAGTTGGTTCATCATCTTTGAGTTCGACATCCTCCATCTCATCATCTTCATCATCATGACAATCATCCTCGCTAAGACTTGCTACCACCGGACTTGATTCATTGACCTCTCTCTCCTCTGTTTCCACCTCATCCAAAGTTGGAGGTGGAAGAGGGTCAAAGATAGTCTCCACTTCATTAGTGGAAAAAATGGTTCTCCCCCGAGGTGTCATGGGAATTACAAACCAAAGTTTTGGTTGGTGGATTGCTGGGATATAGATGACCTATAAAATAGAAGCTCAAAGTGAGTAACATTGGTATAACTAACGCTACAAGCAAATAAGAATAAAAAAGGTACATGTCACCCACCTGCTCACAATTGTGTTGTAACATTTAATGGCCTAAAAACTTGTGTGTAGCCGAAATTAGCATGAACATAGTGGGCATTTCATTAGAATAGATTCCTAATGAGAATTACAAGAGTGCTTGGGTGGAGAGAGCAACAAAAAGCATAACACCTAGTTAGATAGCATGAACAATACTTTCAAAAGAGAGAGAAATTAAGCTATTGACAACAGTTGAGGACCGGATTTGCATGGAGCCGGTCCCCCCTCCAAAAGGCTTTGTATTATGGTTTCTCCCATCAAGAGAGACATTGTACAATACAATTCTTTGTGTTCCTTCAAGACTAGCTAGTGCAATGAAGATGAAAGCTTCATGCACTAAGCAAAAAACTTAGCAAACACAACATCAATTATCCCCGGTCTCAGACCCAAGACCTCACACACCTTCGAAGATGGTGAGATCTAGCACGGTATGAGAGTAGATTGAGAGGAAGAAGGAGTATCTTACGAGAAAGATGTACATCTCCTCACATAATCACTCATATTAGCATAGCTTAGCTTAGTAATTAGCTTGGTAGAGGAGATGAGCATGCATTGAAGCTTGGCTCTTGGTTGGATTTGCATCCACATGCCAAGAGTGTGTCGATGTAGGCTTCTATCTCACAAGCTTGGAGTAGGTGATGAGCTCTCCATTAAAGCTTGGGAAGAGATAGTCTTCTTTTCTTCACACATGAGATTGTGTGTGTGTGTGTGTGTGTGTGTGTGTGTGATAATGCCTTGCAAAAATCAGCCCCCTCTCTCTCTTGGGCGATCCCTCTTGCTATTTGCTCTTGCTTTACCCTCATTCGACCTCCCTAGGCCTAGCCAATGGTAATTAAGCAGTATACGTGATAGCCTTCTGACATGTGTCCCCCTTTCCCCTTTTGTGAGAGCTTTAGGTAATTTAATAGTTCAATTAAACTGTCATTGGACCCCTTTGCCTCCTAGCCAATAGGAATCAGGCAAGCCATTGGGCTGCTGAATGCTCATTGGACCCCTTGGGAGACTGTCCAATAGTCTTCTAGAGGACTTAATTCTCATTGGTTATTTTATAAAGTGTTTTTAAATTTAGATTTACTCTAGCCTAATTCTCATTGGTCCACCTCCAAGGCCATCCAATAGGATTTGGGTTCACCTTGTGGGCATCTGGGCTAGGGAGCTGACATGTGTCCCTCATTCCCTTTGTGTAAAGGGAGCTTGTGTGTGTGTGTGTGTGTGTGTGTGTGTGTGTGTGTCTTTCTCTCTCATCCCCTACAAGAAAGGCTCACCCCCTCCCAAGTAGGGATTGCAAAGACTTTTTTGTTCACACACAAAGCATCCAATTCCCTTAAGGTTGACCTTTGGACACAACCTTTGAATTTTGGAACCTTAGCATTTTGGAAGTCTTAATGGGTTGAACCTTAGGGTCTTTTTAGCCCATTGTTGTACATGGCTCTTTTGCAGATGGCCCCCCCTTTGGATCCCTAATTTCCCTCCTTTGGATCCCTACTGTGGCCGGTCTGCTAGCTTAACCAATATTCTAGCTTTTTCTCCCCTGGCACTTCCCCATATTAAATGATTAGTTTAACATGAGAAAATCATTTAGGAGAATTAGATATTGATGATTATGACATTACCTCTCTCTTGAAATCATAGTCGTCCTCGACTATGGTGTAGAGAAGATAAATCATATTCATGAGTCCTTTTCTTAGCGGGTAGAGGATCCCTATGTTACCCTACGACATCATTCCACAATGGATGACTAGTCCATTTGGCACTTGAGAGCCTGAGGCTGCCGCAGGCATGTCTGTACATTAGTCCTATCAGTCTTCCATAGTAAAGTGACAAGCTCTACTTGGTGTTTGGGAGACGTCGTCTCCGCAAACTTGATCTAAGCATGCATACTACTTCATTTTTTTGCACAATAAAGAAAAAGAGAGTCTTATAAGACAAAAAAAAAACTTTGTTCATTTTTAACATTTTGTACATTTGCTTACTCTTGGGAAGCATTGTAAGCATTGACAAGGTTTAGGTTATCCTTTAATTGTATGCCTTGCATCCATCTAGCATCTTCAAAAGGATAATTCTTAAACTTAATAAGATACCGTCGGATAGTCTTACCACCTCTTAATACCTTGTCTTCATGTCGGAGAATGGACTCGGGCTGCAGCACCTCCTCTTGGTCCTCGATCTCCGGTGGGTCTTCAATAGTTGGTTCTTGATGTGGCTCTCCTTTGTAAGGCTTTAATAGGCTCACATGGAAAGCATTGTGTATGAGCCAATGATTGGGCAACTTGAGTTGATAGGCCATCTCATTGATTGGCCTAAGAATCTGGAAGGGACCATAGTACCTTTTTGCTAGTTTAGCATAGTACTTTTGGTGTCCCGTAGGATTCTTGCCGGTGATGTGCCTTGGGAAACTTTAATAAGACCCAATCATTTTCTTTAAAGGCTTGGGCTCTTCTATGCTTGTCAGCAGCAGCCTTTTGCCTTTGCTGTGAGATAGAGATAGCATCCTTAATCTTTTGAAAAGATTCTTGTAGGTCTCGGCTATACTCATCTGCAACGAAGATCTTCCCATGTACCTTAAGTAGCAAGGGACTTTTTGATCTCCCCTCAATTACCTCGAAAGGTGCTTTTCGGCTATACTCATCTGCAGCAAAGATCTTCCCATGTACCTGAAGTAGCAAGGGACTTTTTGATCTCCCCTCAATTACCTCGAAAGGTGCTTTTCCCGTGGAAGTATGTACAGTGTTATTGTAAGCATACTCCACTACGGGTAAGTACTTCTCCCATTGGGATCTTTGATCTACTTCTGTTACATAGGGTTTTAGTAGATCGAGAATTGTTAGGTTAGCTATTTCACTTTGGCCATCCGTTTGTGGATGATAGGCCGAAGAGAAGTTTAGCCTTGTCCCTAAATTCTCAAAGAGACCCTTCTAGAAATTACTGGTCATTCTAGGATCTCTATCTGACACTATGGACATTGGCAAGCCATGGTACTTGAAAATTTGTGAAATGAAGAGGGTTGCCATTTGATGGGCTTTGATAGTCTTTTTGATAGGTATAAAATGAGCTTGTTTACTGAACCTGTCTACTATCGTCCATATTCCCGTATTCCCATGGATAGACTTAGGCAATCCAAAGATAAAATCCATGGATATGCTCTCCCATGGTGAATTAGGGATTGGCAAGGGTTGAAGCAATCCAAGTTGCTTCCCTCTATCAAATTTTGTCTTTTGGCGTACCACACATTTAGAAACATACTCTTGTATGTTCACTTTCATGGTAGGCCAATAGAAATATGTTTCAATTCCCTTCAAGGTAAACTGAATCCCTCTATGCCCCGCATAAGGTGGAGCATGTGATTCATACATTACTTTCTCACTGAGTTAGTAACACATAGTCTATTGCCGTAGAGAAGATAAGCATATTGTAAAGTAAATGGTTCTTCTTTCTTCCCTAATGCAAAGGCTGAAATCACATCTCTAAAATCGGGATCAATAGCGTACTCATCTATCATTGAAGATAGATCATTGTAAGTTGCTATGGAAACCGCATTCACTCTCGGTCGTCTTGAGAGTGCATCAACTACTTGATTATGCTTGCCAGCAATGTGAGCAATATGAAAATGAAATTGCGAAAGGAAATTTGCCCACCTCATTTGTTTGTCGGAGAGCTTGGTCTACGTCATGAAGTACTTAAGACTTTGGTGATCCGTTTGCAGAATGAAAGGAGTCCCCAGTAAATAGTGCTTCCATGAGTCTAAGGGATGTAGAACTACAAGGAGTTCCTTTTCATATATGCCTAAAGCCTGCTCAACAGGGTCGAGCCTTCGACTCTCATAGCCTATGGCGTGCCCTTCTTGGAGCAAAACAGCTCCAAGGCGATCACCACAAGCATCACATTGGACCTCAAATGGTTTTGAGAGATCCGGTAGTGTAAGCACAGGTTGAGAGATAAGCTTTTCTTTAAGCTTTTTGAAATCATTGTTCTCCTTAGCAGACCATGTATACCTAACGCTTTTCTTCGTTAGGTCTTGTAATGGTCCCGCAATTTGTGAGAACTTTTCTATGAAGCGTCTATAGTATGCACACATACCTATAAAGCTTCTTAGTTCATGAAGATTCCTTGGTTTAGGCCATCCTTTTATTACCTCTAACTTGGATGGATCCATTTGGATGCCATCTTGAGAGATAATGTGACCTAAAAACTGAATCTCTTGCAAGAAAAATTCACTTTTCTTTCGATTAACATAAAGTTTATTCTCTCTTAAAACTTGAAATATTACCTGGAGGTGTTGCTTGTGTTCATCTAATGAATTAGAGTAGATGATAATATCATCAAAGAACACTCCAGTGAAGGTTCGATGAGGCCTGAACAGCTTCTCCATTAAGGGGTTGAATGTGGCTGGTGCATTGGTCAAGCCAAAAGGCATGACAATGTATTCTTAAAGACCAAATGTGGTACGGAATGCGGTCTTTACAATGTCTTGATCAACTATCCTTATTTGATGATAGCCACTCTTTAGGTCAATCCTACTGAAGTAGGTCGATCCTTGTAGCTTATCAAATAGGTCTTCTACCCGTGGAACGGGAAACCTATTCTTGATAGTGATCTTGTTTAGTACTCTATAGTCGACACACATTCGATAGCTTTAGGTAATTTAATAATTCAATTAAACTCTCATTGGACCCCTTTGCCTCCTGGCGAATAGGAATCAGGCAAGCCATTGGGCTGTTGAATGCTCATTGGACCCCTTGGGAGAATGTCCAATAGTCTTCTAGAGGACTTAATTCTCATTGGTTCTTTTATAAAGTGTTTTTAAATTAATTAAACTAGATTTACTCTAGCCTAATTCTCATTGGTCCACCTCCAAGGCCATCCAATAGAATTTGGGTTCACCTTGTGGGCATCTGGGCTAGGGAGCTGACATGTGTCCCTCATTCCCTTTGTGTAAAGGGAGCTTGTGTGTGTGTGTGTGTGTGTGGCTTTCTCTCTCATCCCCTACAAGAAAGGCTCACCCCCTCCCAAGTAGGGATTGCAAAGACTTTTTTGTTCACACACAAAGCATCCAATTCCCTTAAGGTTGACCTTTGGACACAACCTTTGAATTTTGGAACCTTAGCATTTTGGAAGTCTTAATGGGCTGAACCTTAGGGTCGTTTTAGCCCATTGTTGCACATGGCTCTTTTGCAGATGGTCCCCCCTTTGGATCCCTAATTTCCCTCCTTTGGATCCCTACTGTGGCCGGTCTGCTAGCTTAACCAATATTCTAGCTTTTTCTCCCCTGGCACTTCCCCATATTACATGATCACTTTAACATGAGAAAATCATTTAGGAGAATTAGATATTGATTATTATGACATGCGCGGTAAAACTAAATTGTCATACCTCCCTGTGTGATGCACACTATAGTCCACCATGTAGAGGCCATTCTCATGTTGTCTAGACACATTTGCAAACCACTTGCAGTCGAAGATGAAGGTACGAAAGGTTCTAAAACTTAACCTTTAGTATCCTTTCAATAGTTCCGCAATACCTAGCTTCATCACTGTCTGTGTTAAAGTTGCCCATGATGGCACAATCCATGGTGGTTCTACGCTCGTCAATGTGGCGCGTACGAAAGTGACGACCCTTTGATCACATAGAGTTAAAGGAAATGACTACAAAATAGAAAAATAAATTAATTTATCAAATACATATTAAAGATAATTTCAATAAATAGCGAGACAATATGGTTTAGGTATATGAGTACTCTACCTTTGGTACACAACCTCGTGCATACTCCCATTCTTTGTTGGTGATGTCTTCTCCGCGCGCTTTTGCCTTGGTCATTCTCTCATGAATCGACTCTGCACTAATGAGATCTGGGAAACATGCAAGGTGTCTAGGCACTGGGGGTGACCTCCTTCCTCCATGTGCTTGTTTCCATGCTTCCTTCTCTTGCAAACGCCTTGCCTTTGCCATTGTCCAGAAGTCCATCCACTTGGTCATAATCTTTGCATTGAGAATGTAGAAGTTATCAACCACTCGGGATAGATTCATATCCATGTTAAGTAGTTTCCTCTTTCCACTTGGCAAGTGTGAAGTCATCCTTGCATCTTCCTTGTTTGACTTGTGCCAAATGTACACAAATGCCTCTTGAACGAGCCACCCTTCGGCCATACATGCCTTTGGTTGAGATCGTAGCCGCACAAAATCATTGAGAGTCTTTAAAAACCTCTCTAAGAAGAACATCCATAGTGTGTGCACTACTCCACATATAGCTATCTCCTCCACCACCTGAACCAAGGGGCGATTTTGACTAAGAAGGACCGATCAAGGAAATGCATCGTCAATGGCGCACACTATTTCTGTTGCAAGTGTTTGAGCAGCAGGGATAGCATCTATTTTGATTTCCTTGGAGCTCATAAATCTGCAAGAAAAAAAACATATGGATACACTGAGTGCTAGTTGAAATTATTGTGTACATAAAAAAGGTGTAGTTGAGTGGAGTCTTGTGGTGTACCTTACTAGCTCTCCTAGTTTGAAAATAGCGTCTCGGACTTTCTTGTCCCGACATATACACATACTCACCGGTAGAATGAACTACAACGTAAATCAGGGAAAAATGATAGTCATACACACATAATATAGATAGAATAGGGAGTATGAAGATTACCTGAAGCATCTTGTGCCAATCATGGGACTTCAACCCATACAATTGAACGCTTCCACCCTTCTTCATTTTTGTGAAAGCTCCCTTTAGCGACCTCATGTATCCTGTTGGTGTGCGAATAGAGGCAATGGTACCCTTCACCTTATCTAATTCTTCTTTGGCTAGCATCCATGGTGCTTTAGGAAGCACAATATTTCCATTTGGGGCACGCCGTGGAGTAGTAGAGGCGGGGAGACGTTTTAAAATCCTCAAATCCTCCCTCACACCCAAAGGGTCCTTCTTGCCAATAATGTGGTCCCATAGTGTTTGGGCTACATTCTTGAATATGTGCATGGGATCCAAGAGGTGTTGTACTTTGTGGACCGATGCACCACCACCAAACACCGACCAATGGGGCACCTCCTCAAGCGATGGGTGAGTTGCTCTATCATCTCTCCGAGCGCTTTTTCAAGGATGCCAAAGCCCTTCGTTCTCCACGTGCTCCAAAGCAATGCGCCTCAAGCAAGGGATTGCCCTTTTGTACTTGGCGCAAGAACAATGTAATTTTTCCTCGAGCGAACGATCTCGCTTTGGCCCTCTAGGAGGACCACGATCATCCCAGTCGATGTCCTACACACACGAAATGTTGTTTATTTAGTCATGTGTCCTAGAAAAATAATTAGAAAAGTACTTTATTCCATTAGAAAAATTATATATAGTTAAAGTCAAAGGGAGTAAATAACAATGAGTGTTAAAATTATTTTTTAACTAAAAGAGAATTTAAAAAATGTAAATAATAAACATTTAAAAGTATTACAAAATAAAGTATCCATAAAAAAATAAAAATCTTCATCAAAAGACTCAAAAGGCTAAAGAATGAAATAATGTATAGTTAAGGGTAGAGGGGGTGGTTTGTACCCCCCTCCAACCTTGGATTTGCATGTATCTGTTTGAAATGACCGGCCGCGGTAATAGACGCGGTAATATCTGTGGTAATAACTGGCGCCTAAAAAAGGCAAGAAGGCAGAGTATGCCGCGTTTTTGCAGCATACCCTGCGTTCTTGCTCTCCGCCATCTCTCCCAAGCTTCCCCCCTCCTCCACCCCCCTCTCCCTTCCTTTTCTCTCCTTCAACAAGCCTCCCCCCCCCCCCCCCCCCCCCCCCCCCCCCTATCCTTCTCCAAGCTTCCCAAGTTTTGTCGAAGCGGGTTTTATCCAAGTTTCGGCAAAGGGGGTATTCCGACATCGTCTTTGGAAGCTCAACCCCACTACAAAGAAAGAGGTAAACACAAAATCACATCCCCCTCTTTCCCTTTTGTTTTCTACTACTACTACACACACACACACACACACACACACATAAATCCAAAAAAATAGAGAATCCATAGCATACCTTGTTCATTAGGAAATGGTTTTTTTGCACGGCTTGTTTGAAATGGTTTCTTTTCTACGCACGTTTGGAAATGATTGATTTGTTAGGTATGTTTGAAAATGATTGTTTGGATAGAATGTTGGATAGAAATGTTATGACAAAATAGAGACAGAGAGATAAATGAAGAGAGAGAGAGAGAGAGAGAAAAGAGATAGAGACAAAGAAAGATGAAGAGGGAGAGAAAGAGAGAGAGATAGAGGGAGAGAGGGAAAGAGGGAGAGAAAGAGAGAGAGAGATAGAGAGAAGGAGAGATGGAAAGAGGAAGAGAGAGAGAGAGAGAGAGAGAGAGAGAGAGAGAGAGAAAGAGAGAGAGAGAGAGAGAGAGGAATCGAAAGGGATAAAGAGAGAGAAAGAGAAAGAGATAGAGAGAGAGTAAATAGAGAGAGAGTAAATAGAGAGAGAGAAAGAGAGGAATAGAGAGAGATAGGGAAAGATAGGGAGAGAGGGAGAGAGATAGGGAGAGAGAAAAATTGAGCTCCAAAGGGATATCTGACCAAACAACACCAACATTACCTTCAAGGCAAGGATGCTTTGTTGAGCAAAGTGCTTGCTTTACATGGAGGTGCAGGCATGACTCTGGGATGGAGCTTCTGCTTTGTAGTTCAACTGCACGACCAAGAAGGGGAGAGAGAGAGGGATAGAGAGAGAGAGAGAGAGAGAGAGAGAGAGAGAGACTCAGTAAGAGAAATAGAATTGTAATATTACGATCAATTGATCACTTAGACGTTGAATCTAAGTGCAACCAACACAAAACGATGGCTACATTTACAACCAGCTTAACATATATATATGTGTGTACATATATATTTGTTTATGCATGTATGTAGGCACTAAGTACACGAGCATAGTACCCGAAGGTTAGACGTTTTCTCTTGGGTATAGTCCTTTTTTAATCGTGGCGTTGCGGTCATTGATCAACTCATGCATGGATTACCGCAATGTACCTTTGGTTTTACCACGGTTGAAAGTGCGATGATATTTAAAGAGGTGCAGTTGACCTTTGGCACTACTTGCCTCTACTTAGGTCTACTAGTATGTATATGTATCTACGTGTTTGTGTGCTAATATATATATCCTCTCGGAGAGAATTGTAATGTTATGATCAATTGATCACTTAGACGTTGAATCTAGGTGCAGCATACACAAAACAATGGATACATTTACAACCATAACATATGTATGTGTGTACATATATATTTATTTATGCATGTATGTAGGCACTAAGTACGAGAGCATAGCACCCAAACTTTAGATGCTTCCTCTTGGGTATAGTCCTTTTTTAATCGTGGCGTTGCGGTCATTGATCCACTCATGCAAGATTACCGCAATGTACCTTTGGTTTTACCACGGTTGAGACTGCGATGATATCTAAAGAGGTGGAGTTGAGCTTTGGCACTACTAGCCTCTACTTAGGTCTACTAGTATGTATATGTATCTACGTCTTTGTGTGCTAAAAAACTTGTGTATGTATTTATAGATGAGTGAGTAGGGTGGAAAGATTAATCTTATAGTGCTCTTCATAATGTAGATGTCAGACGAGAGACCAACTAGTGAGGAGCAGCCAACTGCCTCTTGTTTTGGCTGGTTTACATCTCAGGTGGGCTTCCACCTGGGATGGACATCACCTCCAGTGGACCCGAGTCTTGAGTTGATGAGAACAAGCAAAGAAATAAAGAATATTTTTACGTAGTTAACCCTAAACCATGAGTGTCATAGGTTTTTTTTTGTTATTTGCAGGCATGGCTATCCTACACCTTCCCTTCTCAGGTTCCTCCATTGGTCGTAGATCCTAACTTACAGCGGGCTATCTCTTTACAAGAGTAGTACCTCTGGTCGGAGGATTTGTTTGGCCGCTACACTCCACAACAGCTTGCGACCTACGGCATTTCTCCGGAGTAGGACCCTGCGATGGAATAGGAGTAGGACGATAGGAAGAGAGAGTAGAGGGAGGTGCCGTCGGTGAGAGGCTCTGTAGGTAAGGAGTCCCTCGCCATGGAATCACAGGGTCCTACACCACTCCATTCCACTCCTGCTTTGCCAGAATATCGTCGAAGGAATTTCTCTAGCAGTGCGCGTCGACGCTCGCAGCAGGGCAGTGAGCGTCGTGAGAGATGAAGCGGTGGCGGATCTTGTGGTTACACATGTTTTGGTAGTGGCGGGGGAACGGAGTCTCCACATTCACAGCATGCCGTCCCTGATGCAGAAGACGAGTATATTGACGGCGCACCCGTGCTAGACACGAATGGACGCTACTGCAGGGTTAAATATGGCGAGGAGGTGGATTTCGGCACAGCACAGGGCAGGGCATTTCAACGCCATATACTAATTCTTATACATTCAACATATAAGAATTGTTTTATAAAGTTTAGATACCAACTGCCCAATCATGCACGGTACATTGAGGACGCTCTGTTAGCTAGATTTCCAAATGTCCCCGATCAACGTTTTTCACAGCAATGGTAAGAGGGCTACATCAAGACATTTCTAAAAAACAAGCAGTCTAGTGTGCGGTGTGTAGCAGCCAACGAGGTCAGAGATCCAGACAGGAGTGATCGTGGTGGCAACATGGTAGACGCGGAGTGGGAGTGGGCAATTCAAGAGAAGAGTGATCAAGCTACGAGCGACGGGCTCATCATATAGACAACAACGCGAGGCTCGCACAAGACAAACTCCCACGCACTATGGCTCAGGAGGCAAGGGAGCTTGGAAGGATAAATATGTAAGATTAATTGAATTATAATGTCGATAGGTGATTATAAAGATTGTAGTTAATGATTTGGTATTGTTATTGCTAACTTAGGAAAATGTCACTCTCTCTCGACCAACCAGAGAGATGGTCAAGTATCGGGAGAAACATACAAAATTTGATACTTGGCGATGGTTGTTAAAAAACAACCACATCTCTCACGAGCAATTCGACGCGGCGATTGGGCCACTACAAGCGGTAAGTTTAAACAAGTAATTTTGTATCAATTGTTTTGAGCTATTGATAATTGTTTAATTTGGTTTGGATTTATGTATAGTCAAAGTGCTCCAACATACGTGCCTCTGGACGACGACGAGATAGAGGAGGATTAGATAGAAAAATGTTTTGTCAAAACTATCGTAAAGTCCCAATGTGGCACAATGTATATGCAATTATTTACTTTTTATTGTAACTTTTTTAAATAGTTGATCTTCTACATTTTTAATTGTCAAGGTAAACTAAATTCAATTTCAGTTCTTTGGTATTTTTTATACTCTTCCAAAAAACAATTGATGTTTCATTATTTTATGCAGGTAAAAAATAAAGGTGCTCATTTGGGCCACCCAAATTTGGGTGGCCCAAATGAGCACCTTTATTTTTGAATTGGCGTTTAGCGATAATAAGCGTGGTAATAATAGCGGCAAAGGTCGCGGTAATAACAGCGGGTATATTGTCGCGACTATTACCGCGCTTATTGCTAAGAAACCAGTACCGCGTGCATAGCGGTGGTTATTGCCGTCCCCACAAATTTTTCTCTCTCCTTTTTTCTTTGTTTTTCCGTGGCAATGTTAGCGGTTATAGACAACTCCTCTTATAGTTTAAGAAGGGACATTTTAGGCTTGATTGTGTTGGGGTGGTATAAAGTGAAGAATATGGATATGTATCTTTGTCCATTGTTGGAAGAGCTGCAATAATTGTCAGCAGGCATAGAAGTGGTGGATATGAGCGGACATGCAGGTCAACGCAATGATTTTTGTAGAAGCATTCTAATGTGGACCATGCATGACTATCCTAGGATAATAGATTGCTCATGTGAGACTCAAACTTGTGTGACTGGGTTTATTGTCATGCGTATGGATGCAGGGATTCAGTTGGTTTATTGTTGTGTGTATGGGTGCAGGGATTCACACAAGAAATTATAGCGCATGCACCACATGTGGCCCCAATTTAATGCACGATGAGTGCCCTCACTCAAAACGCAAATCTACAAAACTCATCAAGCCCATCTTCTAGAATTCACGAGTTACGAGAGGATTTCTTGGGAAGAGAACCGCCAAGGATGTCTGCTCAAGCATGGTTAGAGAAGAAGGAGATGTGTGAAGATAGTCTACCCCCATGGATGAAGACATTATCTCTATGGTATGAGATTCCATATTGGAAAAGACTCAAGATCAATCACTCGTTGGATCCAATGCAAGAAAGATACATTGGGAGCTAGAATTGACCTTAGGGATGTTGTTCGTATAGAGTAATATTGGCCACAGATAACAAACAATGGATTGATAAAGCTACCTAAAGCACCATGAAATTGACAAGACAATAGGAATGCAAAGTAAGAGGTATAATGTGATCCGTGTGGACACCCACAGGCATAATGCACTCGCTCTGGACATCATTCACAAAGGAAGGGAAGCTTACTAGTTTGAAGTCACACGACTGGCATAAAATGTGTGAGGTATGTTTGAATTGAACTAGAGACACGCTAAATCTATTTTTCTAAATCTACTTTGATCCCAATGCTACATCTATTTTGCAGTTTATTTTGCCAGGTGGCCATTGAGGGTTGTTTGTCCCCCAGTGTCCGCCAAACAATCTACAAACTTGCAAAATTGGTGCAATGGGTCTCTCAAAAGAATATCGATGCAATTTCTATACCATCTGCCAAAGCAAAACATTGCAGAGGTCATTTTCATGTTTGAGACACAGTTTCCTACTACCATGCTGACCATTCAAGTGCACCTTTTCATTCACATAGTTAACAAGGTGTAAATAGCAGGCACAGTGCATTCCAAGCAGATGTTCTTTTTAGAACGTTTCATGAAAACACATAAGGGATATCTACAGCAAAAGGCACATCTAGAGGGTAGAATGGCAAAGGGTTGGCTTGTTTCAAAGTCCCTCGTGTACATTCGAGAGTGGCTCTTTGAAGATGACCGTGCGAGAGATACGCTTTGGTGCACATTGATGATGAGTGCATTTGTGGATTGTGATGTGCAATCTCAATGTGGAAAAGAACATGATGGAGAATCTAGAGTTTAAGATCAATCGATTTTGCATGCTTCACAACCTAGTGATGCAAAAGTGGATCTCACAGTACGAGGATGCAAAGCAAGAGCAACAAGCTGCACAACTTGATTAGAGATGGGAAAGAACACTAGTAGTGCATTATTCGGTGGGTCTTGAGAGCCTTTCAACATTCATGAGCTTAAGATGGCTACACAATGCCTTGAAAAGTGCACAACAGTGTGGCAAACAAGTGACTGAAGAGGAGTGGGAGTACTCTGAAGGATGCTGTCCGAAGGTATACTTTTAATCTTACACATGTGGCATGTTTGTTGTATTGACAGCCACTCATCGTTGTTTGGTTGTAGTATAAGTCATACACGGTAGCATGGTATAAAGTTTGGCAGTTCAGGGTATGACAAATTGACAAAAAGAGTTTTACACAAGATTGTGGAGTCATGGAAAAATTCAAACAATCAAGTTGATTACGATCCTACGATACAGATCATGTAGTAGCAGAACTCACATACTTCGGCACGATACAAGAAATTTTGAGGGTAGACTATAGAGGTTTTTTTGTGGAATTGTTTGATGTGCAATGGTTCAAGATAAATATGCAGGACCACAATGCTATTATGCACGGAGGAGAGTCGGGTTTCCTTGAGGTGGAGTCAACCAAGAAGTGGACCAACCTTCAAGACACTTTCATATTACCCAAGTATTGTGAACAAGTAAGCCGGTAAATTTTTTCTCATCCGATTCTAGTGGACTTGTGTGCCTTCACTACTCATGTAATATATGTCGCTCTTGTAGGTGATATTCCATCCTACAAAGCCGCAGCCAAATTGGTAGCATGTTATATAGATGGATCCACACAATGCATGAGGGCTACAATTTACCAGTTATCTTGGCATTTGTGGAGGAGACCAGAGAGGAAAACAAACAAGACGCCATGGATATGGCAATAGACGAGCTTGAAATAGCTTCTGAAGGAGGGATGCATGCAAAGGACCTCCTAGATGAAACTTTGGACATTTGCGTCGATAGAGAGCTCTATATAGACATAGGGAGTTATATTATGTGAGGAGAAGAGAGAGACCTTTTAAAGTCACAAACATTGTATTTGAGCAATTTTGCTTCCTTTTATCAAGGACTTTGTATTTGAGCAGTTTTTCCCACTTTTGTCTCTGTACTAAACTTCTGAAACTTCAAAAATCAGATTGTTATAACTTCAAATTGTTATCATTAACATGTTTTAAATTCAAATGTGTACTTTTTTAATACAGGTATGGATCCAGATGCGTTTTACTCTTCCTTAGACCTCGAGCAGAGGATGTGGTACGATGCCCACCACAGTGTTGGTGCATCGGTGCGTCGTCCCACTCCTTTGTCCACTCCAACTACTTTGGAGCAATCGGCGTGCTCCAAGAGCTCGTTGTCAGCTAGACAATCTACACACTCCTCTAAGCACCGATGCTCTAGTGGAGGAGGAGGCAATGGCGGCTTCTCTGGAGGAGGCATCACTAATGCTTCCACACTATCTCGTAGTTGTCAAGGCTCCTTACCTCCGCCTTCTTTTCTCGCCATCACACTGTCCATAGTGTTGCTCTCTACTCTTGCTTTTGAGTGACTTTTTAGCACTCCTGGATACACACACCAGCTACTCCTCTGGAACTCACCCCACTCAACACTCCTTGCTACACACCACTAGCTACTCCTCCAAGGCTCACCTCACTTGACACTCCTTGATTTGAAGCCTAGACTCCTGTGGAGACATCTGTAGCCTCCACGATCCCTCTTGAGACACCACTTGAGACCCCTGCCAAGATGCCTATAGTGACATTTAGGTTTAGGCGTCTAGGCTAGAGGGATTTCCATAATTGATCAATGTCAGTGACCGATTGATCTTGGATGAGGATGGCAAGAAGGTGATTACAAACATGCAATTCTTGTACTCTCAGGAATTTTGGCACTACGTATTAAAATAAATGGTGAGAAGTGCCGAATGAATTGAAAGACAGAGTCCTCAACATGCTGCATGAAGACTTTCCAATGGCAAACTTAAATGAGCACTTCGATGAAAAATTAATGAGGGTGCATATGCGCAAGTACTTCAAGCACAAGCGCTCCAAAGTGAAGAAAGTAATAAAGCATGGGTGGAGCAGACTAGCTTGACTAAGTAAAGAAGATTGGAAGATTGCAAAGTGGGAATAAGGTCTAAGGTCTTTCTTTTGAAGGGGGAAATGAGGGCACTTGTCCAAATGCTAAAATTAAATAAACAAGATCTTTCTCGCAAAAGGGGAAATGAGGACACTTGTCCATATGCAACACCCCTTGCTTGTTATGACTAGAGCCATTCATTGGTCTAGCCCAATAAAACTTGAGCCAATGGGATTGTAGTAAGAGAAAAGTAGCAAAATCAAACTCTCTCTCTCTCTCTCTCTCACTTTCACATATACTCCACAAGCCACACACACACACACCCCCATTGTGTGTTGTGTACACAACTCCATCTTCTTCTCCAAGCTTGAGAAGCAGAGAGCCTACACCAACACCTCTTGGCTATGGAATGCAAATCCAACCAAGAGTCAAGCTTCAATGACATGCTCATCTTCTCTACCATCTATATTACTATGCTAAGCTAAGCTTCAGGAGTAATCTATGGTTGATTCCTCTTTCCTATCCTCATTCCCTACTATCTCTCTCCACCTTTGAAGGTGTTGGAGGTCTTGGGACTCATGCCGGGGACAAGTTATTGTTTTTGCAAAAGTTTTGGGTATAATTTTGATGCATGAAGCTTTCTGTCTTCATTGCATCAACTAGGTCTTAACACTAGGCCTGTGTGGACATGAGCCACTTTTGTGGCTATAAGCAATTGTTTTGTAAATTCTTGTTCTCATGAATCACAAAAACCCTCATCAAAATCTTTTAAGGATTTGTTCTTAGCACTAGTCCTGTAAAAAATCAGCCACTTTTGTGGCTTTTTGAGACTTTTGCAAAAAAATTCTCAACACTATGTTAGTTATCTAAATAGAAAATGGTTTCATGGAATTATGAACAACACTCAATATGAGTTCATAAAAAATAGTATAGAGCTAAATGAAGGTCTAAAGATGTCTTTCCATTGCCATCTTCTACAACTAATTTGTGCGGATGGACAAAAATTTTCTATTTTCTTTTGAAAGTAAATCAAATCATTGTTAAGCAGGCCCAAACTTCTTTGAAAAATCCCTCAACGGGTATGTGATAGATATACCAAGCTTTTTTAACCCATATACAAAGACTGCCTACATATTTTACTTCTCCAAGTTAAGTGTTGAAGTGCAATTTTACGTAAAATTAACTAATTTTAAAAAAGTACTTTAAAAAAAAAAATCTTTTCATGTAGATTGTGTATTTAGAAACCTTTTTCGTATCTTGAACCCATAGTTAAGAAATTTTATGAAATTTTGGATGTCATATACAAAAGTTATGCTTCATTTACTAGAATCCTGATGTGAGCCATTTTTGTGGCTTTAGCAAGTTTTGTGGCTCATTAGCAGTCTAGTGTTAAGGCATGTAGGAAGTTGAAAAAAATAGTAAGTAAATAATTTTATATAAAATTACTAATTTTCAAGAGCTATCTTTTAACTAAAGTCGAACAAAAATTGCTCAAAAGTTTTGATATCCCATGTAGACCCCTTAAAAACCTCCAAAGCACATTGATACTTTAAAAAAAAAAAACATGGATATGTATACAATGAGAATCTATGCAAATACTATTTTTAGGAAAAAAGCTATCAATTTGTGTTAGGCCTCAAAAATGTGTATGCTATTTAAATTTAAAAGCCAGCTTCGTGGCTTCTTACTATTTTTAGAAAATCAAAATTTTTTATTTTGCACTTTTTTGGGATAAATGGTATACTAGAATTTTCCTCTATGTGATAGGAGCTCAATGATATCCTATGATCATGGTTTCTTAAAAAATAGACAGTCTTAGAGCCACTTTTATAGAATAAAATTCCAAGCCACTATTGTGGCTCAAACACAAACCTAGTTTTAAGGAACACAAAGCTTGTATTGTACCAAGTCTTTCTTTATGGGACAATCTATAATACAAAAGCCTTTTTGAGGGGGGACTAGCTCCAAGTAAATCCGGTCCTCAACTATTGTCAATTTCCCTAATTCTCTCTCCCTTTTACAAGTATTGTTCATGCCAAGCTAACTAGATATAACGGTTATATTGCTATACCTAATCAAGTATTCTTCTTATATTTATGATGAATTCTCTTAAGAATTATCACTACAAACATCTTTATTCCTCTACTCTCAACGTTACAAGTCCAATTCCATTACATTGGTATCAAAGCTATTTGTTTCTCTTTTCTTGCTTAAGAAGATAGGTCCTTAATTTGTCCATGAAAGGTTGGACTTGTTTATTGCAAGAGGATAAATGGGATAGGGATCTATTATCCTGGTTGCGAAGAACTTAGTTTGTGGTACAACGTTGAAAAATGTAGACTTAAGTCTTTCGGGGCTTGCCTTTGGCTTAACTATTATTGAGCTACTAGCAAGCTCGACAAGAATCGTATCAACTAAGAAGTGTTAGAACCTCTCCACTACTCTTTGCAATCAACAATCTCTAAACCACGGGTGTGGTTTCTTGAGAACCAATTTCTAAAAGTTAAGAAGGGTAGAAACTCAGGTGTTGAAGCTGCCAAAGCATAAAGTAGCATATACATAAGTTTAGTTAGCATGGATGACAATAATAAAGAAAGTAGAATGAACATTGATGACTTTGATTTTGCACATGAAGGTGCTACTAATGATGCCCCCATGTTTTTGAACTATCTTGTCACTAGGTTGCAACAAGCTATAGGCAACCCTGCTTTGCAAGCCGAAGTTACCCCCAACAACTTCGAGCTTATGGGATGTTCCTACCTGCACAAGAGGAGAGAGAGCTTAGGAAGACTCTTGTAGAGACTTCCAAATAAATACTCTCTCCAATGAGAGAGGAGGAATCCAATGAACGAGAAATAAGTGAGTCACCGACTTCCTCTGAAGATGTGGCTCCACGAAGATGGTGGCTAGATGATCACCAACTCTTCCCAAGAGGAAAATATCATCCTATAGTCCTTCTCCTCACCATATCAAAAGGGAAGAGAGGAACCAAAGGAAGGAAAAGGCAAGAAAGAGGTCACCCTCTTCTCCATCTTCATCATCTTCCTCCTCTTTTGATGAAAGCAGTAGCTATTATCCTAGACAATACAAGAGAATAGGACATTGAAAATCTTATGCAGCTTGGAAAAATTCTTACAAGCTTAAGAAGTCCAAAGAGAGAGGAAAGAGTATCTCTTTTCTCACCTATGATGGCACTTTTGGTGCTACCGACAAAGTTTTGGACTTTATCCAACAATTTGATGCGGCCTTTGGAGATGAGGGCTTCACAGAGTGGGCTAGCCTTTGTGACAATGGCGAAGCTCCAAAAAACATGGAAAACTCTACGATTTTCCATCATGAAACAATTCCTTGCAAGTGATGCTAAAGATAAATCGCTCACCAAATGGTGGAGTTTGAAGCTACTCTCTAATGATTCTATCCACAGACATGTGGACAAGGTTTTTGATTTACATCTCAAAGATACAGTCTTTCAAAAGATAGACTTCACCAAGCAAAAGCAACAATTTTGTGCGGGATTACCTGAAGATATGGTCGAGTATGTTAACTCACAACGGCCTAGTACTATCACTAAAGTCATCCACCACACTATGGTTGCTTCTCACATCAATTTCCAACAAGGGCCTAAAAAGAATACCAAGCCCATAGAAAACAAAGACCGAAATGACTCGAGAGGGAAGAATAATGCTCAAAGTTCCTCCCAAGGAAATTCCAACAACAACAACAACAATTCCAAGGAGAAATAAGTTTACAAAGGTAGAAATAAACTCTCTCCTGAAGAGCTAGAGGCTTTTTGCAAGGACCACAAATGTTTCAAGTGTGGGGAGAAAGGATATAGCTAGTGTTCTTGCCCCAAGAGAAATACTCCCATTGAGACTCCTAGAGCTTCGATGGTCGAAGCTCCAAAATAGGATACTCATTGCAAAGGATCGCGCCTCTCCTATGCTTGGGAAAAGGTGAGGGAGTATGATGCCTCTATCTTGTTTGACCCTGGATCTACTCACAACTTCACATCAATGGAGTTAGCCACCAAGTAAGGCATTCAAGCTCATGAGATGGGAAATGTTTCCATGGCCGATGGAGTCTTCAAGGGGCAAGAATCCACACTTACTCCCTTGATTGGGAAATTGAGGCTTCATATCCAACACTATGTCAACAAGGAACACTTCTTTATGGGTGAAAGCATGTTTAGGTGTCACACTTTTTCATGTCCCAGACAATGCTAACTAGCAGAATTTTGACATATGGTAACTAGTACAATAACATGATCTACATCTCCAAGATTTACGACATATGATAAATCAATAGAAAGCTCTTGAAACAAGGAATCCAAATGTACAACCTCCGACAAATTTTGATATAAGTTGTAAAGAATTTACTGGACGCCCAACTTTCTAAAAATGTGCTAACTTGAAAATGCTAACTACCACAAAAAGCGTGACACATTAACATGCTTTCACCCATATCTCTCTTCTCAATCATGAAGATGTTATACTAGGGGCACCATGGTTTGACTGTATGGTGGTCAATGTAAAGTTCCCTAAGAAAAGAATGTATTTTAATTATAGGTATAATAACATGCACATAGATGCCAATGAGCTTGGTTATACCATACCTCTTGTAAATTCCCTGCTTTTGACAAATCAATGCAAAGCTCAATTTTTGTGTATATGATTTTTGTCAAAAATTCCATAAATGATCCTAATGTTTTATCTAATGGAAATTGTAGGGATCAAAAGAAATTAGAGTTGTCTAAATTCCTAAATGTATTCCAAGACATTTTTTTCAATGACATCCCAAGAGAGTTTCCTCCAAAGTAGGGTATGATGATCATAGAATAGAACTTCTACATGGGAGCTCACCGCCTAATAAGCCTCCTTATCGAGTTTCTCAAGCTCAATAAGAGGAGATTTATGAAGAAAGTAGAAGAGTTTCTAGACAAGGGGATGGCACCTAGCTCCTTTCTCTTTTTCTCACCAGTCATGCTAGTGCAAAAGAAAAACGGCACATACCACATGTGTGTCGACTATAGGGCACTAAATCATATCACTCTCAAAAATAAATATCCCATGTTGTGAGTCAAAGGTCTATTTGATAAGCTACAAGGCTCTACATACTTTTTTTAGGATTGACCTTAAAAGTGGCTATCCTTATGGCTATCATCAAATAAGGATAGTGAAAGAAGGTATCGTAAAGACCATGTTTTGTACAGCGTTTGGTCATATCTAATCATGCCTTTTGGCTTGAAAAATGCTCCGGCCACATTCAACCACTTATAGACACCACAAGTTTATTGAAGTTTTCTTTGATGATATTTTCATCTACTCCAAATCTCTTGAAGAGCATAAGAAACATCTCCATGTAATCTTTCAAGCTTTGAGGGAGAATAAACGTTTCATTAATAAAAGAAAAGTGAGTTTTTCCTTCAAGAGATTCAATACTTAGGTCACATTATCTCTCAAAATGGTATCTGTATCGATCGAACAAAGTTAGAGGTTTTAAAAGGATGGCCTAATCAAAAGAATCTACATGAGCTACGAATCTTTATTGGTATGTGTGCATACTATAGATGCTTCATAGAAAAATTCTCACAAATAGTAGGACCATTACATGACTTAACAAAGAAGAAGGTTAAGTATACATGGACTGCAAAAGAGCAAAATGCTTTTGACAAGCTCAAAGAAAATCTTATCTCTCAACATGTGCTTACAATGTAGGATCTCTCAAAACAATTTAAGGTCCAATGTGATTCTTGTGAAGATTGCCTTTGGAGAAGTTTTGCTTCAAGAAGGGCATGCCCTAGCATATGAAAGTTGATCAAGACTCAATTTCGATGAGCAAATGTTGGGAATATAAAAAAAGGAGCTACTAGTTGTTATGCATGTCCTTGACACATGGAAGAACTACCTTTTGGGGACTCCATTCATTTTGCAAACGGATCACCAAACACTACAAGAGGTACTTAATAGTAGCGACGCTCGTAGTGCGAAGCTCAAATGTGAAAAACCACGGCGTCGCTATAGGCGTCACTAAATTACAAGTAACTTAGCAATGCTCATAGCGACGCCGTCAGGGCTAAAAAAAAAATAACCGAGAGCGTCCGAAAACTCAGATCTCAGATCTGAGTTTTTGGCGCACTCTCAAGCAAGCAAGGTAACGCGCGCTCTCCCTCCCTCTCTCTCTTTCTTCTCCACAAACACACACACACACACACACACACACACACGAGGAGAGGAAGGAGAGCTAGGTATGCTTCTTCCCTCTCCTCACTCTCATGTTCCCTTCCCCTCTTTCTCTCTCCCTCTCTCTCTCTCACACACACACAGACACATACATTGTATTTTTGAGAGAGAGAGAGAGAGAGAGAGAGAGAGAGAGAGAGAGAGAGAGCACAAGCATAAACAAAAAACACACACACATGCATAAACAAAGAATGCACACACACATTGAGAGAGGAAAAGAGAGAGAGAGCATGCATAAACCAAAAACGCACACACACGTGCATAAACAAAGAATGCACACACACATTGAGAGAGGAAAAGAGAGAGAGAGAGAGAGAGAGAGAGAGAGAGAGAGAGAGAGAGAGAGAAGAAGAAGAAGAAGAAGAAGAAGAAGAAGAAGAGAGTGTTAACATCGTAGGAAACTATCCCAAGAGACCTTAAAGATCTAGTTGACAGGAGTTGAACTCAAGACCTGTTATTCATGAGGGAAATGGCATAACCAATCTATCACACTTCGGTGATAGAAAAGTTATACCATTTTTCTCCATTTTTTATTGGCGTGCACACACACCCACACACACACACCTGAGAAGAAGAGAGTTTGATTTAACATCATAGGAAACTAATTAAAGAGACCTAAAGATCTAGCCAGCGAGGAGTTGAACTCAAAACCTGTTATTCAAGAGGGAAATGGCATAATCAATCTACCACACTTGGGTGATAGAAAGGTTATACCATTTTTCTCTTTTTATTGGCACACACACACAAGAAGAAGAGAGTTTTAACGTCGTAGGAAACTATCCCAAAAGACGTTAAAGATTAGGTTAGATGTAGACTTACGTTAAATTAGATTTAGGTTTATTTTTAGTTAGATTTACGTTATATTAGATTAGATTTAGATTTATTTACGTTATTTACCTGTTATTGAAGAGGGAAATGGCATAACCAATCTACCACACTTGGGTGATAGAAAGGTTATACCATTTTCCTCTTTTTATCGTTTAAGATAAGGTTAGATTTAGATTTAGGTTTATTTAAGTTAGATTAGATTAGATTTATGTTTATTTTGAGTACACCGAAGGATTATACTGCCTACACGTTTGAGAGTGGCCGGTGTCTCGGTCACTGCATCGGAGATGCTTAGGAGTGACTCGAACACTGCGTCAGGGTCACCTAGAGGCCTGGATGATGAGCATTCATCGGACAAGGTTGCTATAGTTCATGGGAGGGAGATGCCAAAGTGATACGCCTACCTCATCAATCGTACATGTCCGATGAGACCATTATGACCCCTGAGGGGAAGCAAGTGATGGGCCGCATACAACAATTGTGTAGATGTGAATGGGCCTCACATATACAAATACTTCAATGCAAGAGTTTAATGCTCTCACCTCTCCACCCCGTCGATCTATGACGGAGGTGATGGGACAAAATCCTCCTCAAAGCTAGCCCAGCCGTCGCCACTCCCCAGGGAGGAGAGGACGACCAATCTAGACAAGCGGTGGCAACAAAGTGACGCAGCAAGAGTTTGCATCAAGACGAGGGGTGACGGCTGGACCATCTTTGAGGAGGATTTTGTCCAATCAAAGCTAGTATTAAACTCTTGCATTGAAGTATTTGTATATGTGAGGCCCATTCACATCTACACAGCTAGTAGCCCCATTGGTATGTCTTTTACCCTTCAATGGAGTGAATCACCATATGTTCAATTAAGTTAGATTTAAGTGTTTTCGCATTGCCTCTATGTTTGATAGTTTAGGGTTTATGGGTTTTTAAATTCTAACATAATGGATTCTTTGTATGTTTTGACAGTGGTCGATGACAGGACGTGATCCCACACCGTACGAGCGTGAGTACACAGGCAGGAAGGGCTTAAACACCCTTATGGACATTCTGAGTTCTCGCGACGGCATGGTTAGTATTAGGGTTTATTCTTTTCTATTTGTTGTTTTGTTTTATAAACGTCGCTATATGTTTATACTTACAAAAAGCTGTCTTATTATTATTATTTTTTTTGCAGAATCCGATAGATACGCCACTTGGACGCGATGAGACGTCTGATTAGACGACGTCAGTTTAGCCATAGCTAGATAGCATTAGTTTCTTTTTTTAATAGCTTATGTATCATGAGACAACTTTTATACATCTTTTTGAAAACCATGTATATTTTTTAAATAATGACAATGGTTTGTAACTATTACATTTGCAAAGTTTAACAATCAAGTGAATTTGCCTATGTGTACAATTGTCATTGATTTACTTTCATCAATTCACGCTTGTTAGTTTTGTATCTTTATTTTGCAAACAATACGTACTATGGATGATGGAGTTAATGGTTATATTGTCTTGTGGGTGACTATTTTGGGTCTATATCTATCTTTGCACTTTTTTTCAAAGGTGAATCAATTAATGAAACATTCAATATGGTTGATGGGTGATGCCCTCCCACCAAAATTTTTCCTCTCGGACGTCGCTATGAACGTCGCTATATAAGGCTCATCAGCGTCGCTATAAGCGTCACTATAGATGGCTCTGCAGCATCGCTATAATCGTCGCTATATAGCAACGATTATAGCGACGCTTATAAAGACTATTATAGAGATGCTTATAGCGACGTTCCCGTATTGAGACTCTTAGCGAGGCTGGGGGTTATAAAAACCCAGTGTATTTTCGTCGCTAAAAGCATCACAAGAGCACACAATATCTTGTAGTGAAAGTCTTAAGTACTTCATGATGCAAACCAAGCGTTCCAACAAACAAATGAGGTGGGAAATTTTTCTTCTGCGATTTAATTATCATACTGCTCATATTGTTGGTAAGCATAGTCAAGTGGTTGATGCACTATCACGAGGACCAAGGGAAAATGTGGTGTCTATAGCAACTCACAATAATCTATCTTCCATGATAGATGAGTATGCTACTGACCTCAATTTCAAGAATATAATGTTAGTTCTTGCCTTAGGAAAGAGAGAAGAAACATTTACCTTGCAAGATGGTTATCTTTTCCATAGCAATAGGCTATGTGTTACTCACTCTCTTCATGAGAAAGTGATGTATGAATCCCATGCTCCCTCCTATGCGGGGCATCGAGGGATTCAACCTACTCTTTGAGGAGAGAAACATATTTATATCAGCCCACCATTAAAGTGGGCATATAAGCCTTATGTTTCAAAATTTGTGGTATGCCAAAAGACCAAGTATTATGGAGGGAAGCAACCTGGGTTACTGCAGCCATTGCCAATCCCTAATTTTTCATGGGAGAGTATATCCATTGATTTTATCTTTGGATTACCCAAGTCTATCAATGGGAATACGGGATTATGAACAATAGTCGACAGGTTCAACAAGCAAGCACACTTTATACCTCTCAAAAAGACTATTAAGGCACACAAAATGGAAACCCTCTTCATATTCCTGATTTTCAAACACCATGGATTGCCAACATTCATCATGTCAGATAGAGATCCTAGAATAACCTGTAATTTTTGGAAGGGTCTCTTTGAAAATCTAGTTACAAGGTTGAAATTTTCCTTGACCTATCACCCACAAACGAATGGCCAAAGTGAGATAGCCAACCTTACAATTCTCGATCTACTAGATGTTGGTATACTTGCAATGCCCTCTAAGTTTTGCCACCACAATATATGTTGCACAGTTTGTAAGGCCCCCATATGAGGAGAAGCCAATGGTGCACATATATTTGGTGGATTCCAGCTATCCACGCTGATGAGATCTCTATTTGTGATTGTGGGTGGTACGGAGAAAATTCAGGGGCAACTTTGGGGGCCTCGCCGGGCGGAGGCTCCCGAGACTTTTTTTTCCCTTCGTTGGAATATTCCTTTACGCCGGAATATCTTGGCCGAACGACGGCCGGAAGACAATCGGAAAAATGGCCGTCCAGTGGCCAGTGGTCTTTGACCGGTGTCCGGATTTCCTTGGCCGGTGGACGATTTCTAGGAGGACTTGTCTACCCAAAAGCGGCTACACATGGACGCATGGGAGAGTCCTACTTGGACTTGGCTATCTAAGGGCGGCTGCACATGGACGTTTAGAGGCTCCCTTACAACTATATAAGGAGGCCTTTTCATGAGTATTTTGGTAGAATGGTGTGCACACTTGGCGCACATAGCACATCCTTGTGTAAGGATTATTAGTCCCTTGTATTCACTTGCTCTAGTTGTCTAAATCGCCATCTAAGCTCTACCTTGAGAGCGCATGGGTGGATGACACCATCAACTTGCATAGTGTGCTAATCTACTTTGCATCGTGTCTCTCTCTACTCTCCTTGCTACTAGATCCTTATTGTATTCCGCATTTCTTACATGGTATCAGAGCTATAGGTGCTCGTAGCTAAGAAAGTACAAGAAGTACTTGTATTACTTTGCAAAATCAATTATGTCGGCATCTTCAAGTGCCGTTGCTGGTGCTACTCCGCTTCGCATTCATCCACCAGCATTCACCGAAGGAAAGCTTGACGGCACCAACTACACATTGTGGAAATTCAAAATTTTTGCAATTCTAGATTCACATGAATTGTTGGATACGGTGTTGGGGTCAAATGGTGCAGACCCGGAGCCCACTGCAACAAATGATCCAGCAAATCCAAGAGTTGTAATTCCCCCAGATGCTACTCTTCTACGTGCTTGGAAAAGAAGGAATGCAGATGCATTATGCGCCATTTTCATGTGTGTAAGTGTCCTCACTTTGATTCAGCATACCACTAAAGCACATGAAGCTTGGCACATATTGGCTCGCCAATATGAGGCGCACAATCACAGTATAATTCAAAATCTGGAAAATCAACTCACTGCTGCGAAACTTGCTGATGGAGAGAAAGTGGAGGCCTTCATCAAGCGGATTTGTATGGAACTCCCGGTACGTGACCATCTCTCTGGTTGGTCGAGAGAGAGTGACATTTTCCTAAGTTAGCAATAACAATACCATATTAACTACAATCTTTATAATCAACGATCAACGTTATAATTCAAATAATCTTACATATTTATCCTTCCAAGCTTCCTTGCCTCCTGAGCCATAGTGCGTGGGAGTTTGTCTTGGGCGGGCCTCACGTTTTTGTCTATATGATGAGCCCATCACAGCTTGATCGCTCTTCTCTTGAATTGCCCACTCCCACTCCGCGTCTGCCATGTTGCCACCACGGTAACTCCTCTCTGGATCTCTGACCTCGTTGGCTGTTGCGCGCCACACACTGGACTGCTTGTTTTTTAGAAATGTCTTTATGTAGCCCTCAAACCATTGTTGTGAAAAACGTTGATCGGGGGCGTTTGGAAATCTAGCTAACAGAGCATCCTCAATGTACCGTGCATGATCGTGCAGTTGGTCTCTGAACTTTATAAAACAATTCTTATACGTTGAATGTATAAGAATTTGTAGATGGCGTCAAAATGCCATGTCCTGAGCTGTGCCAA
This sequence comes from Adiantum capillus-veneris, assembly GCF_014529385.1. Taxonomy (NCBI): domain Eukaryota; kingdom Viridiplantae; phylum Streptophyta; class Polypodiopsida; order Polypodiales; family Pteridaceae; genus Adiantum; species Adiantum capillus-veneris. Next base: position 150,029,821 of record NC_140932.1, on the reverse strand, counting down.
AATCAACCTCTCCGCCATATTTAATCAGTATCCTCGTCCTCTGCGTCAGGGGCGGCACGCTCTGAAAGTGGGGACTCCATTCCCCAATCACTACCAAAACATGAGAAACCACAAGATCCGCCGCCGCTTCGTCTCTCACGGTGCTCGCTGCCTTGAGACGAGCGTCGACGCGTGCTGCCAAAGGAAGTCCGTCGATGATGTTCTGGCGAAGCCGGAGTGGAAAGGAGTGGCGTAGGACCCTGTGATTCCATGGGAGTAGGACCCTACGATGCAAGGGGAGTAGGACCCTGCGATGGAATAGGAGTAGGACGATAGGAAGGGAGAGTAGAGCCTAGGTGCCGTCGGTGTGAGGCTCTGTAGGTAAGGAGTCCCTCCCTGACTCCCCCATGGTGTAGTCTGCGGAGAAATGCCGTAGGTCGCAAGCTGCTGTGGAGTGTAGCGGCCAAACAAATCCTCCGTTGAATGGAGGTACTGCTCTCGTAAAGAGATAGCCCGTTGTAAGTCAGGATCTACAACTGGTGCAGGAATCTGAGAAGGGTAGGTGTAGGATGGCCATGCCTGCAAATAACCAAAAAAAAAAACTATGACACTCATGGTTTATGGTTAACTACGTAGAAACATTATTTATTTCTTTGCTTGTTCTCACGGACTCAAGACTCGGGTCCACTGGAGGCGATGTCCACCCCGGGTGGCAACCCACCTGAGATGTGAACCAACCAAAAGAAGAGCTAGTTGGCTGCTCCTCACCAGTTGGTCTGTCGTCTGACATCTACATTACAAAGAGCAATATAAGATTAGCTTTCCACCCTACTCACTCATCTAAATATACGTAAACAAGTATATTACCACACAAACACGTAGATATATATACATACTAGTAGACTTAAGTAGAGGCTAGTAGTGCCAAAGGTTAACTGCACCTCTTTAGATATCATCGCAGTTTCAACCGTGGTAAAACCAAAGGTACGTTGCGGTAATCCATGCATGAGTGGATCAATGACCGCAACACCATGATTAAAAAGGACTATACCCAAGAGGAAGCGTCTAACCTTCAAATGCGATGCTCCCATACTTAGTGCCTACATACATGCATAAACAGATATATATGTTCACACATATATATGTTAAGGTTGTAAATGTAGCCATCATTTTGTGTTGGCTGCACCTAAATTCAACGTCTAAGTGATCAATTGATCGTAACATTACAATTCTCTCCCAGAGGATATATATATTAGCACACAAACACGTAGATACATACACATACTACTAGAGGCTAGTAGTACCAAAGGTCAACTGCACCTCTTTAGATATCATCGCAGTCTCAGCCGTGGTAAAACCAAAGATATATTGCGGTAATCCATGCATGAGTGGATCAATGACCTCAACGCCACAATTAAAAAAGGACTATACCCAAGAGGAAGTGTCTAACCTTCGGATGCTATGCTCCCGTACTTATTGCCTACATACATGCATAAACAGATATATATGTACACAGATATATATGTTAAGGTTGTAAATGTAGTCATCGTTTTGTGTTGGCTGCACCTAAATTCAACATCTAAGTGATCAATTGATCATAACATTACAATTCTAATGTAATGCAATAAGTAATTCTATTTCTCTCACTCTATCTCTCTCTCTCTCTCTCCATCCCAGAGTCATGTCTGTGCCTCCATGTAAAGCAAGCACTCTCAGAGATGAGAAGCCAAACATGGACGACATCTTCTGCCGAGGCATGGAGGTCTCGGCTAAGGTCATGGTGGCTTTGGACTTGGGCACCACTTTTTCGGGCTTCGCGTACAACCACAAGAGCGACCCCAAGGACATCCACCATGTCTTAGAATGGCCTCACAAAGAGAGGCGGTCGCTTCATCCCGGTATTGCAAAACATAGATCACCATGTTTGACAAGTGAAACCCATTATCTTCTACCTACACCCTCCAAGCTTGGGGATGGACTGCCCTTCGCTTTCTCTCTCTCTTTCTTTCTCTACCTCTTTCCCTCTATCTCTCTCTTTCTCTCCCTCTTTCCCTCTCTCCATCTCTTTCTCTATCTCTCTTTCTTTATCTCTCTCTGTCTCTACCTCTTTCCCTCTATCTCTCTCTTTCTCTCCCTCTCTCCCTCTCTCTCTCTCTCTCTCTCTTTTTCTCTCCCTCTCTATCTACTCTCTCTCTTTCCCTATATCCCTATTTCCCTCTATCTCTCTCTTTCTCTCCCTCTTTTCCTCTCTCACTCTATCTCTCCCTCTCTCCCTCTATCTATCTCTCTATCTCTCTCTCTACCGCTCTTTCTCCCTCTTTCTCCCTCTTTCTTTCTCTCTCTCTCTCTCTCTCTCTCTCTCTCTCTCTCTCTCTCTCTTTCCTTATCTCTATCTCTCTCTTTCTCTCCCTCTTTCCCTCCCTCTCTCTCTTTCCCTATCCCTATTTCCCTCTTTCTTTCTCTCTCTATCTATCTCTTTCTTTCTCTCTCTCTCTCTCTCTTCCTATCCCTATTTCCCTCTATCTCTCTCTTTCTCTCCCTCTTTCCCACTCTCCCTCTCTCTTTCTTTCTCTCCCTCTCTATCTACTCTCTCTCTTTCCCTATCCCTATTTCCCTCTCTCACTCTATCTCTCCCTCTTTCCCTCTCTCCCTCTCTTTCTCTCTCTTTTTCTCTGCCTCTGTCCCTCTCTTTCTCTCTCTCTCTCTCTCTCTCTCTCTCTCTCTTTCTTTGTCTCCCTCTCTATCTACTCTCTCTATTTCCCTATCCCTATTCCCCTCTATCTCTCTCTTTCTCTCCCTCTTTCCCTCTCTCACTCTATCTCTCCCTCTATCTCTCTCTCTTTGTTTCTCTATCTCTCTCTTTCTCTCCCTCTTTCTATCTCTTACTCTCTTTCTCTATCTCTATCTCTATTCCTCTCTTTCTCTCCCTCTCTATCTACTCTCTCTCTTTCCCTATCTCTCTCCCTCTTTCCCTAACATGGACTCCATCTATCCCTATCCCTATCTCTTTCCCCATCTCCCTCTATCTACTCTCTCTCTTTCCCTCTTTCTCTATTTTGCTATCTCTCTCTCTCTCTCTTTCCCTCTTTCTCTATTTTGCTATCTCTCTCTCTCTCTCTCTCTCTCTCTCTCTCTCTCTCTATCCCTCTCTCTCTATCTAACATTTCTCTCTCTCTCTCTCTCTCTCTCTCTCTCTCTCTCTCTCTCTCTCTCTCTCTCATTAATTCTCTCTCTCTATTTATTTACCTCTATCCCTCTTTCTCTCTCACTCTCTTTATCTATTCTCTCTCTCTATCTAACATTTCTATCCCTCTTTATCTATTTCATCCCTCTTTCTCTCTCACTCTCTTTATCTATTTCTCTCTCTCTATCTAACATTTCTGTCCCTCTTTATCTATTTCTCTCTCTATTTAACACTTACCTCTCTTTATCTAACATTTATCTCCCTCTCTCACTCTCTTTATCTATTTCTCTCTCTCTCTCTCTCTCTCTCTCTCTCTCTCTCTCTCTCTCTCTCTCTCTTTTCTCTCTCTCTCTCTCTCTCTCTCTCTCTCTCTCTCTCTCTCTCTCTCTCTCTCTCTATTTCATCTAACACTATCCAAACAATCATTTCCAAAATGTGTGTGGCAAATCAATCATTTCCAAACGTGCGTAGCAAAGCAACCATTTTCAAATGTGCTTAGCAAAACAACCATTTCAAACAAGCCGTGCGAAACAACCATCTCCTAATGAACAAGGTATGTTATAATTCATTCTCTATTTTCTCGATTTTTTTTATTTATGTGTGTGTGTGTGTGTGTGTGTGTGTAGTAGAGCCTCGACACTTGAGGCTTGGGTTAGCAAGTGATGGTGTCAATCCCTTTGGCACTAAGTCTACTTCATGGAGCACTTGGCATGTGGTGATCGTCAACTACAATATTCCACCATGGGAAACAACTAAGAAGGGCAATATACTTCTTTCCTTGCTTGTGCTAGGGAAGTACAAATTGTCAAATATTGACATTTACCTCGAGCCCCTCATTGAGGAGTTGGAGTTATGGAGAGGCATTCCTGTTGTCGACGTCTCACTTGCAAAGGGGGGGAGAGAGACTCAAGTGAGGGGAATCCTTGTGGACTATGCACGACTATCCTGGGCTTGGAGAGAATTCTGGTAACCCCCTGTCCTCTATCCCTGTTTTCCTCATTCCCTCTCTCCCTTTAGCTCCCTTTAGCTCACTTTAGTTCACTCATCTCTCTAACCATATGATATGTATGCAGGGTTGTCTACATCAGGCCACAATGCATGTCCTACTTGCGGGCCACGTTGGTGACGGAGAGGCCAGATTCCTTGCGCAAGGTAATCTATCCAAACAACCATTGTTTCTTATCCCAAGGGAATATCAAGCACAAGGCTCCAACAAATGGGAAGGCTCCTCTAAATCTCAGAATGGCAGATTGGGCAACCATTTGGGAGGAACACCACAACAACAATCCGGCTCTGTGTCCTCCACCAAAAGGTATGTCAAGGTATTCCATATTTTTAAGGCTTCCATATTGAAAGGACTTAAAAATACAACACCTCTTGGATCTCATGCACATATTCAAGAATGTATCCCAAACACTATGGGACCACATTATTGGCAAGAAGGACTCTTTGGGTGAGAGGGAGGATTTGAGGCTTTTAAAACGTCTCCCCACCTCTGCCACTCCACGGCGTGCCCCAAATGGAAAGATTGTGCTTCCTAAAGCACCATGGATGCTAGCAAAAGAAGAATTAGACAAGGTGAAGGGTACCATTGCCTCAATTCGCACACCAACAGGATACATGAGGTCGCTAAAGGGAGCTTTCACAAAAGCGAAGAAGGGTGGAAGCGTTCAATTGTATGGGTTGAAGTCCCACGATTGGCACAAGATGCTTCAAGTAATCTTCATACTCCCTATTCTATCTATAGTTTGTGTGTATGACTATCACTCACTTTCCCTTTTCCTGATTTACATTGTAGTTCATTGTGCCGGTGAGTATGTGTATATGTCGGGACAATAAAGTCAGGGACGCTATTTTCAAATTAGGAGAGCTAGTAAGGTACACCACAAGACTCCACTCGACTACACCTTTTTTATGTACACAATAATTTCAACTAGCACTTAGTGTATCCTTGTGTGACTTCTTGCAGATTTATGAGTTCCAAGGGAATCAAAATAGATGCTATCCCTACTACTCAAACACTTGCAACAGAAACTGTGTGTGCCATTGAAGATGCATTTCCTCGATCGGTCCTTCTTAGTCAAATTCACCTCTTGGTTCACGTGGTGGAGGAGATAGCTATTTGTGGAGTAGTGCACGCACGATGGATGTTCTTCTTAGAGAGGTTTTTAAAGACTCTCAAAGATTTTGTGCGGCTATAGTCTCAACCAGAGGCATGTATGGCCGAAGGGTGGATTATTCAAGAGGCGTTTGTTTACATATCAGAGTATTTGGCACAAGTTGATCCTTCTCTCCCTAGCATGTGGTCAGATGAGGAAGGTTCAAGGATGACTTCACACTTGACAAGTGGAAAGGGAAAACTACTTAACATGGATATGAATCTATTCCGAGTGGTCGATAACTTTTGCATTCTCAATGCAAAGATTATAACCAAGTGGGTGGACTTGTGGACAGTGGCAAAGTCCCGGCGTTTGCAAGAGAGGGAAGCATGGAAACAAGCACATGGAGGAAGGAGGGCACCCCCAGTTCCTAGACACCTTGCATGTTTCCCAGATCTCATTAGTGCAAAGTGGATTCATGAGAGAATGACCGAGGCAAAAGCACGTGGAGAAGACATCACCAACAAAGAATGGGAGTATGCACGAGGCTACGTACCAAAGGTAGAGTAGTCATATACCTAAACCATATTGTCTCGCTATTTCTTGAAATTATCTTTAATATGGATTTGATGAATTAATATATTTTTCTATTTTGTAGTGCATTTCCTTCAACTCTATGTGGTCAAAGGGTCGTCACTTTCGTACGCGCCACATTGACGAGCGTAGAACCACCATGGATTGTGCCCATCATGGGCAACTTTGACACAGACGGTGATGAATCCAGGTACTCCGGAACTATTGAAAGGATACTAAAGATTAATTTTAGAACCTTTCATAGCTTCATCTTCGAGTGCAAGTGGTTTGCAAATGTGTCTAGACGGCATGAGAATGGCCTCTACATGGTGGACTCTAGTGTGCATCACACAGTGAGGTATGACAATTTAGTTTTACCGTGCAATTGTGAGCAGGTGAGTGATATGTACCTTTTTTATTCTTATTTACTTGTTGTAGCATTAGTTATACCGATGTTACTCACTTTAAGCTTCTATTTTATAGGTCATCCATATCCCAGCAATCCATCAACCAAAACTTTGGTTCGTAATTCCCGTAACACCTGGGGGAGAACCATTTTTTCCACTAATGAAGTGGAGACTATCTTCAACCCTCTTCCACCTCCGACTTTGGATGAGGCGAAAACAGAGGAGAGGGAGGTTGATGAATCAAGTCCGGCGGGAGCAAGTCTTAGCAAGGATGATTGTCATGATGATGAAGATGATGAGATGGAGGATGACGAGCTCGAAGATGATGAAGCTGGCAATGCATCCACAAATGACAATTTCATTTCTCTATTTATTGATTTAGGAGCCATGGGCTTAGAATTGGATAATGCTTCATGTAGAGATCTTTTGGAAGATGATTCATAAACATTTTGCAGTTATGAAGTTTTTTTATTGTGTAATCCATTCAAATCTCTCTCCCTCCTCTTCCTCTCTTTAGATTTGAGAATATGCTCAATTATGTTAATCAATTGATACTGATTATTTTAGTTGTAAACAAAGGTAATCTTAGGCTGGGTTCATACAAGGCTGGAGGAAGAAAGGCTTTCTGCAGGTCTACCGCCACCTCGTCTAAATGATGTTGGAGGAAGAAGAGCGAAAAATAGAGAGAGGTGGAGAGAGGCTAGCAGCTCTTCCGAGGAGGGGGGTTACCGGAAGAAAAATGGCGGGCTTGGAGGAAGGTGATATCTATTGCAACAAATAGGCTTTTGCCAAGCAACTTCGACGCCCCTGTGGGAAGCATTTTTGCCGTAGCGTCCTCTCCCCCGTCTGAATCGGGACTTATATCCCCCGCCTCCTTCTCCCCCCTCTTTCTCTTTCCCTCTCTCTCTCTCTCTTTCTTTTTCTTTTTCTTTTATATTTGAAAATTATGTACAATACTCTTTACTTTTTATTGAGAGGAGGGAAACACAAAAATTTGAAAGGGAGGGGGGGGGGGGAGTTAATCCAGAATTTGAAAGTTTAGGCGCTAAATTTGGGTAGCGGATATAACGACAGTAATGAGCGTGGTAATAACAGCGGTAATAATAGCGGTAATAACATCGGATATAGTCGTGGTAATACTTTAAACACAAATAACCCCCCTCGCCTTCCTCTCTCTTGTTTCTCTCATTGAATTTATACCTTCTCTCTACAAAATGCGATAAAACAGTGCGGTAAACACTTGGAGGTTTTCATAGTGATATGAGTGCCAAAGGAATGCAAATCCTTCAAACAAAGAAGCTTCTACCAGGTTTGAAAGAAGTGGACTTAGAGTTCTGTGAAGATTGTGTTTATGGTAAACAAAAGAGGGTAAAATTTCAAAAATATGGAAATGAAAGAAAATATAAAAAACTTGAGTTGGTTCATTCTGACGTTTGGGGTCCTGCAAGTACACCATCATTTGGTGGCTCATTGTACTATGTAACATTCATAGACGATGCGACTAGGAAAACATGGGTTTATATAATGAAGAATAAATCTGATGTGTTTTCCATATTTCAAAGGTGAAAAGCCTTTGTGGAGAATGAAACAGGTACTAAGGTTAAATGCCTCAGATCCGACAATGGAGGCAAATATTGCAGCCAAGCTTTTGAAAGCTTTTGTGCTAGCAATGGCATTCGGAGGCAAAGGACAACCCCAAGGACACCTCAACAAAATGGAATTTTGGAAAGGATGAACAGGACAATCATGGAGAGAGCACGAAGCATGCGGCTACATGCAGGCCTACCGCTTGAGCTTTGGGTGGAAGCTATAAGTACGTCTGTGTACTTAATCAATCGGTCACCCTCAACGGCATTGGATGGGGGAGTTCCAGAAGAGGCATGGACAGGTAAACCGATGAATTATGCATTTCTCAAAGTGTTTGGGTGTGAGGCTTTTATGCACATTGATAGAAGCCTAAGATCAAAGCTAGATGCAAAGTCCAAAAAGTGTTTCTTCATTGGCTATGGAGAAGGTGACTTTGGGTATCATCTATGGAATTCTGAAGATAGTAAAATCTTAAGGAGTAGGGATGTAATTTTTAAAGAACAAAATATGTACAAAGATTGCTTGGAAAGAAAACAAACAAAAGAAACAGGTGATGAGTACATGGAGCTTGAGGACGGTGAAGACTCAAGGACTGCAAACGGGGACAATGTGCAACAATGTGCAGCAACGTCAACCAATTGAGGAGCCTCAACCTATTCCCTGAAGATCTACAAGAGCAAGTAGACCTCCAGAAAGGTTTGTTCCTTCCTTCAACCATCTCTTGATCTCAGATTCTGGAGAGCCGGAATCATACGAAGAAGCTATGCAACATGAATCCAAAGAAGAATGGACGAAGAGCATGCATGTGGAGACAGACTCACTACATCGCAAACAATCGTGGGAGTTGGTTGAGTTGCCTAAAGGTAAGCGAGCACTTCAAAACAAATGGATATACAAGCTGAAGAAAGAAGAAGGTGGGAAGAAAAGGTACAAGTCTAGGCTTGTGGTAAAAGGGTTTTCTCAAAAGAAAGGTATTGACTTCAATGAAATATTTTCCCCTGTTGTAAAAATGAACTCAATTAGGCTTGTCTTGTGGCTGCTCATGATCTAAATCTTGAACAAATGGATGTAAATACGGCATTCCCTCACGGTGACTTAGAGGAGGAAATTTACATGCTTCAATCAAAGGGGTATGAAGTAAAAGGTAAGGAGAAAATGGTTTCCAGATTAAAGAAGAGCTTGTATGGTTTAAAGCAAGGATCAAGACAATGGTACTTGAAGTTCGATCGATGGATGTTGGATCATGGATTCACAAGATGCAACTCAGATCACTGCATCTACACAAAGAATTTGGGAGATGGGAAGTTCATCATCCTAATTTTGTATGTTGATGAGATGCTGATTGCAATTGCTAACATGCAGGACATCAAAGACCTAAAAGAGGAGCTGTCTAAATCTTTTTCAACGAAAGATTTAGGTGTTGCAAAGAGGATACTTGGTATGAAGATATCAAGGGACAGGACGAAGAAGACAATAAATCTATCTCAAGAGGATTACATCAAGAAGGTACTAGAAAGGTTTGCAATGCAAAATGCAAAAACGGTTTCTACACCTTTGGCTGGTCACTTTAAACTAACCAAGGAGATGTGTCCAAAGACACAAGAGAAGATAGCCTATATGTCTAAAGTTCCATATGCTGCATCGGTAGGTTCTCTTATGTATGCAATGGTCTGGACAAGGCCAGACATTGCACATGCAGTGGGAGTTGTATTCATGGACAACCCAGGTAAAGAGCATTGGCAAGCTGTGAAGTGGATACTTCGGTATCTAAAAGAGACAACAACAAATGCTTTGTATTTTGGAGGAACTGATAGTTTTCTTGAAGGGTATGCTGATGCAGATATGGTAGGTGACAAAGACACTTGAAGGAGCACAATGGCTATGTATTCACAATTGGAGGCACAGTAGTAAGCTCGGCTTCGAAGCTGCAAAAAGTGGTCTCACTTTCTACCATGGAAGCAGAGTATGTAGCAATGATGGAGGAAAGCAAAGAAATTCTGTGGCTTCACAGATTCTTAGAAGAGCTTGGATTCAAACAAGACAATTATGTCTTGTACAGTGATAGCCAAAGTGCTATCCATCTTGCAAAGAACTCAATCTTTCATTCAAGGACAAAGCACATTGAGGTGAGATATCACTTCATACGCACTCTTTTGGAAGAGGGACAGCTAAAGCTAGGAAAGGTGCATATAAGCAAAAATCCTACAGACATGTTTACTAAGGTGGTCAACAAGGAGAAGTTGAGATTTTGCTCATCTTTAATATGAATTCAAGGATAAGAAGCCAGGATGGAAAGAAGTCATAGGTTTAGTTTGGAGATCAGTCTCCAAGTGGGAGATTGTTAAGTATGGAGCCTGATTTACCCCTTGTAATTTTTTATGTTAAAAAAAAACATTTGTAAGGCCCCCATTATGTGGAGAAGCCATCATGCATGAAGAAAAATACATCGTCCAAAAAAGAATCACTCGTCGGAATATTATGGCCGGACGGCGGCCGAAAAGTGGTCGAAAAACGACCGGCCGGTTGGTCGGTTGTCTGTAGTCAATGGTCAATGGTGGTCGATGGTCGAAAGTCAATGGCTGGCCGGTGGTCGATTTTAAAGGAGGACTTGTAGTCTCAAGGGCCGCCACACATGGGCGGATTGGAGGGTCCGATTTGGACTTATCTACACAAGGGCGGCTACACATGGCTGCCTCTCATGAGAGAGGGTAGCCCTTTTGGCTTATAAAAGGAGGCCATTTCTACACACATTTTATAGTGTGAAGTTGATGCAACAAGGTGGGTGTGAGGTGGTGAGAGTGAAGCAAGGCGGGAGCTCCAAAAGGGTATAATCCCTTTGTAACCTACTTCTTGTTTTGAAGTACTAAAGCCATTAAGTGGTTGCTTTCCTGTGGACGTAGCCCACATTGGGTGAACCACATATATCACGTGTACACACACTCTCTCTCTCTCTCTCTCTCTCTCTCTCTCTCTCTCTCTCTCTATAATCTCTTGTGTGTGAAAATTATCTCTCTCCATTAAGTAATCTACTCAATTATCTACTTAGCTACGTCATATTTTCTAACATACATCAATTTTGTAGATTGTGGATAGCAACGTAAATTGTTTCTATAGTTTTCAAAAATGTCTTTTAGTCCTATAGTTTTTGTAGATTGTGAACAACAACGTAATTTGGTTCGGCAGTACTTTTTTGTAAATTGTGAACAACAATGTAATGCAATTTGGTGCCACAATGTTTTTGTCGATTCACTATGCCTTTGTCAATTCTATGTTTTGATCAATTCACATTGCTTTTGTCAATACTATGATTTTGTATTGAGTTCAATATACAAATAAATTGATTAGGTGATAGAGCATTGTTTGCCCTACCACCAAAAAAAATTATACTTTGGCATCGCTATTTAGGGCTTTGTATTGTCGCTATTTGCATAGCTATTATGGGTCTGCAATATCGCTATAAGAGATGCTATAATAGCAACGTTTATTGTGACATTTTATTTTTGATGCTTTTAGCGACGTCGAAGATAAATATGTCCTAATTTATTTCTATTGCTACGGCCATCACAAGCCTTCAACACCTCTTGTAGTGAGAGTCTCCCGTGCAAAATGAGAAAAAATCTCAATGAAAATTCTCAACCATAAATTGCATTCAAGATACCGAATTGGGAGAATCCTTCAATCACTATAAATTGACAAAAACCTGTCAACGAAGGATATGGCAAAGTGGGAATAAACCTCAATCGCTGTAGTCTCCAAAAGAGGAATCAAAACCATAAACCATAACACTACTCAATGTCAATGAGTATAAACACCAAAATGGCTCCACAATGTGCATACAATGGCAATCCACACTCAACGTATATCCATGGAGTGTCCATGCATAAACAAGAATCGAAAGAGGTGCAATCCAGAAAACTAATCAATGCGAAAACAATGTCTTAAGAGAGCTCACCAATACCTAAAAGTACTCACCGAAATGCATGTACAATGGGCATGAATTATGTGCCATAACCATATGCAAATTCATCCGCAAAGACCATGAATTAAAGCACGAAATTGCTGTCAAAGTGTCTTGTAAAAACCTGTAATCCACTTATAATGTTCAAAAACCGTCTCTCAAGAAACCGCTCTGATGTCAATTGAAGAGTGCGCGAATAATGTATGTGTGCAGAGAGGAAGAAGGAGAGAGCGAGAGAACACAGGATGTGGGTGGAGAAACTCATCACAATGTGTGAGAGAGCCCCTTATTCTTCTATCTAATAAAGAATAACCTGTGTAAAAGTGATGGGTGATCGGACACCTCTGACGTGTCCAACCGGGGTAAGAGGCACACCGTCTTTATCCCAACAACAGTCATGTCTCTAGAGAATCTACATTTTTCCTTGAGCCGGTGCTGATAGAGTCAAAAACTAGGAGCAACTAAAAAGCTACATATGGGATTAATTTCATTAGCCGGATATACAATTTGCAATGTCCCGAATGCTATTCAAATAAATTCAGTAACAAGCTAGGGAAGATGGCGATGACCAACCTGCAATCAATTTTCAACTATGATCACAATTCTTCTCAACCACGGATAGCGACCACATTCCCAATCTATCGCATCATAACTTCTTTGAATCCTAGGTACACTTCGATTCAAGGTATCCCAACAAGGTGAGGTCCAGGAGACTATACTACAATATACTATACGTACATATGGGTTTTGACTGGCAATCAAAGGTATTCCTAATTCAAAGATTCCCACAACAACAACAAAAATATTACACTAGTCTAGCACATAGCAAACGGACAATGAAGAAGCACATAGATCTGCAACAGTATTAGCTAGAAAGGACAGATACAACATTGAGAGAGACAGAGAGAGAGAACACTTTAAAAAGAAGAAAACCTTAAAGAAAAAATAAAGGAAAAGAGAAACATCTCTTTATATGGACACACAAGGTGTTTTGATTTGTCACCTTCATACTTCTTTTGACTTTCCACTTCATATGTCTTTTCATTTTCTAACCTCACACTTATGCACTTAATTAATATGTTTTGCCAGAATTTTTATTTTTCTGAGATTGGGGAGACCTAATTAATAGCAACAACACATCAACAATAGTGCATCACCAAGATTCTACGGCAAGGCCAACCCGTTAACTTTTTGAAATCGTAGAGACCTTCGTGTCCACCCCGTCAAGGTCGGGGGTTGGAGGGCAGGCTATCCTGGCCGTCCATCCCTCGCCCATTACTGAGCAGAATAAGCTTGCAGGGCTGTCGGATGCAGGCCACCTCAGCATGCAAAATTTCAGAGGTGTAGTCGACCAATATTAGGTGTCCAACTCAGCATGCGGAATTATCGCCTTCCTCCTCCAATCATTGCCAATCATCATAACCAATGATTGCATGGCAAGTCAACCCTCGAAATAATTGCATGTGCGCTCCAATGATTGCACTCAGCGCAAGAAACAAGGTGAGTCACTGAGTCGGTGGCTGGCATCAACTGAGCAACTCCTTGCAAGTGACGTGATGCTAGTTGTGGTGGGGCCTGCAGAAGGCTAGCGCAGGGGCCACAAGGAGTTGACTTGCAGCATCATTGTCCCACTGTCATCGGGTGTCATCAACCCTCTAGCCTCTCATCGAGCGTCGCATGCGTATTGGCCCTCCTCCCCCCGACTCTTGACGGCCGAGAATGGTCACCATGTGACCATTCCCTGCAATGCTTGCTCCCCCATGGCTCCCGGCCTCCGCCGCTCGCCAAGGGGTCACAGGCATTAGAGGGAATGGTCACGAGGGCCATTCCCTACCCCTTCTTAGTGATTTAAAAAAAATGTATGCTTGCCTTTTGAAAATGAATAAAAAAGACGGAATTCGTTATTAGAAACCAGCTTCTCGACGCTTTGCCTTTCCTTACGTAGCGCAGAGGGCACCTGGAGCAGTGTCCATGACGCTACATCTCATTTACCCGACGGCAGATGTCGGGAGCGGTCTCTCTCTCTCTTCCTTCCAAAACTTCACAGCGGTGAGCGGTACATGTACAGCTGCTCCGTCTCTCTCTCTCTATCTCTCTCCTCTCGTGGCTGGTGACACTGCCTTTTCATAGTGGGTCATAAAAAATTGGCAGGCAGCAGATCTAACACTACAGACCACAAAGGCGCTTCTTCTCTCTCTCTCTCTTACACACGCAGCGATGGAGTGCAGGCAGCTCCTAGTGGCAGCTCTGACGGTGGCGCTTTCTCTCTCTATACCGGGCATATTGGTGCAGGAGAGCTCGGCCGCCACGCAGCCCACCCACATTGAGTTCTATATGTACATCGCCGTCCAAAACAGAAGCTTTGTGGACAACCCGGCCCCCTATACCGCCATTTTGTCCGCCTCGCCCGACCAAAACCAATCCTTTGCCTTCGGGGATATCCACACCTTCGACAATCCCCTCACCACCACCCCCTCCCTCAACAACACCCTCAACATTGGCCACGTCCAAGGCTGGTATGGCAACACCGGCCAATCCATCCTCACCCTCTTCCTTGTCCAAACCTTCTCCTTCACCACCGCCCACTACAATGGCACCCTCAGCTTGCTCGGCATCGACGTGGCCACCGACTCCATCAAATATGCCCCCATCGTCGGCGGCACCGGTGACTTTGCCTTCGCCCGTGGAGTTGCCGAGCAAACCCTCGTCTCCACCAACATCATCGACAGCCGCACGGTCTCTTGGTTCCATTACAAGCTAGATCTCAAGTATTAGCACTTTGTCCTAATTTGTGAGGACTCCACCATTGCAAACTTGCTCTAGGTGGGGCTAATGGCCACATTTCATAATGATATAATTCACTCCTTTGCATCTTCAAATCGCCTCCCCATGTTTCAAGGTACTTCGCAACTAGTCATGCCACTCCCTTGCCACACGATCGCTATTTTTGGCGACTAGCTTAGTATTGTTCTCCTCCTCATGCTTGCATTCTCTTGACTGATTGTGTTTGCATTTTCCATGTGAGCCCATTGTACTTTCATCTATATACATTGCTTAGGGCAACAAGGCTTTAAAAATTGAACAAGATCTTGAGTACATGTATTTTTAACAAGTGACGAGTGTGACTCCCGTCGCCTCCGGGGCGGTGCTGCCATAGAATAAGGTCAATTCATTTCAATACTACAAAAGAAGCAACCATGCAAGCCTCACAATACGTTTTTAGTGTACATAAATAATAGAACCTTTAATTCCCGCATGTTTTCCAAGCAGATTTGTCCCACACCATAAGTGCTACACCTAGCAAGCCAGAGAAAACCCTACCAAAGCTAGGGCTCTTCCTATCACAATCACTTAGCATAGAATACGATAAATTAGAAAACTGTATTGATTTTCTCCATTGTTTCACATTGGCATTCATCCAGATATAGGTTTTTGAGAATTTCTTTTAGCTACTACAAAACATCCAATTATCCTATTGCCATGAAATTATAAACAAATAGAGCCATCAATAGCCAACATGGTTTTCCACAGGGCTAATAAGCATATGTACATATGTAAGTGAATGGATTGAAATTCACAGAACCACACTCAAAGGGATTTAAATAACAACCACATTTCTTGCCAATAACGTTGCATTTCTATATCCCCTTGCTAACATTATATCTTTTGATGATTACATTGCATATGGAAGCGCTTGCATAATGCCACATACGTTTAAGATGCAATCACAGGAGAGCAGTTTTGGAGAGAATTCCCTATGTTGAATCAAATGCCCAACCTAGAGCATACCCATTGTTTCCCCCACACTTAGACATGGCATGTCAACCAAAAGTTGAAAGGGTGGACGCCCCTAGCTATCCTAAGATCTAGAAGCACAATCAAGATAATTGGCAATAACTATGCCTCTGGACAATTTGAATAGGTAGTTATATACTATATCTTTGTTACATGCAAGTGTAATAAGGCCCTTTACTACAACTATCTTTAGTACATGCGAGTGTGGTTATGGGGTAGGGAATGGACACTTAGTGTCCATTCCTCATAATACCTGTGACCCCTTGGCGACCGGCGGAGGCCGGGAGCCATGGGGGAGCAGGTATTATGAGTGAATGGACACTAAGTGTCCATTCACGACCGTCAAGGGTCGTTGGGAGGCGGGCCAAGCTCCTTGCATGCTAAAAGACATTTGCAGAGCCGCACACTAGTTCTGAATTGATGCTTCGCTTGCTGATGCGCCTCAATGCGTGTTGGACAACCTGCAACAGTGTTTAATTTCAGAGGACACACACAGACGAGGTTCATGGATTACGAGTGCTAACAGGGCATAAAATTATTGGCGATGATCGAAAAGAGGTTGATGATTAATTACGGCCGCTGATGGGGCATATAATCATTCGTAATGATTGGGAGGTTGATGATGATTAATTACAGTTGCTGAACTGTCGTCAATCCGTCGGTTGCTGCAGTGATTCCGCTCCAAAATTGACACTTGATGCAAGGCCAGGATCGCCTGCCCGCCAACCAACGACCTTGACGAAATTGTACTACAACTATCTACATCAAGAGCTTGCTTGAGCAATACCAAATTCTTTAAATCTATCCCTTAAAATCAAGAGAGTTTTATCTTTGTTAAATGCAGGTTTAGTAACAACTCTCTTTTGCCATGGAGGCCATGTGGTTATAGTCGTTCACTACAACTATCAACACCAAGAGCTTGCTTGAACAAAAGTAGTTAAAAAATATATAATTTATAGCAAAAACATCCAAATTCTTTGAAGTTTGACGTGAAGTTTTAGAGTCTTAACTGTGCCCTTTTCTCTTTGGTAAAGCAAAAAGTTTCAAAAAGTTGAGTGCATCTCAAGGCTCACTATAGTTTTTTGAATAAAAGGGGATATTTCAATCCAATAAGATGAATATTATGTTGTGAGGTAATAAATCTTGCTAACATTAGTAGTACAACTTTAGAGAGAGAGAGAGAGAGAGAGAGAGAGAGAGAGAGAGAGAGAGAGAGAACCTTCCCATCGACGAACTACAGCCAGCTCCTTATGTCCTTGTACGCATCATGTCCATTCCTATGATTGTTGTAGTTTAGTGCGTCCGCAAGCCTCACCTCGCATTGCCAGTACCCGTGCCTATATCTACACCTATGATCAAATATTTTTTCCAAAAACTTGGGAAACCTACATATGGACAACTCTAAAGGGAATTTGTCTATAATTACAAAATTCCTTCAAATTTTGTAGGTTTACAACTGAGAGGTTATGAGTCTTAGTGGGAGTACAATAGACTTAGGTTTTGTTTAGCTCCCACATATACTCGCTTCACCAATCGGCAATGGCTGCCCTTCTGCTTGCTGCTCATTCCTACGATTGTGCTAGCTACCTCAGCTATATTTGTGCTACCCTATGTTTGCATGCATGTCCTGCTTCGTTGCCCCTCTGGCGTACACATTGTGTGCAACAATCCACCCTTTGATATGTGTATTATTGGCTTGCTAGCTGGCTTAGAAAAATTGATCTACATGTCAAAGGCCTCACTTGCACGCTTTTGGATATGCACCATGATCTTGCATTATTGAGAGCTTGTCCACCCCATTAACCTTCAGCCAATGCCCCATATGACAAAGTTGTAAAATGAATGTAATATTGTTGGCTATGGCAGAGTAGAAACTCTTTGGATTCTTGTAGTTGATTATGAAAGGTGGACATCTTTGGTTGGAATGCAGCTTGATGTCCAAACGCGTAAAGCGGCAACGGATGCAAGCACATCCCTAGTAGTTTTGCACGGAGAGAGAGAGAGAGAGAGAGAGAGAGAGAGAGAGAGAGAGAGTCTCACCTATCGGGGAGTGGCATATATTTTCCCATTGACAGGCACATGAGTGAGGCGGCCAACATGCACAAAGGTTAACTCTAGAATGGTAACCTAACAGGACATAAAAGTGTCCTTTTAGGGTTTTGGGAAAAAATTCCAAAACCATAGTAGATCCACTCATTTTGAAAAATCCTTTCATGAGCTTATAGTTCAATAACTACTACATATGGAAAAAATGAGAAACTTGTAATTTTTCTCATCCCTTGGTCACTACAAGCCTCCAAAGTTGATGGACCAGTGCATTTTGCCCAAAACAGCAATTTCTTACGGTTGATTGCATATAAATAAGACTGGGGATTTTTATAGGACATGAGATAAAATGCCCCGTTAATTTCAGTGGGTTGGTGACCAAAACATATGGTTGCTTTTACCTCACTAATTTTTTTTTGGTAAAAGAAAATAGGTACAAAAAAGTTGCATTTTTGCCATTCTGCGGACCTATCATCAAAGTTTCTGTAGTCACGCTCAATACAGGTACTATATACATGTTTTCTTAGTTTCCTTTGGGCCTTTTGATTCAAAAGGAGCCATGGAGCATGTCAAAAGGATAATGGATCTCCTACAATTGGAACCTTGGGGGCAATGATAAAGTGCTAAATACAACAAACATGAAAAAATTGGGTTTAGCATTGTGACCTCTAGAAACCCATAAAAGCTACTCAATATCTAGCCAAGTTTGTAGTCTATGATTAGATATGGTTACTACCTACAAAATACACACAATTGGCATAAGAAACTAGCAATATTGAGAAATCTATACTTGCTACTCTAAAATGTATAGTATTCTTCAGCAATCAAAAAACTCAACCATCATTATATACTATGCTATATAGCATATTAGGTCCCCCAAAACTCAAGGACGATTAGATTTATGTTATACATTACACTTACACAATCAAAATTGAATTTGGATATCAAGAAAGTCACCAAAAAAATCATGAAAGTGCTAATTTTGGCCAAAAAAACAGGATTATGCAATTCTTATAAATTGGTCATAACTTTCAATTTTAACACTTAGCTCTCCCTACAAGCATCAAAACATGTTGAGAACTATGGAGGCCTAACCTCTAGCCATCTAAACCTCACAAACATGAAGTTTAGAGTGGTATAGTTTCCAAAAATTGAAAAAAAGCCAAAAACAGAACCCGTTTTTTCACACAGTTTAGGTTCAAAAATGTTGTGCAAGAGTAAGGTTAATGGTGAGATCGATACTCAAAAAAAAATGCTAAGTTTTTTTCAGCTCATAAGGCAACTTTGTGGATATATAGCACCTAGAAATTCATTTTCATACTCTTCAAATAATTCAAGCAAAATGGTCACTTAACAGGACACAAAAGTGTCCAAGGACATAAAAGTGTCCTGTTACCATTCTAGTGTTAAGCATGTGCATAGCTCCGGTGTAGGCAACTCGACGCTTATCAGCTCCTCTAGGCAGCACCCACCCCGTGACCTCACTTGCTCTAGAATTAATCCCTTCAGTCGTAGCTTGCCTTGCAGCCTCATATAAATAGGTAGACTCTCTCTCTCTCTCTCTCTCTCTCTCTCTCTCTCTCTCTCATCGCGGGTTATCTCTTGCCGTTTCTCTGGTGTCCGAGTTTTTGCTTTATCATTGCATATGACTAAGTGTTTCTCCACTGACAACAAAGGAGGAATCGAGTAGTATCTCTTCCCACGACTCCAGGTGGTATAGAGCAAGAAGCCTACAACTCAAGGGTGATAGCACACAAGCGTGTAGCTCAAGGGTTAGAGAGGTGCCAACTTGGCAGCCAGTTAGCCATGGCAGCATCAGGAAAAGAATAAGGGAGGCTATGGTTGCATGAAAATGTAGCCATGTGTAGCCTCCCTTCAACCTTTTTTTATATAAAAATAAGATTCACAAATAAAAGTGGCCCACCTTTTATGCCACTAAAGAATGTAACTGGTGAGAAAAAATTGAAGATACAAAGATGTATAAATGTACAAAAGCATACACTCTCTCTCTCTCTCTCTCTCTCTCTCTCTCTCTCTCTCTCTCTCTCTCTCTCACTCACTCTCTCTCTCTCTCTCACACACACACACACACACACACACACACACACACACACACACACACGTGCGATGTTTCATGAGAAATGAGAAAGCTCAATTGTCCCTAAATTTATGTGAAAGCTTTAAGAAATCAACCACGAGATTGTGTGATCCACCAACGGCGAGTCTTGCTCGCTTTTATTAATGGGGTGCTATGTGGCTCACTTAGGCATTCACATGCAGAGGCAAAACAGATAGAGAAGAGGAAAGTCCCTAAACGGACACACGTTATATTCACCTCTTCATCCCCTTTAACACCCCCACAGAAGAGAAACACTTCGTCATATGCAATGATAAAGCAAAAACTCTGACACGGGTGTGTTTCTTGTCCTACCAAAAAATTTGGACTCTTTTGAGCTCGATGCACATGCTCTCATGCTCGCCCACTCCCCATCCGGTCGTCAGCGTGGAAGAGGATCAAAAGAAAAAGAGCTAGAAGAAGGGTGTGGAGCATAGGGGGAAAACTAAATTGGAAAGAAAACATGCCATTTTCTAGCCCCTCACACTCCCACACTTCAAGGAGTCGGCATGAGAGGGAGCCCTAAGTTCAAGGAGGGTGTAGACTTGTGTGCTACTTGAGGCGTTTTTGAAGCTCCCGATTGGCAATTGGCAGAGGAAGGCAAAGGGCCCCATTGGCACCTCGAAGAGGCATGTAGAGGGTCATCCATAGTGGCTACAAGCATTTGCAACCACATTGATGAGCACCTCTATCTTTTAAATCAAGAGAGACTTCTGTTGCCTTTGGTGGTGGTGCTGCCACAATGGAAAAGAGAGAAAATCTTGTACAAAATAATCTAGGTATTTTACACCATCTCTCTCTTTATACACACACACACACACACACAAACACACACACACACACACACACATGTATATATATATGTATGTATGTACATGTGTGCGCGCATGCATAAGGAGGGTGTAGACTTGTGTGCTACTTGAGGTGTTTTCGAAGCTTCCCATTGGCAATTGACAGAGGAAGGCAAAGGGCCCCATTGGAACCTCAAAGAGGAAGGTAGAGGGTCATCCATAGTGGCTGCAAGCATTTGCAACCACGTGAATGAGCACCTCTATCTTTTATATCAAGAGAGACTTTTGTTGCCTCTGGTAGTTGTGCCGCCACAATGGTAAAGTAAGAAAATTTGTACAAAATAATCTAGGTATTTTACATCATCTCTCTCTTTACACAGACACACACACATGTATATATATGTATGTATGTATGTACATGTGTGTGTGCGTATGCATATGTCTATGTGCTAGACTCTGATTGATAAAGATCATAAAGTGATCATTCTACATTTGTAGTGACTATACATTTTTCTTGCTTGATGAGTCCCTCCAAACTTCCCTTCTCTTCTCTGTCTACACTGTCTAAAAGGATGTCTACACTGTCTAAAAGGATATGGCAAAGTGGGAATAAACCTCAACCTCTATAGTCTTCAAAAGAGGAATCAAAACCATAAACCATAGCACTACTCAATATGAATGAGTATACACACCAAAATGACTCCACAATGTGCATACAACTGCAATCCACACTCAATGTCTCCGTGCATAAACAAGCACCGAAAGAGGTGCAATCTTGAAAACTGATCAATGCGGAAACAATGTTCTTAAGAGAGCTCACCAATACTTAAAAGTAATAGTTGAAATGCATGTACAATGGGCATCAACCATGCTCCATAACCATTTGCAAATTCATCCGCAAAGGCCATGAACTGAAGCACGAAATCGTTGTCAAAGTGTCTTGTAAAAACGTGTGATCCACCAATAGTGTTCAAAAATCGCGTCTCTCGAGAGACCGCCCTAATGCCAATTGAAGAGTGCACGAATGTGGTGCGTGTGCAAAGAGAGAGAAGGGAGAGTGAGAAAACATAGAATGTGGATGGAGCAACTCATCACAATGTGTAAGAGAGCCCCTTATTCTTCTACCTTATAAAGAATAAGATGTGTGCAAGTGATGGACGATCAAACATCTCTGACGTGTCCGACCGGAGTAAGAAAGAAGCACATTGTTTTTACCCCAACAACAATCATGTCTCTAGAGAACCTCAATTTTTCCTTGAGGTGCTGATAGAGTCAAAAGCTAGGGGCAACTAAAAAGTAACATATGGGATTAATTTCATTAGCCAGATATACAATTTGCAACGATATTCATATGTAGCAACCAATTTGCGTCTATGATCACAATTCCTCTCAATTACGGATAGCCACCACATTCCCAATCTATCTCGACATAACCTCTACAAATCGTAGGTACACTTTGATGCAAGGCATCCCAAGAAGGTGAGTGTCGGGAGGCTACTACTATATGTCAACATATGACATCACTCCATCACCAAGATTTTACGGCAAGGCCGACCGGTTAACCCTATGCTTGCCATCTGTAAAAAAGACGGGATTCGTTATTAGAAACCAGGTTCTTGACGCGTCAAAATGCTTTGCCTTTCCTTACGTAGCGTAAAGGGCCTGGATCAGCTGGAGCTTCAATCGCAGTGGTAGAAGCGGTACGGGTGGTAAACGGGAAAGGCCTGTGCATGACGCTACATCTCATTTACCAGACGGCAAAAGTCGGGCTGCGAAGGTGTGGGGAGCCCATCTCCAACTCTCTCTCTCTCTCTCTCTCTCTCTCTGCTGTGGCTGGTGAGACGTCCCGCCAGAAGAAGAGACTGCCTTTTCATAATTGTTCATATAAAAATGGCAGGCAGCAGGTCTAACACTACAGACCACAAAGGCGCTTCTTCAATCTCTCTCTCTCTCTCTCTCTCTCTCTCTCTCTCTTACACACGCAGCGATGGAGTGCAGGCAGCTCCTAGTGGCAGCTCTGACGGTGGCGCTTTCTCTCTCTATACCGGGCATATTGGTGCAGGAGAGCTCGGCCGCCACGCAGCCCACCCACATTGAGTTCTATATGTACATCGCCGTCCAAAACAGAAGCTTTGTGGACAACCCGGCCCCCTATACCGCCATTTTGTCCGCCTCGCCCGACCAAAACCAATCCTTTGCCTTCGGGGATATCCACACCTTCGACAATCCCCTCACCACCACCCCCTCCCTCAACAACACCCTCAACATTGGCCACGTCCAAGGCTGGTATGGCAACACCGGCCAATCCATCCTCACCCTCTTCCTTGTCCAAACCTTCTCCTTCACCACCGCCCACTACAATGGCACCCTCAGCTTGCTCGGCATCGACGTGGCCACCGACACCATCAAATATGCCCCCATCGTCGGCGGCACCGGTGACTTTGCCTTCGCCCGTGGAGTTGCCGAGCAAACCCTCGTCTCCACCAACATCATCGACAGCCGCACGGTCTCTTGGTTCCATTACAAGCTAGATCTCAAGTATTAGCACTTTGTCCTAATTTGTGAGGACTCCACCATTGCAAACTTGCTCTAGGTGGGGCTAATGGCCACATTTCATAATGATATAATTCACTCCTTTGCATCTTCAAATCGCCTCCCCATGTTTCAAGGTACTTCGCAACTAGTCATGCCACTCCCTTGCCACACGATCGCTATTTTTGGCAACCCAATTTGTATAATTTTCCTCCTCGTGCTTGCATTCTCTTGATTGATTGTGTTTGCATTTTCCATGTGAACCCATTGTACTTTCATTTATCTACATTGCTTGAGGCAATAAGGCTTTAAAAGTTGAACAAGATCTTGAGTACATGTCTTTTTAACAAGTTATTTACAAATAAAAGTTGCCCACCTTTTATGCCACTAAAGAATGTAACTAGTGAGAGAAAAGCGAAGATACAAAAAATGTATAAATGTACAAAAGTATTCAATCTCTTTCTCTCTCTCTCTCTCTCTCACACACACACACACACACATACATCATGTGCAATGTTTTATCATGAGAAACGAAAAAGCTCAATTGTTATGAAGTCTATGTGAAATTAATCAATCACGAGCTTGTGCGATCCACCACCAACATCAAGTCTTGCTCACTCTTATCAATGGGGTGCTATGTGGCTCACCTAGGCATTCACATACAGAGACAAAACAAATAGAGAAGACAGCTGCTTTAGACAAGGGACAAGAAAACTTGGCATAAAAATGATTCAGTCTTTGATTCATTTATGTACATTAATGTCATAATGAGGTATCAATCTAGTCTTTTTGTCCATGGGGTAATTTGGAATGATTGTCATTAATGTGAAAAAGGGTACGTAAATGACGAACAACAGTTAGAGCCAAAAAAGATCCTAAGAAAAGGTAGTCTCACCTACATCCATGCAAACAAGACAATAGATTCATTAGCCTTGAATATGTATTACGGGTGTCGTGGAACCTTACTAGTTATTATCCATGTCCATTTTACAACCTTTTTAAAACATAAGCTTACTATCCAAAATAAATGTGAATCTCTGCTGGAGTTTTACTTGTCTTTTTGTGACCAAAAAGCCATTGCGTTGTTTTATCTCGGCTCAACATAATGGGTCTAGTCGCACTTTCATTAATTAATTAAGGCTCAAGATTCGTTCGCGACTAAAAACATCTAAGATAGACTGACATCTAAGGTAGAGGCAATGCATGCGTGTCATTTCGGCTTCGAGCCTCCCCCCCCCCCCCCCTTTAACCTGCGGCAGCAGTCCTGTCAACACACACACAGAGAATCACAGAAATAGGCTGCGCCATCTGAACTCCATGCCCGCAGAACTAATACACGCAGATTTGCGTCTCAAAACTAGAGACAAAGGCGCACACACACACACACACACACACACACACACACACACACACACACACACACACACACACACACACAGAGAGAGAGAGAGGGGGGGGGGGGGGGGGGCTGCACATCTCGCTCTGCACTGTGATTCTCCTTCCCTTCCCTGACTTGCCCAATCCTCACTGTCGTGATTTTGCACTTGCTCGTCCATCTCTACAGTTGAACACCACCCTTCCTCCCTCTGCATCCACTGCTCTGCGATGTCCTCCTGCTGACACCTCTCCTCGCCTGCACCTTCCCTGCCTAAACACGATAGCGCAGCGACAAAATATATATATCTCTCTCTCTCTCTTGCGTCTTGGCCGACACAAGTGCCTTTTTCTTTCTCGTTCGCATGACACGCGCCTGGCTTTTTACTTCCTAGTTATGCAACGGATCTCCGAAGATCCCCCCTAATTTGAGCTGCTTCCAAAATCGTGGCCACATACTTGTTTAAGTATAAGGTGTGTTTTCTTTAGTTTTTTTAGGTTCATTTTTATCTTGAAATCAAAAATCCATTACTTCTTTAAAATTCAAGTTTATAGGTTATAAATTAAAGTTACTATTTATTTTAATTTTTAAAAAACTTTAATGTTTATTTATATTAAGCTTTGATCAGAACAGAAGGCCACTACCTTTCTGATCCAAGTGTTTTAACCCTATATTTGTCCCATAGATCTTTGAGTTTATGTGTTTATGTAGCTTCTTTTGGTTAAAGGCACTAAAAGTCTATTTTTACCAATTGCATCACTTTTCATGATTTCTTAACATCCCACTTACTATTTAAGCAAGGTAACTTGTGATCGTGAATGTTTTAGTGCCCACCAAAGATACCAATGGTGGGTGCTAAAACCCCACAGAACATAAAACTTTATGACGATTTTCTTTAACCAAAGACTTCCCTTTACAACGGTTTTTCTTTAACCAAAGACTTCCGTTGCAATCCCTACAAAAAATACAAAAAATACATGGCAATTAGGCTGCTCTTTTGATAATCGACAAAGTACAGACCCAAAAAAGATCTTAAAGGAGTTTGTATGAGAAAAAAGACATTTTCTACATAAACAGAACGACTAATTCTTAAAAGGAACCAAATATTAAAGCTAGTAAAGCAATATACTCTTTTGATAATCTTATGCCACACTTATGGTCTATTTTTCCAGCCCAAGGGAAGTAAAAACCAATCAATTTTAACAAAAATATTAGTCCTCCTACCCTTTATTTTTTACTAGAAAACTTGAGTTTCAAATTAACAAAGTATGGATGGCTTGATCCTTCTCCTGCATAACCATGTCATCAGAAGGAGCTACATATTGCTCAATCACTAGCCTCAAAAAACCCAAGGAGAGAAAGTGCTCATTCATTTAATCCTCAAAAACTGGTAGATCAAAGCAGTATGCATTAATTAAAACCAAGACGTAAATTGTTTACAACGTTAGAAAACATAGTCCCGACGTACGAAATTCCATCTCAAGAGGAGAAAGAATCCGATCAGTTAAGAGTTATTAGGACACATACACATTTTTTTATAGAATCACAGTAAATGCTAATGGCGACAGAAAAACCAATAAGCTAGTAAACTCAAGATCAGGGCGTTCATTACAGAAAAATACCCAAGTAGGGCAAGGCACCAACGTGAGAAGTAGTGTCATGCTCGATTATCTCCATGGATACACGTATTCAAACACTTTGATGCCATAGTAACGAAACACCCTCAATCCTCTCTTTCACATACCCTCAATCCTCTCTTTCACATACACACACACACACACAATCAAGGCTAAGTGAGGGAAAAGTGCTTCCCTGACCTTTTAGTTAGAGGAGCCACCATCGATAGTCGGACAGAGATCCCTACCAAATCTGCTAACGAGATTCGAACAGCACCCAAGAGGGCAAGCCAAGGTGAGCCACTGCAGATCCCCATAGCAAGTGTATAGTGATGGTGGATGCGGGTGAGAGAGACTGTGTGAGAGTGTGAAGGCAACAGAGGATTTCACACAGCATCGGGGATAGGAAATTCTTGCCAAGGGGGATAAATGCGGTATACACGATTATGACAGAGCCATCATACCACAAAAGAGCACAAAGTGTTGAGTACCCACGAAAGGTTAAGACAGGGGTGGGGTGTTTATTAACAACAAGGGTCAGGTTTTTTCCCTGCCATAGTAAGATAACCATGAGTTTTTTTAATACCCAATCCATAGGGGTTTTCTCACACCCAAGAACTGGAAAAATCTTATTTGAACCGAGAGGTAGTTTCCTTCACTAGAATGGCAGTAACCCAAGAATGGATTAGGCTAAGGGTTCAAGGTCTCAATATGTTGCCAACAGAAAGGGCCTTAACATGGTCAAGTTTGAAAGAAAACAAATCCTAGTAGATAGTGATATGTGTGTATGTGTGTGTGTGTGTTGCTATTTTAAATTAATGTTAGACCACAAAAGAACATATCAGTTCAAAAGACAGCTCGCTTTAGACAAAGTACAAGGAATAGCACAAAAATGACTCAATCTTTTATTCATTTTTACACATCACAATGGGAAGGAGGCATCATTCTAGTAATCTTTATGTATTAAAAAAAAAGGAAGCAACCGATACTAAAGTGACAGAGGCCAATTAGGTCGGTGACGGATAGCAGCCAAGCCAAAAAAAGATCCTAAGTAAAGATAGAGTCCTCACCTGCATCCACGACAACAGATTTATTAGCCTTGAATACGTATTACAGGTGTTAGCGAACCTATCAGTTGTTATCCATGTCCTACTTAAAACCTTTTTTAACCTTATATCTACCATCCATGAAGAGATTAGTTCACCAAGTATCTGTTCAAAAAAAATGTAATGATGTTGTCACAATGATACTTGTGTGTTTCAAAAAATATATTATAAAATTTTCATTTTAAGCTTGTGATTAGAAGGACATCACCCCTTCTAATCCAAGTAGTATTCTTATACTAGGTTTTTAAAAGTACCTAGTTACCCCTATTTTTTTAAAGAAAGTTATATATAATAATTTTGATTAAATTCTAATTAGAAGGCCATCACCCCTTTTGATCCAAGTGTCTCAATCACCCATGAAGCCCCACTTTTTTTGGATGTTCTTATTTAGTAATGAAAAATCTTCAAAAAAATGATTTGATCATATCTAAGTTTAAACCATCTATGGTTTACTCACTAACTGTCAAAACCATACAACAGACTAATTTTAAGTATAGGCTTAGTCATTGCGTAAGAATTGGTTTTATCCATGTAATCCAATTGATTAGTTTTTAAGAGATGAAACATTCCAAGCCAGTAAACAGTCAACAACAAGAAGTGAAATGTTGTTTAGACCTGTCCAAAATGCACGGGGTCAAAACATTATACTGGTATACCTAATCTAAAAAAGTATCATCAGGGCAATAATGCCAAGCCCGGACACAAAATTCGAGCCAAAAATTTAGATTTTTTAGAATCCAACTTCGTCCAGAGGTACAGGGAGGTAGTAGAGCCTTAGCTCCACAAGAAAATTATGAGCCGTAGTTAACCCTAATCCACAAAAAAAATCTATCGAGTAGAACCCTTAGTAAAAGCCAAAGTATGAAGCCGTGTTCTGCAATATCCTATTTCTAGAATATATTAAAGCCCTTAGAACTAGATCTTTGAGTCAGTAAATGAGTCCAGCTATACTTAGTATAGGCCAACGTTTTTTGATTTAGCTTTAAAACCTGTTGGTACAGTTAAGCCATACCAAAATCACAGTTAATCACATTAACCATAGCCACACTAGCCATTCATTCAAAGTGTAATCCCTATGGTAGTGAGAATATACAATATCAAGCTTGTTGTCAAATGGAGGAGAAGCATCTCTCATAAAAATGTAAATCCGAGGATTAGTTGAAATACCTAGTAGCTATTAGATCAACACCAAACCATCATAAAAATGGGACATTTTACCTAATTCTGGGAGGTAACCTGGGACGGAGCCAACATTTCTTTAACAATCCCCCCACAAATAATCAAGTCAAAAGTTTATAGAAAGTGAAAAATTAAAAGAAAGCTGAGATAACAATATCATGCAGATTGTATACAACTCAAAGTCGTATACTTATACATTATGTGCACAATATTCAAAGTCCGATGCTAAATTGAGTTAACTAAGTGGTCAGGAAAAACCATTTTCAGTAAAGGCAGCTTCCCTAATCAATATAACAAATCAAACCACAACCACCACAGTTCCACAGTAATTAGTTATCAATAGAATTTGGCATTGACCAATGCAGGTAGGAGAAACCAACTTTATCCCATTAGATTCCCATAATGCCTCAGTAATTTCAATTAATGCAGTTAGTGAGCCAGTAAGAAAATCACGCACCTCCTTTCATTTTATGCTAAAAGCCTTGCAAATAAACCAATAATGATAGAGTACATATGTTTTTCCAGTAGCATGACCAAGTACTTTACAGTTGATGTAGACGACCATAGTGAAAAAATTATGCATATAAAAAACCCTATGTAGCAACTTGTTGTACAAAAATCTCCATGGTGCAAGGAGAAAAACCCACACTGTTACCCACGGTACCACTTTCTCTTATATTACCAGAAGGTAAACGATAACCTAAACAAGGCTAAGTGAGGGGAAGTAATCACCCTCATCTTCTTTTATAGCGCATCAAGGCAGCCAGGCCCGCCAAGAAGATCCTAGAGATTTTCTCAGTGCAAGGTTCAAGGCAAGGCGAGTGGCCAACTAATAAGGAGAGGAAACCTATGATGTTGTTGCAGAGAGTTGACAACCATAGTTGGTGTATCAACCAGGCTTCAGAGATGTATACAGTAAGAATTATGTGGGAATGGGGGGTAGATGAAAAACCTGAGGTCAACTCTGATGCAAAAGCCAGAATAGATGCACCATAACTACTCCTGGACGCCTTGAAAAACTGTGGGATAGAGCCATTAAAGCGCAGTACAACACGCTCTAAAGGAAGGTATAATTAGCCATATTTTATAAATAAATCCAGGTAAAAGTATTTATTAAAAGTAAGTTTTTAGGTAGTGTTCACACCAACTGCATAGCAGTACAATCGAGCTTAGGGGTGCATTCTACCTAATGTATAAAAACCCAAGAACTATAATCCAAACAGGTGTTTGGCCCGAAAGAGAGCCCTTGCTACTTAAAGGGTCATGCATAGATAGTACCAACAAGGGGGAAAGATCCAGTAGCAACAACAAGTGAGTTGATGTTCAACTATTTAGGTAGGTCTTTCAATGGATAGTGCCAGGTTCAAGTATTGTGATTATAAAAGTTTGAGCCAGGAGTATCCAGGTTTAGGCTTCAATAGCAAGAGTCCATGATATAGATTAATTAGTCAAGGTGAACTTCACAGATCCTTATAGCCATCAGACAACATTACTGATACCAAAGTACGGGTGAAGTGTGAGTGAATCTTAGAAGCAATAGCCCATGCAAAATAAACATACCAATTGTGTGTGTGTGTGTGTGGGGGGGGGGGGGGGGGGGGGGGGGGGAAGGTTTTGAAGATCCCTATAAGACAATGTAATCAACAGCCCCATAAAGGGTTCCAAAGTAATGGCTTAGATTAGGTAAAGGGTTCCAAAGTCCCATAAACTATCAAAGATAGTGTATCATGTGAGAGTAAGGGTGTGGTTATAGGGTTTATGCTTGAAAGAACCCACTCATAGTGATACATGTGTGTGTGTGTGTGTGTGTGTGTGAGAGAGAGAGAGAGAGAGAGAGTGTGAATTCAAAAGGAAGCAACCTAGGCAGATTAAAGTGACCAACTGTGTGTGTGCATGCGCGTGCGCAGGTTGGTAGTTATGGAACTATCATGCTCGCCCACTTGCTGTGATCCCCAGCTGCCCCATCATGTCATCATCGTGGCAGAGGATCAGAAAGATCTAGAAGAAGGGTGTGGAGCAAAGGGGGGATAATAATCTTGAAAGAAAACATGCCATATGTTGGCCCTTCACACGCCCACACTTCAAGGAGTCAGTGTGAGTGGGAGTTCTCAGTTCAAGGAGGGTGCAGACTTGTGTTCTACTTGAGGTTTTTTTTGAAGCTCCCGATTAGAAATTGATGGAGTAAGGAAAAGGGCCCCATTGGCACCTCAAAGAGGAACGTAGAGGACCATCCATAGTGGCTGCAAGCATTTGCAACCACGTGGATGAGCACCTGTATCTTTTTAATTTAGAGAGACTTTTGCCCATCCGGTCGTAATGCCGCCATAGTGGCAAAGGGAGAAAATTTTGTACAAAATAATCTAGGTATTTTGCATCATCTCTCTCTTTACACACACACACACACATGTATATATGTATGTACATGTGTGTGTGCATGCGTGCATATGTCTATGTGCTAGACTCTAATTGATAAGGATAGTAAGGTAAACATTCTACCTTTGTAGTGACTATACATTTTCCTTGCTTGATGAGTCCCTCTAAACTTCCCTTTTCTTATCTCTCTACAATGTCTAGATTTTTAGCTTGGATTGAAGAAGACCTAAAAAAAGGTTACAATATTCAGTGTAAATACCAACAAATGCTTCAAATTTAAACCTAAACACCCCAAGATTTATAAGAGTGGTCTTGTTTTCTTCCATTAGGAAATTTGTTTTTGCACAAGCCCTAATCAAGGACTTAAGATATGTGTCTTGCTTGGATGTAAGAAGGCTAGTGAAAGACAGAGCTATAGAGGATGTGTGTGTGTATGTTTAGTATAAAAATCCCCTCATAATTGAACCATACTTAAACAATTGTATTTAAATAACATATTAAATAACAATACCTTAAATCAAAACATCATGAAAGTGAGTGAACATTTTGTATATAGAATATTGTCCTATTTTTATCAGATACAACACTCTGCATATGTGATAGTCAATATAGCCATCTAGATTTAAATTGTGATCTTTGAACTTTACAAATTGGTATCTTGTTGTTGTATCTAAATGTGTCCACCCCTTGAGATGAGCCTCCACTATACCTGCAAGGAGAAGGATCCAATTGATTTTTGCATCCATATAAAAACATTCAATTAGAATTGGCTATGTTTGTACGTATTGCAGGTTTCGACATTGGATCTAGTTGTGATCCATGTAACACTTGTAGACCTATTTTACAGCTTACCCTGAGGATTGGCCATTTAGTTGAACTTTTACGTACAACAAAATCTGATTATAGATTCATATGTATCCCTATATTTACTTAGCTTTCCCCCCCAAAAAAAAAGGCTACTAGTGTCTACTAAATAATATCGTGCAATATATTTGGGTTAAAGATCACAATATACATCTTGACCAAAATTGGGTAGCATCTCATTTGTAATTGATTGCTTTTTTTAAAAATCACTTTATGACATCTCCCAACGAGACCCTCTATGGGAGGTTTATGGCTTCATTAACAAAAAAAAGTAGGTATTTCATGTATCAAAACTACTAGATATAATGCTTACTACTTATGCTATGATTTAAGGTAAGAGACTAATATGAATAGCCTTATCCAAAACGGGCAACATCTTGTTTGTACTTTGATCAATTACAAGTCATGCCTTCTCTCAATGAGACCCTCCATGGGACATTTATGACTCAACAGAAATAGCGTGTATTCCATGAATTTTCCCTCTACACATATATGATTTTTTGAACCTGCAATAGAAGATTTACATACTCAAATTTAAAGAAATTTCTTGTCACTAAAAAGTTACTAATTTCATTACAAAAATTTCAACAATTCATGATTAAACAACAAAAATTGACAATATTCTAAGTGGGTGCATAGGCACCTACCTATGTGTTCGTATGCCACAAAATGGGTTATCGATTACCAGGTTGAGGCCATGTCTACGGGCTGCCAAATGTGGGATATTTGATGATCACTATCCAAGAGAATACAAGCAAGTTGATGCTACCAATCTTATGGTCATACCACTATCAAATGTGCCTCGACATGGGCTCCTGTATCAGTGATATTGTGGCTATGGGGAAGAGATACCTAGGATTCTTGAGATTGTGTATCAGTGTATGTGTGTGCATATTCAAAAAGCAACAGAGGAGTTATGTAGAGTAGGGGTGAGGTGGCATGTAAGCTCAGAGATCTTTTGTGGGGGCACTCACTATTATGCAATTTATAGTTTAAATTTGTCATGGGAGGATGATGTGTAAATTTCATATATTTAATGTATCAAAACTAGCTATATGTTGAAGCAATAGACCCATCATCAGAACAATCCAATGAAAGCTAGGGTAACCAATCAATATAAGCAATCTAACTAAATTTAAGCAGAGTCTCGTTTGTATCTTAGGTAACTTTTCAAAAAAAGACCAATATATATCATCGCTCAAAGAGACCCGCCACAGGAGGTTTGAGGCTTCAACAACACAAACAATAAGTTTTCCATGTATCAACATTGTTATATTTCAAGAAGGCCATTTTGAGTATCATTCATTGAAACCAAGACCAAAAGGTGCCATTGTTGAGGGTCGATTAGGTCTCCCCAATCTCGGAAAAAAAAAATCCTTTCAAAACATCAAAAGGGAATAAGTGAAGGGTGAGTTTAGGAAATGAAAAGAACCATGGAAATGGAAAGTCAAAAGGATTCTTTTGTTTATATAAAGAGGGATGGTCGAGTGCACATTATTACATTTGTGTTTTTCTTTGTTTGGTTTTCCTTTAGCGTTTTCTTTTCTTTATAGTGCCCTTGCACTATGTAAGTAGTGAATATATTTATTTTGAAGCCATTAGGTATACATTGGAATATAGATTTGTAGTAGTATATTTGCATTTTTCAGTAAAAAAATGACAATCTTGAAACAAGAGAGGTATTTACGTATGCTAATGTCTATGAATTGTGTATTCATTAAAAGTATCAATTAACCCTAAACATTCTAGGTAGGTGCTAAATCATCTAGATGTTGATCCTTAACATTGTCGTAGAAGGTGTGTACGCCATTATGCCATCAATATCAATTGCATCATATTACAATTGAAGGGTTGACATCAGAGAACCATCAGCCCAACAATTGATGGGAGGACACTTCCAATTGTTCTGTTATGCACGATCATATCTAGTGTGTACCTTTGAGGAAAATTCTCATGGTGTCTTGTTAGTGTTATGTGGATGACTATGATAATATCCTAGTAAAATCAATGATTCCTTAGGTGAATGAACCTTGCCACATAAAAGTAGGCATCTACTACCACTTTGTGAGTGGGTGTGTGTGTGTGAAGGACAAAGGAAATTACAAGTGGGAATATTAAAGAGAGAACCTGCCACATACAAAAAGAGTTCTCATGCTTGATGATCCACCTATTACCATATACATGTGGTAGTGATGTGTGTGAACACACTAGGACCGCCGGGGCATTTTTTCCCTCTTTAGGAGGTTTTTTCCCCTGTGCATTGTATATACGCCCATCACTCTAGGGCTATCTATCCTTCCATTGCACACTAAGTAACACACTCTCTATTGTGTGCCTTGAGCTTCCTTCGTCTTCTCCAAGCTATGTGCGTTTCTCTGCAACCCTAATTCCAAAAATAGGTATCAGAGCAGGTTGCGTCCTCTCGGGCTTAGTCGTCAGATGCTCCAGCACACGCCTGCTCAATTTCTCCAATTTCAGTGAGGTTTGGCGAGCGTTCGCAGGTCGACAAATATTTTGGGTAAGCTCGCAAGGCTTAGTCTGCTTAGATTTTTGATTCGGACTCATTTCGGCCTTCGTTTTAACTACAGATAGTAATGCACAGGCTATTTCATCATTTCGTGCAGAATTTCTGTTAGTGTTGTTTTCTGTATAATAGGTGCCTTATAGTCTTCTACGGTTTGTGCTATATAGCACGTGTTGTTCCCACTCCGTTTCTCCTATTTTTGGGCAGCTTTCACATCAGGTGCATCATTTACCATGGCTAACAACAACAACACAGATGTGTTCAAGATGTTTGCTGCTGAGGACAGGTTGGATGGAGACAATTACCCTATGTGGGCTTATATGATGCAACACGTTCTTGCGTCAAAGGGCGTCTGGAATATTGTGCAGGGCATTGATGTACATCCTGGTTCTGAGGATGCAGGCAATGTTGAGGATGTTGCAGGTCTTGCTGCAAGGATTGCTGCTATTAGAGTTGTTTTGCCTACGGTAGAACAAGCTCATTGGGATGTAAAGGATGCGCAAGCTCATGCATTGATTGCGTTGTCTGTGAAGCGCACCATTGTTCCTCACATCCGTTTAGCAAAATCTATAAAACAGGCTTGGGATATTTTGGCTGGTCTTTATGCAAGTCGCAATGAGGCTAAAATTTCTTTGCTGCGTAAAGAGTTGGAGTCGAAGATTATGCATGAGGAAGATGATATGGACACTTTTCTTGCTAGTGTCAAGGATATCAATGAGCAACTTATTTCTGCAGGTGAAGTCATTTCAGACAGCTCCCTTGTGCAGACTGTTCTTGATGCCTTACCAGATTCCTACCAGACTTTTGCTAGTACTTGGATACTTATGACCCAAGGAAATCCAGAAGTTGTTAAGTTTGATGCATTATGCACATTGTTGTTGCAAGAGTCACTTTCCAAAAAAAACAGGACTAGAAAGCGTGCAATTGAACAGGCTTTTATTGCTTCTCAAAGAAAGGGTGGTAACAGCAATGCAACCACTTCTTATGGTTTTGCTACGAGTGGCAAAACTTATGTTCCTAATGCTTCTGATGGCAGCACTTCATCTGGCAATTTTGGTGATAAGGGCAAAAAGAAGATATGTTGCCATTATTGTAAAGCTAATGATCACTTGATCAAGTCACTTCCTAAGTTGAAGGCCAAAGAGGCTCAGAAGAAAGAGGGTGGTTCCATTGCAAATGTTGGTTCCACTACAAATGCAGCCATTGTTGAGTCTTCTGTGAAAGGACACTGTGATGCTGATGTTGATGCAGAATGGGCTTTTAGCGTAGAGTGCACTTACAATCCTGTTGTCCATGATGCATGCTTGTTAGTTGCTGCAGATTCACATGTGTGGTATGTCGACAGTGGTGCTACAAAGCACATTACCTCACATCATGAATTGTTTACCTCTCTCGAGTTTGTCGCTCATGGGAATTCAGTCACTTGTGCCAACAATGCCTCTTATCCGGTTCAGAAGGTTGGAAAGATTGTGCTTACTACTGCTTATGGCATTTCTTTCACACTTGTTGATGCCCTTTATGTACTTGGGATCAAGAAGAATCTCTTGTTTGTATCCGCACTTGCTAGACTTGGACTTGTAGTCAAATTTGTGGATGACAGATGTACAGTTCATGATCTCAGTTTTGGTGATGAAATTGTTGCATCTGGCCTTTTTTGTCATGGGCTTTATAAGCTTACTTTGTATGACAAGTGTGGACAAAATTTTGCAAATGCTATTGCAGATTCAAGGGCTATTTCAGATGCAAAACTTTGGCATGCACGTTTTGGTTATCTGAATTTTGCTAGTTTGCTGCGTTTGCAGAAATCTGATATGGTTGCTTCTTTGCCGCCTCTTGAAGCGCCTGCCAAACATGTTTGTGAAGGCTGTATTTTGGGTAAGATGCAGCATTCTAAGTTTCCAAAGGATGGTTCAGTTCAGGCCACATGCACGTTGCAGCTTGTGCATAGTGATGTTTCCATGCAAACTCCGTCCTTGGGCAATTACCTTTACTTCGTGACTTTCATTGATGATTACCCTAGGCATGCATGGGTATTTCCGCTTAAAGCGAAGTCCAAAGGTTTTATGTGCTTCAAACAATTTCTGGCTATGACTGAAAATGTCTCAAAATGTACTATGGACACCTTCCATTCTGATCGAGGGGGGGAGTATATGTCTCATGAATTTAATGCATTTCTGGCTAGTCGTAGGATAAAACACCAATGTACAGTGCCTTATACACCTCAACAAAATGGTGTTGCTGAGAGGAAAAACAGGTCACTGATGGAAATGGCACGATGTATGGTCAAAAGTCAAGCTTTGCCGCATTCTTTTGTCTTGAGGCCATCATGTGTGCCACTTATGTACTTAACAGGTGTCCCACAAAATCTTTGCAGTCTATTGCTCCATATGAAGCATGGCATGATAGAAAGCCTTCTATTGAGCACATGCGTGTTTTTGGCTGTTTGGCATATGCTTTGGTGCCACAAGTGCAGCGTAGAAAATTGGATGATAAGGCTGTCAAATGTATTTTTGTTGGTAATAGTTCTGAAAGCAAAGGTTACAGGTTGTATCATCCGCAAACAAAACTTATTTTGGTTTCACGGGATGTAGTGTTTGTGGAAGATTCTGTTCAGCCCTTGCTGTCATGTACTAGAGACAGTAATGTAAGCTCACAGGACATTTATGACACATTGTTGTCTCTTTTCAGTGGTGGAAATACGAATGTAAGTTCCAATGAGGCAAATGTACAGCCTATGGGGGTTTCTGAAAATGTTATAGATCAGCGTGTTTACTGATGCAGATGTACATGATGTACTTGATGAGGAAAGAGCTGAAAATGAGCAGGCTAAAGGTATGCCAAAATGGCTGGTGCACACTTTGCGTGACAGTAAATTGGATGCACCTTTGTCTGGTCATACTCGTTTAGGCTCTCGCCATGCATCTTATGCATCAGATTGTTATGCTTTGGCTGTGTCTAGCTTACATGATGTTGAAGAGCCTC
This sequence comes from Adiantum capillus-veneris, assembly GCF_014529385.1. Lineage (NCBI taxonomy): Eukaryota > Viridiplantae > Streptophyta > Polypodiopsida > Polypodiales > Pteridaceae > Adiantum > Adiantum capillus-veneris. The sequence continues at coordinate 149,992,735 of NC_140932.1, read as the reverse complement.
TGTCTTTTGATGAAGCACAGAATTCAAAAAATTGGATTGCTATGCAATCAGAATACGATGCACTTATAGAAAATGACACATGGACTTTATGTGATTTTCCTCCTGGCAAAAAGGCCATTGGTACGAAGTGGGTTTACAAGTTGAAACGCAAGCCGGATGGTGAGATCGATCGCCATAAGGCTCAACTTGTTGCAAAGGGTTATGCATAGCAAAACGGTATAGATTATGAAGAGACTTTTGCTCCCACTTGTCGTATGACTAGTGTGTGTTTTCTATGTGCATTGGCAGCTCATTTTGGTTGGGATGTACATCAATCAGACATTATTACTGCTTTCTTGAATGGTGACATATATGAGGAAGTTTATGTAACGCAGCCTCACGGTTTTGTCATAAAAGGACAAGAGGACAAAGCGTGCAGATGTAAGAAAGCTTTGTATGGGTTGAAGCAATCTCCTCGTGCTAGGTATGAGAAAGCTGACACTCATTTGGTCAAACGAGGCTTTCGTAAAACAGTCCAACAGAAAGCACATTGTATGTAAAGCGTGAGGGTGATGTACTTCTCATTGTGGTTCTTTATGTTGATGATTTGTTGATCACTGGACCAAATGAGAGACATATTGTTGAATTTAAGGCTGATTTGTATGCTACTTTCAAGATGAAAGATTTGGGGTTGTTGCATCATTACTTGGGTATACAGTTTAAGCAGTGTGATGGTGGTATTGCCTTGTGTCAGAAAAGTTACATAGAGACATTGCTATGTAAGTTTGGACTTGAGGATTGCAAACCTATTGCCACTCCCATGGAAACAGGTTTGAAGTTGAGTCTACATGATGCTGGCGATCGTGCTGTTGTCACTCTTTACCAAACTGCTATTGGCTGCCTCATTTATGTATGCAACACGAGGCCATATATTCAGTTTGCAGTCTCAGAGGTCAACAGATTTATGTATAGCCCAGGGTCTAAGCAATGGCAGGCTGTCAAGAGGATTCTCCGCTACCTTAGTGGCACTTTACATCTTGGCTTATTTTATCCCAAGGGGGGATCATTGCCGCCAGACTTACATGCTTTTTCGTACTCGGATTGGGCTGGTTGTTTTGACACGCGAGTGTCCACAAGTGGTTTTTGTTTCATGCTTGGCAGTTCATGTATATCATGGTTGAGCAAGAAGAAACCTATTGTGGCCCCTTCGAGTTGTGAGGCTGAGTATAGGGCAGTCTTCACAGCAACGGTTGAGTGTGTATGGCTCAGATGCCTTATGGCTGATTTGGGTGTTGGACAGGACACTGCCAACACTATCTACACTGATAGTCAGAGCGCATTGGCAGTTGCGAGGAACCCATTTCTTCATGCTCGCACAAAGCACATTGAGGTGCAATACCACTATGTCAAGGAGAGGCTCTTAGCAGGAGAGATCAGCTTGGCTTATGTGCCAACACAGGACAACCTTGCAGATCTTTTCACAAAGGCATTGTGAGTCGTGAGAAGCTTGAAGCTTTCCGCAAAGATTTGGGCTTACTCCCCTTTGTGGACTGATCATGTCCTCAGGGCATGGCACTCCCCTTTACTCATGTGCCAGCTCTCGTTCACCGCATCACTCCAGGGGGGATTTGTTACCATATACAAGTAGTAGTGATGTGTGTGAACACACTAGGACCGCTAGGGCATTTTTTTGCTCTTTAGGAGGTTTTTTCCCCGGTGCATTGTATATACGCCCATCACTCTAGGGCTATCTATCTTTCCATTGCACACTAAGTAACACACACTCTATTGTGTGCCTTGAGCTTCCTTCGTCTTCTCCAAGCTATGTGCGTTTCTCTGCAACCCTAATTCCAACACCACCTTTGATTGTGTGTGTGTGTGTGTGTGTTTGTTTGAAATGAGAACGTGACAATAGTTTGATTATACAAACTATCAAACCATACAATGAAGTAGACCAGACTTGACATGTGGACAGGGACAATGTCACATGGACAAAGATAATGATATTATGTAGAAACATAAGTTACATGTATATAACACCATATCAATTTTTTATTTTAATAGTTTACATTAACCTAAACTACTTATGTTTGGAAACAAGTGTGATGTAGAACTTCCTTTCACTAGGTATTGATATTGTTGTGATTCACTTTGAAGATATCAGGTCCCTAGAGACACAATTCCAATAATCCGACGAGGAGAAGGATCCAATTGTTACCTGCATCCATACAAAAGCATTTAGTGAAAAATGGCTATGCTTGTGCGTATTACAAGTGTCAAAATTGGGTCCAATTGTTATCCATGTCACACCTGCAGAATTAGCGTATAGCCTAACCTACGAACTATCATTTTCTCTCACCATATATCAAAGTAAACATACATCTAATGTATCATCATAGTCAATAATTAGCCTTCTTTGCAGAAATTGTACAGCATCTTGTTTGTATTTCAAAGAAACTATAAAAAAAACGAGTAATTGCCATCTCGTTGGAGACCCTCACAAGAGGATCAAGGCTTTTTTTTAAATGGCAAATTTAAATAATAAAGAAATCATTATTTTTCAGCTTGTTCAATGCCAATCATAACCAAAAAATTGGAGTAAAGTAACTACTATCCCTTACCTTGGATAGTATCTTAAATGTAAGAACATTCTCGGGGCTTTCTTTGAAGAATCAATCATCATCTTTTTATACTTAAGGGAAGTAGCCATGTGTCCAAAAAATTAATGTGACGAATCATTTTTTTTAAGTATTAGCATGTAAGGTATACCCAAAAAGAAGACATCTCTTGTGTAAAATAATTTGCTAGCTATCATGCCTACATGTCCTACCTCACAAGAAGTCTGTACTTTACTTAGATTTGCAAAATTTGGGCAGCAGTTCCTCTGTATTTTGAATGAATTTTCCAAAAATATCCAAAAAGCTATGCCATCTCATGGAGAGACCCTCGTAGGAGGATTAAGGTCAAACTGTAATTCTTTAAAGGTCCCTAAAGCACAAGATTTCTATTCATCGTAAACTCGCCCAATGAAACTCATACATGTGAATACATCATCCTTCAACAATAGCAATTTTTTATTGTCTAGATATCTTACCATTAATCTACTTTTCATGATTACTCAGTACTATGTAATACAGCTTGTTACTTTAGAAACAAAATCTGTTTCAAGTAAGTGGCGATCATATACAACCAATGTTATAACACATAAAAAGTTATTTTTCAAATATGTCTACTAAAAAGACGACATGTTGTAGCCGTTGTATGTAACTACATAATGCAATCCATGCATGATTTCTCTAGCCAATGCGTGTCACAATAAGTAATCATAAAAGGCATTGCTTTCTAGATTCCCTATTTTCAAAATAGGTTTAGTAAGTGTTGATGGGATCGACCAACCTAAATTTTTGGTTGGCATCCTGGTTGTTTTGGTCACTTTTTCAAAAAACAGTGATGCGTACCCTTTAAGATGCTTGAACCATGTCATAAAATTTAATATCTAGCTTTACCCACATGATTTCCTCATGTTAATCCAATCATTTAATATGGGCAGATAAAGGGAAACAAGAGCTAGAATATAGATATGTGTTTTTAGGCCAAGCTCAGTGCGGGGCCAAAAGGAGATGGTTCCGTCTCAGCAAGGGCTCACAAGGAGGTGGTCTATTGAAGAACAATGTTTTCATAATGGAGCTTGAAATACCTTACGGTTAGCTTCATTAAAGACATCTAAAGGCTAGTGCAAAAGGTCCTTAGACCTTAGTTTAAGTTAGGCCTATGCTTGAGGTGCTTGATGGTTAATATGCATGAAGTGCTTGATAACTAAGTTGCAACTTAACCTAGGCATGTGCTTGAAGGTCAAATTCAACCCCTACAAGGAGGGCGCAAGACCTTGAGGCTAGGGGGATGAGAGAGAGAGAGAGAGAGAGAGAGAGAGAGAGAGAATGAGAGAGGCCGTGCTCTTGCTATTTACATGCATGATGACTAAGGTGCTTGAGGTGATTAAGCAACTAGGGGGCCAAGGTGCTTAGGGGTAGAAAGTCAAAAGGTATGTTTTGTCACTCAGACTTTCCAAACTATTTTTTCTCACACCCCGTTGTTAGTCCTACTAGGCCGTGAAATCTACATTAGACTCAAAAATTTCCTCAATCGGACTCTGTTAGCTCATTCTGCAAGAATTTGCAAAAACAAGCCTTGGCAGCCTAATTTAGGCTTCTCGCTTCCATTTGTCGGTTTGATTGAAAATTTTTGTGCATGTTCGTCTTGCTCTTCTAATCATCAGCGTATATTCGGTTTCTCCATCCAAGCTCATTTGTTATTTATTATTAATTTTGACCTGTTTATAAAAAAAATTAAAGAAAATAAAAAATGTACTAAAAAGCAAATTAAAAAATCAGCAATTAAGAAAATCCATTGAAGAACACTATTTTATTACTTTTTAGTGGATTTCTCCATTTTTAAGCTCCAAGATCAAGAAAAATTGATGAAAATAAACAAAAAAGACTATTTTTCGATGTATTTTCTTATAGTAAATATACTATTTACACTCATTGGAGAGATGTTATCATTTGAAATTCCCCATTTGATGTTTTTTAAGGGCATTATTAGGTAATTTTGTAAAAAATCACACGTTAACATCCAACTTTTCCTCCCTCTTCAAACATTTCCCTTAATTAATGAAGTTTCCTTCTACCCCTCCGAGACGGAGTACTCCAGGACGACTGTGTGCATGCGTTGAACAATTGTGTCTATGTATAACCGTGGTTGGCTCTATCATGCTTTGAAGGTCAATGCAATTCAAACCAGTATGCGATGCAAAGAGTTGGGTCTTGAGGAGTTAACACAAGGGTTTCCATGGTCAAGGTTTCTTGTTGCTGTTTTCTAAATAGTAGATTTTGTAATTTGTGTGCTCTTTGCTTGATTGTACTATTTGGATCCTTTGGCACACTAATTTCCTAAGATGTAGGTATCAATGATCACGGTTGTTGAGATTTAATTCTCCATTGGTATTTTGGTTTATTTATGATGAACTGTTGTGGCTGAGTTATTTGAGATTTAACTTTCCACTGATTCATCGGTTTTACACTTTGTGGAGATAAATGCTCCTTTGGTTTTTAAACCCATCTAGTGCTAGTTCTATTTGGAGAGATGTTTTTCTCTGAGTTGTTAGATGTGAAACTTTCTTCAGTATGGTAGATGAGTTTTTGGGCACCCAAATTTGAGAAAGATTATCCTTGATTTGTGCTTTTGGTACCCAAATTTGCATGACTCCTTACATGCTACTTGTAGCATTTGCTTGTCTAGAGGATGATGTAGATTGATTGTTCCCTGGTTTCTTTTATGGATGTGGTCGCCCAGGTAAGTGGGCGGGCCGCCAGGTATGTACACATATTCTTTTGTAAAAACCTAATAAGAACTCACTATGCTCTACACATTACAGTAGAGCGAGTTCACCATATCGTCGTGCTCTTCTTCTCGCACTCTCTCTCGCGTCGCACTTCCGCTCGTACTCCTTCAACTGGTATCAGAGCTCAGATCGAGGCTCGGGGCAGCACTGCAGGAGGCTAGAGTCACCAGCTCAGATTGGAGTGAAATTCGACAGGCAAAGACACGGCCCCAGATCTCGAGGGCAAGCCCGAAGGGCTTGGTGTTGTCAGAAATTCATTCTGAGGTCATCTCGGCCACCGTTCGGCTTCGACAAAGGTCTGCGCATGCCATTTTCGACTACGTGGTCTCGACGGGTGCAGATCCGACTCTGCAAATTTGGGGTTTTCGGCCTACAACTACAGGTGCTGAGGATATCGACACTCCCAGAGTGTTGATTTGTGGCTGTCTACACATCGAAGGACGGCTCACAGTTCTTGGAGGCGTGTCACATACGACACGGGCGCATCTACACACAGACTGTAGGCGACATCCACTAGTTCATCAGGTAGCTTGTATTTGCTGCTTGATATTCGAGATTTCATCCTGACATTGCAGGTACTTCCACATGGGATGTATTGTCAGAGATGATGTATGTATGTTGAGGGTTTGCTAGCTGTGAGTCACGCAGCAAACAACCGCCGCAGCGGTTACAGCATACAGTGGGAAATTTGTGGATGTATGACTTTGTGGGAAGTCTATGTACTGTTAGATTTACTGCAGCCTTTGTTGAGGGTCGAGTGAGGTTTTATTGAGCTGGGGGATTCTCGAATGTTGAGATCCTTTCGGTGATACAGGTCTTGGAGCGATCCCTCGAGCACCCTTAGATAGGCAGCTAGGATGTATTGACTATGAGTTAGACAGTTGGGATTGCATCTCTGCTTTACTGCCGTTGAGGCATTGTCACAGTCTATGCTTACAGGACAGTGACAGGACAGTGAGAGAAAGTACAGGTGCAGGACAGGTTTACCCACAGCTTAGAGTGTTAGAGAGACAGTGTTTTTGAGCTGTTTTTGGTCTGTTTTTGAGTACACCAGAGCCATTTTACAAAGGAGACTCTGCCAAAATTTATGCAGAATCTGAAGCTTTCTTGGTTCATTTGACAGGTTGATATTGCTTCACAGGTCAGTTTACAAGGGAAACTCTGCCAAATTTTTCCCAGGAAAGTAAACTATTGTGAAGCGTAGTTATGGCTAGATCACAGGACACTGCTCTTTACAATATCAAGAAGCTGGATGGAACCAATTTCCCATTGTGGAAGCAGCAGATTTGGCACGTGTTGGTACAAAAGAAGCAGATAAAACCTATAAAGCTCAAGGGGATAAAACCAGAAGATATGGACGAAGATGAATGGAGCGAAATGGATGAATTGGCACTTTCTACCATTATGCTGACTTTGGCAGAAAGCGTGTACTTCAATGTAGCAGACGAGATGTCGGCTTATCAAGCATGGTTAAAGCTGAGTGATCTTTATGAGAAGCAGAGTGCAGCTTCATAGGTATAGTGGCTTAAGAAGCTTGTTGACTTGAAGATGAAAGAAGGGACACATATGTCCAATCATCTGAATGAATTCAACACAATCTATAGTCAGTTGTCAGCTCAAGGTGTCAAGTATAATGAACCTGTTAGAGCTATGTTCCTGTTGATCACATTGCCGGAAAGTTGGGACACTTTTTGCACAGCTTTGAGTAATTCTGCACCTCCAGATGGTTTGAACATAGCAGGTGTAGAAGGAAGTCTGCTTACTGAAGAAACCAATATAAAGACAATGGACAAAGGCAAAGGAACAGCCTTAGTTGTCAGGGGAAGGACCAAAGAAAAGTACAAAGGTGGAAAGAGGAATCAGTCTCGTAGCAAGTCCCGCAGTGCTAAAGGCAAGAGTGACATAGAATGCTACCATTGTGGCAAGAAGGGTCACATGAAAAGAGACTGCAGAGAATGGAAAGCAGAAAAAGGCAAAGAGAAAGCTGAAGACCATGGTGAGAAGAACAAGTCCTCAGTGAAGATTCAAGAAATAAATGTGACAAACACTGTTGCATAGGATGACAGTCTAGTGTCAGGAGACATCTACTTCTTGAAGAATACAACGGACTCAGCTCTTCTTACAACATTTGATGGAAATGCACTGAGTGACTGGATTATAGACTCAAGGGCATCACTTCATGTGTCTCCAAACAAGGAGTGGTTTACTTATTATGTGACCACTAAAGATCATGTTCGGCTAGGCAATGGGCAGACATGTGAGATCTTAGGTGTTGGAGATGTTCAATTGAAGTTTCAGAATGGCTCTTCTTTCACGCTGAAGAATGTGAGACATGTTCCCGCAATTACAAAGAGCTTGATCAACACAGGTTTACTTGATGATGCTGGCTACGTCACCACTTTTGGACAAAACATGTGGAAGATATCCAAGGGTTCTATGACAGTAGCACATGGAGTAAAGTCTGGAGGACTTTACATGATTTATGTATCAAATGTCTCTAAAAATGTAATCAATGTAACCGAGCAGTCGAACGTTTCTTTGTGGCATTGCCGGTTAGGACATATGTCCAAGAAGGGAATGGAAATCTTGTCTCGTTCTGGTTATTTTCCTGGATTTTCATTTAATGATTTTGAATTCTGTGAACATTGTCTATATGGTAATCAAACACAGTAGCCACATAAGCATAGAAGCAGTAGAAGAGATACACAGTTGGCACTTGTTCATAGTGATTTGTGTGGACCTATGCCTAACCTATCTCTAGGGGGAGCTTCTTACTTTATGACATTTATAGATGATTACTCGAGGAAAGTATGGGTTTACTTTCTCAAGCACAAGGATGAAGCGTTTAGTGTTTTCAAAACGTTTGTGACACTTGTGGAGAATCAGAGTGGCAAGAAGCTTAAATGCTTACGCACTGACAATTGTGGAGAGTATGTTTCAAAGGCCTTTAAGGACTTTTGTGAGTCAAAAGGTATAAAACGTGAACTTACTGCTCCTTACAATCCTCCTCAAAATGGTGTTGCTAAGAGGATGAATAGGACCATACAAGAGAAGGTCAGAAGTATGTTGTCTAATGCACAACTGCCAAATGGGTTTTGGGCTAAAGCTGTATCAACAGCTGTTCATCTTGTAAATAGATCTCCTAGCAAGGTTTTGCAGAAGGATTCAGTGCCAGAGATGGTATGGTCAGGCAAGGTGCCCTCATACAAGCATCTCAGAGTCTTTGGCTGTGAGGCATATACTCACGTTCCAAAGGAATTTAGGAACAAACTTGAGCCAAAGAGTAGAAAGTGCATCTTTCTAGGCTATGGTAATTCTAGTGAGATGGGGTACAGACTTTGGGATCCCGAATCCAGAAAGGTTGTCCGTAGCAATGATGTTCACTTTAATGAATCCAAATATCATTCTAAACCAGAGAGGGTTGAGGAGATTAGAAGAGTTGTCTTCCAAGAAGATGGACCTGCACGTGCAAGACAAAATGTCAAGGCTCAAGTGGAGCAAGGACAGGATAGAGTAGAACCACAGGTTGTGGCTGAGCCTGAGCCACCTATTGTGCGTAGATCTGGACGTGTCACGCGACCTCCTGATAGGTTTGTTCCATCTATGAACTATGTCATGTTGACTGATTGCAATGAGCCTTCATGTTACAAGGAAGCAGTGCAAATGAAGGACTCCGGGAATCGGCAATTGGCCATGCAGTCAGAGATGACAGCTCTGCATAAAAACAAGACATGGAAGCTAGTTAAATTACCACAGGGCAAAAAGGCTCTACCTTGTAAATGGGTTTACAGGTATAAGATCACCGCTCATGATAGTCAGCCAAAGTACAAAGCAAGGCTTGTTGCCAAGGGCTTTAAGCAAGAACAAGGCATTGACTTTGATGAAGTCTTCTCTCCGATGGTCAAGATGACTACATTGAGATGCTTTCTTGCATTGGTTGCCATATTAGATTTGGTGTTGCACCAAATGGATGTCAAGACAACGTTCTTGCATGGTGATTTAGATGTGGAAATTTACATGCAGCAGCTAGAAGGGTTTGTTGAGAAAGGCAAGGAAGATTGGGTATGCCAGTTGTTAAAGAGTCTTTATGGCTTAAAACAATCACCGAGGGCATGGTACCATAAATTCCACAAGTTTATGCTTTCTCAAGGCTACAAACGTAGTGAGTTCGATCACTGTCTATATACAAAGAAGGCTAAGGATGGTAATTGGCTGATCCTTATTTTGTATGTGGATGACATGTTGATTGCTGGCAAGCACTTGGAAGAAATTTCAGCTTTGAAGTCAAAGATGGCAAAATCGTTTGACATGAAAGACATGGGTGAGGCAAGTCATATACTTGGTATGCGCATTGAGAGAGACAGATCAAAGAAGTTGATTTGGTTATCTCAAACAGAGTATATTGACAAGGTTTTGCAACGTTTCAATATGGAGAAGGGAAAGGCACTGAGTGTTCCATTGCCACCATATGTGAAACTTAGCAAACAATATTGTCCTGTGTCTGAAGAAGAACAGGCTGAAATGGATAAGATTCCATATGCGTCTGCAGTGGGTAGTTTGATGTATGCAATGATTACTCGCCCAGACATTGCATTTGCAGTGGGAGTAGTAAGTCGATACATGTCAAACCCAGGCAAGAAACATTGGGAGGCAGTGAAAGGAATATTGAGATACCTGAAAGCTACAAAGAGTATGCATATATGCTATGGGAGTCAGGAGCTAAGTGTAAAGGGTTTTACAGACTCAGATTATGCACGTGACTTAGACAACCGAAGGTCTACGTTAGGGTATGTCTTTACATTGGCTGGTGGAGCAGTATCATGGCGTTCTAGATTACAAGATTGTGTTACTCAGTCTACTACAGAGGCTGAATATGTTGCAGCATCAGAGGCATGCAAAGAACTTAATCGACTAGTAACAGATTTGGGAATCAAAGAAGAGATGCCTGTGTTATATTGTGATAGTCAAAGTGCTATACAATTGGCTCGCAATCCAGTTTATCACTCAAAGACAAAGCATGTGGATGTGAAGTATCATTTCATCAGGGAAATGCTCGAGGATAAGCAACTTCAGCTTGTCAAAGTTCAAACCACAGAAGATCCTGCTGATCTACTTACAAAAGGACTTCCCTCAGAGAGCTTTGCGCATTTTCGCAAGCAGTTAGGTGTAGGGTAGTACATCACTTCTCTACATCTCTTGTATATTAGCTTGTATAGTAGCTTCTCTCACACTTAAAGTACCACATTGGACTTTAAGTGGGAGGTTGTTGGGGTATAAATCCCAATGTGGTCGCCCAGGTAAGTGGGCGGGCCCCCAGGTATGTACACATATCCTTTTGTAAAAACCTAATAAGAACTCACTATGCTCTACACATTACAGTAGAGCGAGTTCACCATATCTTCGTGCTCTTCTTCTCGCAATCTCTCGCGTCGCACTTCCGCTCGTACTCCTTCACTCCTTTAAGTGATAGCTTGAGTTTATTAGTGTCCCAATATGGTACTGCCTTGTATGTCCACATCCATGAGATTCCAAGAATCATTGTTTCATTCATATGCTTATCTCATATGCACACAAATTGATGAGGGCATGAAAATCCATTTACTATCACATTCAAGTTGACTACTCCCAATGCCGGTGTTGGGTTTTTGTTGCATCCTTTGATAGTAGATATTCCCGATGCTAAAGACTAATTCATAGCTTTCCTTTTAGTTGAATAAGTGGCTGCATTCATTCGAGCTCCGGTATCTACTAATGCATTTGTGCTATGATTTTGAATTGTAATGTGATGCAAAGGTCAATTCCATCCAACCAATTATCATTAGTTGACACTGCATCATTCTATAATTCCTATAATATTTCACCTAGTTCCAAAGTGTTGATGGGGATAGGTGTTTGTTGATTTCTGAAAGCAACTTTCCACTTGAGTACTCGAAATCAATCTTCCTCTTGAGCTTCATCAATAAACCTGCTGGCATTTCATCTTTCTCTGCTTTGATGCATGCATTTTCTCTAACAATTCATTCGTTAGTGGCAAATGGTACTTCCTTAAGCGGCATCCACTAATCCAGTTAGCCATTGGTTCACCATCTAGAGTAGACAACTTAACTGCTCCACTTGGAGATACGTATTCAATGATAAATGGTCCATTTTACTTTTTCTTGAATTTGGGAATGTGTTACTTAACGGAATAAACTAAAACTAGGTCCCCTTTTTTGAAGATTTTTGTGACTAGATGTGAATCAAAAAATTGTTTTTGCTTTTGCTTTTGCTTTTGTTTTTGTGCATAGATGTGAAGCTACAGATGTTAGCCTTTGTTCATCAAGCTTTTATAAACCTTCAAGCCTCTCTGACAACTCATGTCCGGTACACTCAAGATCTTTAGCTACCCTTCGTGTCGGCAATAGAAATTCTATCAGTAGTATGGCATCAAGACCATAAATAAGATTAAAAGGTGTAGCATTTAAAGTTGTCTTGAATGAGACTCTATAAGCCCATTAGAGTAGCATGTAGATTCATTTCCCAATCACTTTGTCCTGAACTAATCACTTTAGTCAATACCGAGCTAAGAATTTTATTTGTGTACGCAGTTTGTCCATTTTCTTGTGGATGATATAGAGCATATTTGTTATGGATGACCATAAATTCATTCAGCAGATACTCAATTACCTCATTGAGGCAATGATTTCCTTTGTTACTGACAATTTCTATTGGAAGTCCATATCTTGTGAATACATTCTGATACAAGAATGTGGATGTGGTTCTAGCATCATTCTTCTTGGTTGCCTTAGCCTCTGTCCACTTGGTTAAATAGTCCGTAGCTACAATGATATATTGAGCTTGAGTAAGGTTGATCCTTTCCTCTTCGATACAATTGGTTTCCAATAAGAGCATTATCTCTTTCTTCAGTTTCAATAGCTCTTTGGTGGTGTTTATTCATATCATTCGGAAGTGTTCTACTTGACAAGTAAGTAGCTAGATAGTTACTCCACTTAGAAACGAGTGATATTTAAAATAATGTCACATGAGGTATGGGTGTTTGTTTCTGGCATTGAAGACAATATTTCACAAAAGAGTGAACATCACTTCTCATGGTTGGCCAAAATACTCCAAGTCTTAAAATCCTTTGCATAGTTTGGTCTTCCGCAAAGTGAAGTCCTTCTATGGTAATGTGTACTTGACTTAGGTATTGGGTTTTCTCATCAGGATTAATACACAAAAGCAATATTTCATCTTTATTTCTTTTGTATAGCCTTCCAGCTAATAATTGATACATAACCGATTGCCCAATTAATCGTGGTATAATAGAAAGTGGTATTTGAGATCCCACTTGAGCTATGGTCATCAATGATACCATATTTTTTTTACCAACAGGGATATCATTTCCATGAAGAACAGATATGCATCTGGTAGATCAACATCTACCTCTTTTGGTGGTTCTCCTGAAATAATCCTTGATAAATGATCTGCTCTTTGATGTGTGGTGTCCTTTTTTACAACAACAGTGAATTCAAATTCCAAAAGAATGATGAACCATCTCACGATTCTTCATGTGTTGCATGTCTTGTTGACCAAGTACAATAAAGCTTGGTGGTCTCCAAAGAACACAAATTTGTTGGTTAATAGGTAATGTCTATACTTTTTTACAACATAGATCATCCCTAATCCTTCTCTTTCAATGGTTGTATAATTCTTCTCTGTCACATTTAGCTGCCTACTAGCATAAGAAATGGGAAAACCAATTTTTCAGTCCCCTAGTTGAGCTAATATACACCCAATAGAAAAATTGAAAGCATCAACATGTATATGGAATATCTTATTCCAATGTGGTGCTTTCAATATTGGGGTTGAAGTGAGATCTTGTTTAAGCTTCATGAAGGATTCTTCACACTCATCAGTCCATACAGAGAGTGTAATCAGGACATACATGGGTTTTGTGATTATAGCATACATGTAAATTGTTAATTGAGTCAATGTCAATTAATAGAAGCTGCTAATGACCAAAGACGTATAGATGCACATCAAGGATGAATACGAAGAAACAGTAAAGATTGAATTACACATTTTTTCACATTTTTCCAAAATGGTCACGTATCGTAAATTCCCGATTTATTTCAAACCATTGTAATATTTTAATGTGTTACGGGCTCAATGGGAGTTCCAAGTTGTAAAGAATAGGTCACTTACTGTGCCTAGGTTGCAGATTCAGTAAGTGGTGAGCCCTAAAGGCCTTGGGCGGCCGGACATTACACATTTTTACCCTAGGCATATAAGGCAGTGTGTAAAAGAAATTAGGGTTCTCAAGTCATTTGTTGAGAGCACTCTTTGGTGAGAGCTCTTGAGGTGTGTGGCTATGGAGTCCTTGAGCTTCTCCTTGCTCATGAGACTTGATTAACACTAATCAATGATTCATTCTCTCTCACTTATGCCTCTCTCTTACTTCTTATGATTGCCTATGATGCTTAGATTAACTAGATCTTAACTAATTAGTGGTTAGTCGCTCTTACTTCTTATGATTGCCTATGATGCTTAGATTAACTAGATCTTAACTAATTAGTGGTTAATCCCTCTCTAATCTTGTGTGATTACCCTCTTTTTCTTGTGTGTGCATGTAGGTTTGATTGGAGTACGGTGCGCAATAGGTCTATGTGTGTGTGCTTGCGATTAGTGTGTTGCATGATAGGATTAGTGTCGTGTGCAGCTTGCAATCGTAGTGTGTGCGATTGGGTTGATTGGAGGTGAACAGAAGTGGATATGGAGATTTCCCTGCATTGCGTCTTAGCTCCTCCATAGGCCGAGAAGCTCACCTTGTAGAGTTAACCATTTGTCTTGCCACGATTAGCTCACTAGCCGTGTGAGTGTTTCCATGCCCTAGCCGGGTAGCTCATCCCTCCGGATTGATAATTTTGTTGGTCAGTGGAGCTATTGCAATGATGAGACCCCCAACATTTGGCGCCGTTGCCGCGGACGATGGCCTACGCTAATGTAATTGTGGCATAAACGAATGCGTTCCCTCACTAATTTCACTACTAATTTTACTTGTGTGTTTATGTTTTTGTGGATTTTGAATGTGTGTGCATAAAGCATTGTGTTCATAGTTCCCTAATCTTGCCAATTGTGTGTTTACACACTAACCCCTTGCTAATTTGACTAATTTTTACTAACTTACTAATGTGCTATGAAGGATTGGAGCATTCGACCATTCAATTGAGCTTCAACGGAAAGGTAATTAAGGTGGTATTCTCAACCTCCCTAGAATCTAGAGATGTGTAGAATTGTGTAGTTTTTGCTAATTTTTGCATTAATTTTAGGTGTGTGTGCACTAAAATCAAGTGTGTGTGCATTGTAATTGAGTGTGTGTATGCTAATTTTAGGTGTGTGTGCACTAATTTGCCTATGTTTGAGCACCTAGAAATCAATGTGTGCGTTATGATTTTTGAATTATGATGATTGAGGTGTGTTGTGCACATGCCCAACTATTGATTTGTGAAGTCATATTGCAAATTCGACAAATTTCACCCTTTTGTGTGCGTACCTAAAGATTGGCAAAAACTATCAATTTTTTAGTGTGTGTGCGCCTAAAAAAAGCGTTAAATTTGCATGATTGATTCATATTTTGATTGCATAAATTGATGTGTGCAATGATGAATTTCTGTGTTTTTGTGCTCAAGACAGTGATTTACACACTCTAATTGCGTCAAATTTTGACCTACTTTTGTCGGTAATTTTGCCGGTTTAATTGCCTAGTTTTGATTTTATTGATAAAACTAATGGCAATTGAATTATGTGCTTTGGCAATTTTACTTGGCTGCACCATTTCCCAACATGTGGAGAATTTGTGGAATTTTTTTGGGTATTTTTCGGATAATTTTTGCTATTTTTTGGCAATTTTTTCCTAATTTTTGTATAAATCCATAAGAATTTGATTTTGTGATCTTCACGAGCTATTTTGTGTGTGCGTATTTACGGCATCATTTTGTTCGCATTTGTGCCTTCCGTGGTTGAGTTTTGAGCGTTTTGCTATTTCCGAGGGTTGAGTTGATATTTGTTTGGTAAATTGCATTTATGGTAAATTCTCCTATTTTTGATGTGCGATTACGTGTCGAAAATGCTTTGTTGTGAATGATGATGATTTTCTAAGATTCCTAGAATTTTCCGGTAATTTTTTGAACTTTTCTGGCAAATTTTGGGGTTTTCTGGCGATTTTTGGCCTATTTTGCATTTTTGAAAACAAAAAATATAAAATGAAAATAAAAAAAGGAAAAGCTGGGTTCGTCTCCTGCCGTGCCTTGCGGCACATCAAATTTATTGTCGGTGGCTATCACAAAGGGACTTTTGCAATAATTTCCTACGGTGTTAAAACTTTCTTCTTCTTCTTTTTCTCTCTGCGTGAACACCACCCATCACACACACACACACACACACACACACACACACACACACACACTTCCATCACACTCACTCTCTCTCTCTCTCGTTGTCTGTGCGTGACCAAGTTTTTAAAAATAGAAAAAGAAAAAAAAGGGGGTCTAGTGTATTTTAACCGGTTGGAATCCTAAAATCCTGGTTAGATTTTGAGCTTGCCTTGAGGAAAACCGGAAAATTTTCGTGTAATTACTGGCAAAAGCTTCAAATTTTGACCTAAAAACCGAGAGAATTTCAAGTGGGCCCTTATTTTCTTCGGTTAGAGAAAGTCCGCGTGAGAACACCCTTCCCCTCATATCTCTCTCTCTCTCTCTCTCTCTCTCTCTCTCTCTCTCAACTCTCCCACTCTCTCTCTACTCACTCTTTGCCGAGTCTGCCGGGCTCTGCCTACCTTCTCCCTTGTCGTTTTCCACGAGCGAGAAAAGCTGTAGCCTATAGCCAGTTGCCGCAGGACCCGCCCAACCCACACGACGTCTTTACTCTCTCTTCCTGGTCTGCCCACGTCCCACCAAGCGCCGCTATCCACGCCTCTCTTTTCGCCAGGCTCGCGAGCCCCGCCCAAGCCTCTCTCTCTCTCTCTCTCTCTCTCTCTCTCTCTCTCTCTCTCTCTCTCTCTCCTCTCTCTCTCTCTCTCTCTCTCTCTCTCTCTCTCTCTCTCTCTCTCTCTCTGCCCTGCTTGCACGCGCATCACGCCGCCCTTCCCTCCTTCAAACCTGCGCGCTCTCTATCAAGTCAGCAGGCATGTGTGAGTCAACACGACTCCCGCTTCTGCCAGGTAAGGTGTGCAGATATAAGGCTTTTAATTAAAAAACTCCCAATTAAATTATTTTAAAAAAAGGAAGAATAAAAAAATCAAAAATCCAATTGAAAAATTACAAAAAAATTAAAAAAATATATCAAAAAATTCACAAAAAAAACTATATATATATATATATATATATATATATATATATATATATATATATATATATATATATATATATATATATATATATATATGTATGTATGTATGTATGTATGTATGTATAAAAAAACCTAGAAAATTCAAAAAAAATCAAAATTGATAAAAAAAAATCACCATAAAATAAAAAAACTCATAAAAAATAAAAAACTTCTTTAAAAATTCCAGAAAAAATCCAAAAATTTGCAGAAAATTAAAAACCTCATAAAAAATTACAAAAAAACATCCAAACTTTACAAAAATAAATTCATAGAAAAATAGAAAAACACATTAAAAAATCAATAAAAACTCAAAAATCGCACAGAAAAACCACAAAACAAGTAAAAGACCTCAAAAATCCATTAAAAATCTTAAAATTCACAAAAAAATAGAAAATTCATAGGAAATTGCCTAAAAATCAAAACTTTCCCTAATAAATCATAAAAAATACCAAAAATTTTAGAAATTTCAAAATTTCACAAATTATTAGGAAAAATGAAAAGGAACTCACCAGAAGTGCCAGAAAAAGACAAAAAAGGCAGAACGAGGCCGAAACGCAAAAAACACATAGACCGCCAGAAAAAGTCACACGCCGGGCAAATCGCACAAAAGCAAACAAGTCAAAAAGGCAAAGTTGGAAAGTGTAATGCACACCGAGTAAACATCGCAAGGCAAAAATCACACTGCGCAAACTGCTCAAAAGCGAAACAGAGATCAACCGAAAAAAAACGAGCAAAAAGACCAACTCCAAGCAGTGGAGCGTTAGTCAAATAAATTTCAAGAATTTTGCATGCTAGAAATTGACTAGTGAGAGTAACTGCAAATCAGCTTCTAATTGGACAAACAGGAGCACAACGCACATGCGATTGCAGATTAGGCTAGTACGAGCAAGAGAAATTCTGCTAATCAACACTAGCATCTGCTAGGGGGACAGTTTTTTTAGATTGAGCCAACATGGACTCAAATCGAGCCGAGAATTCAAGTACAGCAGAGCATGCCAATAGCAGTGGCAACACGTGCACAACTGCACAAGACCAGATTTTACAGCTCTATGGCTACAATGGAGACAAAGTCTTGTACACAGATTCAGAAGGCCATAGATATCTAATGAGCAATAAAAGCAGCACAGAAGCCAAGATCCTGTTGATCAGAGTAAAAAGTTTAGAGAACTCCCAGATGTTCACTGACTTCAGTGGAGCTAGGTATTGCAAACTTAAAGATGAAGTGCAGATAAAAGTGCAACAAAATTGACCCAAGTGGTTATCCAGAAATCTGCACAAGTCCACAAAGCATCCATTTGGTGCATATACAATTAGGGTCATTGTACATGGATTACAGTGGTCAGATCTATAATCGAGTGCCAAAAATGCAAGATCCAACAGATCAGCCAATAGAAGCTATTCTAATTGGAGAACCAAGTCAAAGACGGTGCAAAGGTCAAGATGGAGCATTCTACAGCTTGATGCTCAGTGTTTTAAGAGAAGATGCTGACAACTTGGCAAGCATAGAAGCAGAAACTTCTCAGCAAGAGCCTGACATGACAGAGCCAGTTGAAGTACCACCAGTGATGGCATATTGCTCAGATTGTGGAAGAAAAGGTGGACATTTTGCTGAAGATTGTCCAAGAAATCCTGACAATAGGGATACATCAACCGCCAAGAAAGGTATAGAGAAAATTGGAAATGTGAATCTCGATGTAAGTGCATCTAACTTGTCACTTTTAATGCAATCGGATGATTCTGCATTACCATTAGAAACACCAGTAAAATCATTGCAAATACAAAATCAACATATAGATGCACAGGCACCTGAAAAGCTTAAAATTGATTCTTTGAACAACAAATTCTTGCATGAATTTAGTCAAGGTGTTGAGATATCACCGAAGGTTGAAAAGAATGTTAGATTTTCAAATGATTCTGCATCCACTGCCACAAGTGTGCAATCATTCATGAGTCTAAGGGACACATCAAACAGAATGTTGTTAGCATTGTATGGCACACATAATTCATATGCACACTATGTAGACCAAAAAGGAAAACTGTACAAAACGGATCAATCAGTGTTTGAACGGCCCACATACCAGCTCATAGAAGTGCGTCCAGTGATAGATCAGAAAGGATGGTTCATTTCAGAGGGAAAAATCTATTATAGCCCATCCTCTCTAGAGCTGAAGGATATTACCCGAGTAAACCCAGAAATCAGTTCAAAGCCAAACCCTCCTCCATCGAAAATCAAGCTTCGATGTTGTGATCAAACAAGCATATATTTTGACCAAAACAGTCGTAGATATAGACGAGAGTCTAGCATCTATGATGCAGTGGGTCCTGAAACCATAGAAGCTCATATCATAGGAGACCCATGGGATAGACAGTATCAGGGCAAAGTTAATGTCATCTACAGCTTGACTTGGGGAATAATTTGTCATGTTTCTCGAAGATACATAGGAAACTATGTAGAAGGTTTGTAGATGCTAAACATCAACAATGCTACCCAAAGTGTACCTTCACCTTCCCAAAAGGTGAGACTAAATCAGAGCCAAACAGTTTTGACCTCTTACAATGAAGAAGGCTATAGTGATCACCCTAGGAAGGGGGAGCTGTAAATCCATCAAGCTCAGCTCTTGTACCAAGAACCACAATGGCAGTAGAAGCCCTACAGCTTCTATCCAACAGACCCCTTCAAAGCAGAAACCATTGAAAGATCATATGGTTGCTAGAAGTTTCCAGTTGACCCAGATCCCCTCAGAATCTGCAGACAAATGCTTCTATAAAGATCATCAAGGACAAAAGTTTCAGCTGATCTCCACAAGTCAAAGCCAAAAGCCAACAAATCCAATAGTTTTCAAACAATTACATGTGATCAAGCTCACATATGCATATCAAGATGCACATGGTAACGAGTATCAGCAAGGTCATGACCTTGTACAAACCCCTATGGATGCCCCGAATGAAGTCAAAGACTATCTGAAGATGATGCAATGCCTCAAGCTGCCGAACAGGTAACAGATAAGTCAAAGTCAATGAGAGCTAAAGTTCAGAAAGCTACACAAAGGTCACCACCAAAATCTCCTCCGAAGAGACAGATTCTGCCAGAAAGTACAGTGGATCTATTAAGATCAAGAGTTACTCAAATGCAAGAGGACAATGCTCAACAATTGCAAAAAAGTGCAGTATCACAGTCATACAAGTTAACATTGATTGAAGCAGGTAGTCAAAGCAAAGAAAATGCAGATAAAGTCCAACCAAAGGATGTTGCCATAGAAAAAGCAGTCAATTCAGACACAAATCTCGAGAAGATCAAGTGCAACATTGTTGGTGAAAAGGAAGAAAAACTGTCAAGAGAGATAAAGCTAGATTTTCAGTTAGACAAGAAACCCATGTCTTTTCGCACTAGGAAAAGATGTGGCCAACCACAGCTGGAAGATGCTCTTGAATTTGTCAACATATCAGAAAACAAACGAGCAGAATGTTGGGGATTCATCTCCACCACCATTGAAGTAAGTTCACAAATCATCATAGCTCAATTCCAAGTGATCATAGCAAAAGATATGCCAGAAGAAATCATAATGGGAATGCCAATGGCCCAGAAGATGTTAGAGATACAGAATTCAAACATGACGGAATCATCACAGGCATCAAAGAATGAAGACTAAGACTGGTCACCCGCGGACGATAGCACAATGTCCTCAAGCACAATTCGATTGGAGACTGATGCCAAAGCAAAGCTTATTGAAGATGATTCATCTCCATTGATCAAAACATCAGAAGAGCTTAAAGAAAATCAGGCAATAGAAAGTGCAGATCAAACAAAGCAAAGAGCAACCATGGAAGCTATTGAGCAAAGAATTCCATCAAAGCCAAAAGTTTTGAAGATCGAGGTTGCAGTCAACCAAGAAGCAATAGGAAGTCCAAAGATCAAGCATACATTGCCAGCTAAATCAGTTGTTGTAAATCAGATTGCAACAAAAAGTTCTCAAGCTACCTTCCATAGAGACACAGTTAAATCAAGATGAGACCATGGCAAAAGTAGGACAAAAATCTTCAATAGAACCAACAATGTCAGATTTAGAGTTGCGGAAGTCACAAGGATCAAACACAAATCTTGTAGACAAAGGTAAAGCTAAAGTGGAACTTCCATCGATTAGCAAAGATGGTATGACATCGTATGCCTCTACATCAAAGAACCCTCATGGATTAGACTCTTCAAGCGAGTCAAGCTTTCAAAACTTCAAGTCAATTGCTGACCCAACGAAAACCTCTAAGGAGACACCCAAGAAAGCAAAGGTACATCAGCCAAAGTACTCAAGAAAGAAAAAGAAATTCAAGCAAGTGTTCGTTCCAAGCAGTTTAGTCAAAGTCAATGATCCGGTTTGGATTAAAGACAAGAAATCAACAAAGAAAGACAAACACATGGGATGGATAGCTTCACAATGGAGCTTAAAGGAACATGAGTACAATGGAGGTAATAGACAGATATGGGTTCCAAAACCGCAGGTTAGAGCATATGAAGTGAATTTAGGACCCTCCCAAGAAAGAAGGCCTACAAAGTGTCCACCTCGACAATACTCTACGATACCTAAGAAGCAGGTATACAAAAGAACAACATCAAAAGATATGGAAGTCTACCACAGCTCTCAAGAGGATACAGAACAAAGATGGATCTCAAATGATCTTCCTCTCAAACAAGGATTCTATACAGGTTATACAAAGATTTGGATACTAGTCAACCATAAGCCAACTGCAGCTACACCAGACCTCCATGAAGATCTCAAAAAATCAACAAGACCTAGAGCTAAACAAAGTCAACAATGGAGTTACAAAGGTCCTCAAGAGATTTGGATTCGTAAATCTTCAAATGCTCCTAGTCAAAAGCCAGATGCCGACAGTGAACAGAGGTCTACAACAACATCAAAGACTCCTATAAATAGCCCCAATTGAAGAATCAAACAGATAATGGAGTCTTCATAGTCAAAGAAGGACAACCCAACCAACGAGAATGCAGATTCAAGAATAAAAAAACAGGTATGGCAAAAGAAACCTTCAATGCCAACTTGGTCCTTCACTAATCCTCTTTTTGAGGATTCAAACTTACTTTTACCTGAAGAAATGTTTGTAGTAAGCTCAAGAATGTAAAAATTCAAGTTGCTAGGGTGCAAAAAACACTCTTTGGCATAGTCAGAGTCGAGCTGCTGTGCCATGAAATGAGCAAAGCATTAGTCCCAAAGCTTCAAGTCATATTAAACTCTATGCTAAGAGTCGTAGTTATTAGGCTTACGCTCAAGCTGGAAGAGTTGAGCATATCTAAATTCATGTTGCTCATGCTGGATGAGGTCATCATAAGAGTCGAATTCTATTAACTTACAATTGGTGGAGTGTCGTAGAGTCCAACACTCACGCACAGTGCACAGTAAGATGAGAGAACATATCCTCGTCAACAAAAACCATTCTTAAATGGGTGCCAGCTTGCAAAGCCATGTCAAATGCTTTTATAGCTACACTATCTTTCTGAATAACCCCTCAAAATCATTCTTGCACAGCATATTGTTTCCCATGCATTTCTGTGTATGCATAAATAGGATGTCCCATCATTGGACATATGCATTAGACACTCTTTTTTGCTTCCACCTATGCACCTTGAGTGGACTACAACAGGCAAACCAATGTTCCATCATGCTACCCTCTCATATTTGCTGCTTTTTTAATTCCATGTCTATCAGCAAATAATCCCTTGAGTACTTTATTAATATTTCCCATGCTAATAAGTACTCCAATAATACGCGTATCCCAAAGGCACTTTTTTTCCATTGGGTTTTTTCCCTTTGGTCATCCAGGTATTAGACCCTAAATTAGAACCTCATCATCTACTTTCCTTGAACATGTTTTTCATAAATAAACATCAGTCTCCTCATTATGCTATTACAACGGACAAATGCAACATCATCTCTCATATTAGACATATTTGGACCAATGAAGATGCTGCAGAAAAATTGAACCTCATCAACAAATTCAATGACCAATGAAGACAATCAGCCCATCAACAACCAATCAAAACCTTCCACAGCCTCCATGGACACCTTTCAACAGTGCCCGAGGATGGGCACTAAAGTAGGAAGGGGGGAATGTTAATTGAGTCAATGTCAGTTAACAAAAGCTGCTAAAGACCGAAGACGTACGAATGCACATCAAGGATGAATACGAAGAAGCAGTAAAGATTGAGTTACACATTTTTCACGTTTTTCCAAAATGGTCACGTATTGTAAATTCCCGATTTATTTCAAGCCATTGTAATATTTTAATGTGTTATGGGCTCAATGGGAGTTCCAAGTTGTAAAGAATAGGTCACTTATTGTGCCTAGGTTGCAGATTCAGTAAGTGGTGAGCCCTAAAGGCCTTGGGGGACCGGGCATTACACATTTTTACCCTAGGTATATAAGGCAGTGTGTAAAAGAAATTAGGGTTCTCAAGTCATTTGTGGAGAGCACTCTTTGGTGAGAGCTCTTGAGGTGTGTGGCTATGGAGTCCTTGAGCTTCTCCTTGCTCATGAGACTTGATTAACACTAATCAATGATTCATTCTCTCTCACTATGCCTCTCTCTTACTTCTTATGATTGCCTATGATTCTTAGATTAACTAGATCTTAACTAATTAGTTGTTAATCCCTCTCTAATCTTGTGTGATTGCCCTCTTTGCTTGTGTGTGCATGTAGGTTTGATTGGAGTGTGGTGCTCGATAGATCTATGTGTGTGTGCTTGTGATTAGTGTGTTGCATGATAGGATTAGTGTTGTGTGCGTCTTGCAATCGTAGTGTGTGTGATTGGGTTGATTGGAGGTGAAGAGAAGCCCGGGGGATTCACTGTGTTTTTTCGTATGGTACCACATGAGTGTACAAGAGGGATTTTTTTTAATTTTGTACATAAGCGTATACAATAGGGATAGCCCCTCATTATTTCATACTCATATCGTATACATAAGGGAGGGGGCATCGGGGGGGGAGGGGTATCACATACTATGTGTGTGTGTGTGTGTGTGTGTGTGTGTGTGTGTGTGTGTGTGTGTGTGTGTGTGTGTAATATATATATATATATATACATACATACAATGTACATATACACACCATGTTTATAGATCACATTGTCCGCGGATAAGTTCGCATTCCGTGGATAATTTCACATTTATTTCACACTTAGTTAACATCGAGTTCACAACAAATTTGGTGTGGTGCACATACCCTCCCAAGTTCACATCTAGTTCACACCAAACTTAGTGTGGTGCACATGTTCACATTTAGTTCACACCTAGTTCAAAAAGCGATCGGATGGGCCAGACTGCCCCAAGGTGGGCCTTTGATCCCACCTCCCCAAAGAAGCAGGGATCGCTGAGAGTCATAGGTTGGAGAACTCTCCCGCCAAAAGCAGAGCAATGGCAGTTCTAGAAGGAAGCACGGGCCTCATTCGCATCGCCAAGGCCTCTTGCTCCACCCTTGCCCCTAACTGGGTTCACCTCCTCCCCAGCCCCATCTCCTTCAATGGCCCCGCCCCTGTTTTCAATTACTTCCGGCCCAGGATCACAGGTATTTCCCTATGCTCTCCCTCATTACACACAACCCCATGCATGTTTCTGATGCGTGCGGCATTGTTTTTTCGGCTTCGAACCCTCTCACTTTTATGGAAGATGTAAAGTCCTCATACTGGCCAGAATCAAGCCAAAACACTACATTTGAGCTCTGAGTTTTGTATCCATCGACTCAAATTTGAACATTACACTTTGCCTTCATCTTGTATTTAGGGCACATGCCCTGAGCATCCTTCTACAAGGCATTGTCCATTACGGTTCTGTCAGATGCACCTAGCAAGTAGCCAGTTGGTTCATGGGCTCCTTCTCATTTGTTTGTGCTTTTGAAGCTTAGATCCAGGTGTGGTAATGACTTCAAGTTTGCCAGACCTTACTCTCAAGTCATCTAGTCAAGCCTTCAAAGATAGTGGCAACATAGAACCATTTGTATGCACCTGGGTAAGATGGTGCCCGTGCTTCTGAAGGCTGATTTATGAAGCTGTCAAGAAACGAAGAGGGATACTTTAGCTGTGTCGCCTACCTATGGTATCATTCTGGGGATTTTCCCAATATGTGTGTTGTTGGGGAAATTCACCAGATAGATGTATAATTGCCAAAATAGCTCCTAGACAAGTGAAAGAATTAGGCGTGAGTAGATCTTGAGGGATGGGAGCAAACCAAGAGTGCAATCATCTCTAAAGTGGTTCGCTTGAAGGGGAAAGGGGGGGTGCTGGACTTCAGCAACCTTGAGCTGAGCAGAAAAAATAAGTCAAAGAATGTTTGCATTTTACCATGTAACAGTGTTCCACTAAGCTTCAAGCCCTCCCTTGCAAACACAGGGCAAGAGAGCACAAAAAGTGTGAGTGTGTGTGTGTGTGTGTGTGTGTGTGTGTGTGTGTGTGTGTGTGTGTGTGTGTGTGTGTGTGTGTGTGTGTGTGTGTGTGTGTGTGCCTGAAGTGAGTGAGAGTGAGAGAGAGAGAGAGAGAGAGAGAGAGAGACAAAGAGAGAGAGAGAGAGAAACTTGTATGAGCATTGTGTGTGTGTTTTGAAGGCTGGATGAGTTAACCAGGCTTTGGTTTCTATCCATGATCTCAAACAACATTTTAAACAGAGCATACATTCAAAAACTGATCAGGAGCATGTTGGCATGGCAGTAGCAAGAAAGGTAATGGCTGGCTGACGGAGCTTTTAGACTGCAGCTAAGTCTTTTCACCATGTTTGTCTTGATTCTATTTACATAATGATTGTTCTAGTTGTTGTCTTGTTAGAGTAAAGAGCCAGAAGTTCAGGCTCGGAGATTTAAGGTATGCTTACTAGAAGCCAGAATTCATGATCTGCAAACAAGTAGTAGTAATGCACATCTCACCTGCATAAGATATGAGTTTGTATTATGTCAGTCAATGTGAACTGGTAAAGAATTATAAATATGTTGATGATTCCTTGCACTTTTGAAGATGATTTTGGGGGTGTGGGAGTGTGTGAAAGAGGGGGTGCTGGTCGGCAGTGCAGCAGTAGCCAATGCTCAGCTCCAATAATCACTAGAGTTAGTCTAGAAATGGAGGTTTCTCACTTGCATTTTACATAGTCGCATCAGTTAACATGAAATGCATTGTCAAGACAAATTTT
Source organism: Adiantum capillus-veneris (assembly GCF_014529385.1). NCBI lineage: Eukaryota > Viridiplantae > Streptophyta > Polypodiopsida > Polypodiales > Pteridaceae > Adiantum > Adiantum capillus-veneris. The sequence continues at coordinate 149,966,817 of NC_140932.1, read as the reverse complement.
TCCAGGTGTGGATATCATGGAGTCCTCTGAATATCAACTTGACAAGACAGTTTTGTAAAGCTTACATAGGTCTAAGTCCCATGTCTACATTCTTAACACTCTGCATTCTAAGTCCCAAGTCTGCATTCTTAACTCAGCAGGTCACTCGAGTGGGTCTCGAGTCCACGTTTTGTATGCCAGTTGAAGGGTGAGCCACAGTGCTCCTAACCCCCATCATTTGTATTGTAAAGCCGTGTTGGCTTATCGAGTCAAGGAGAGTCAGTCCCTCACTCGCTACCTGATTATTGTTTTTGGATCCACGGGTGTTGCCGGCCACTATAGACCTGGACCTAGTTTGCTATTGGGCTCTTGTTGAGCCCGTGTTCAGTGTATTGCACCCTCTTATGCTATGTATGCACTTGGCTCCCAACATTTGGTATCAGAGCTTGTCAAGATGGCCTCATTTAAAGGCTTGGTTCAATGTGGAAGTTGCGTCAAGATGCTTTGAAAGGGCGATACACCGTTTAGTTGAACGCTATGATGGATGGAGGAGAGAAGAACGGGAATATGACTGGGATGCGGTGCAAGATGCTATGCATGCTCTGACTCAAACTCGCTCGAGGACTATGGAGATTTACCACAGGGATGTAGATTCGATGCGGTTGGAAAGTAAGAGAACAAGGAAGCAACTTGAAGGAAAGAAAGCAATGTTTTGGGACGAGCTCCGCCGGCAAGAGCAAGGAATAACCTGGTTTTTTGAGAAGGTGGCTATGATGCCCGATAAGTGGGCCACTGAGGTAGAAATTGCGAAGGAAGAGATGGATCAGCAGGGGCTAGTTCGAATGTAGGCCACAGATGGCCGTTGGATTCCCCCTCGACGAGGCGGATTACAAGAGGATACGAGGCGGGTAAAGTGTACTCGATACCATACCAGGCAGCCAGGAACACGATCAAATGGTCGGGGATGTACAACAATCATGGTATATTGGGCTGAGCCGGGGGGACCAGTGAACAACTAAGACGTGTGGTGATATATGTCGGCATGAGTGGAACAATATGTTGGGGCAGTCTATGGATGGCCGATGGGTTCCCCCTCGACAAAGCGGGCTGTCCACCGAGTGAGAGAGCAACATGAGTGCGCATGAGAATAGCCAGGGTAGTAGAGACAAGATCACTACGACAGGGCGATGCAATGAAATGGGTGGCATAAGTTTTGGTGGTTTTTGCAAACCAAGTGCAGTGGCGCTCAAGAAGGCATGGAAGGAAGAGATGGCGAATGTGATACACGCACCACATTACGAGAGGGCGGGCTCTGGTGAGCACCAGCCCGCGTTTCATTCGAGTTGCTTTGCTTGGCGAGTCTTAAGCTGTTTGCACAACCAATTGAAAAGCGCACAACAGTGCGGGGAACAAGTGACTGAGGAAGAGTGGGAGTATTCTCGGGATTGCGCGACCAAGGTAAGTTTGCAATGTACGACTCGTGGCTTTCTAGATGTTTTGATGACCACTTATAATCTTTGTTGGTTGCAGTATAAGTCATGCATGGCAGCATGGTGTAAAGGTCACCATTTTAGGATGGAACGGATCGACAAAAAGCGTTTTACACAAGATTGTGGAATCATGGAAAAATTCAAACAATCTAGTCGACGACGGTCCTCTAATGCAGATCCTGTGGTGGTGGAACTCACTTACTTCGGCATGCTACAAGATATTTTGAGGATCGATTATAGAGGATTTTTTGTGGATTTGTTCGACGTGCAATGGTTTAAGATAAACATAGAGTGTCGCAGCACTACTGCGCGCAGAGGAGAGTCGGGTTTCCTTAAGGTGGATTCAACCAAAAAATGGAATGACCTTTGAGACACTTTCGTACTAGCTGAGCATTGTGAGCAAGTAAGTCTGTAAATATTTAATATCCAATTTTAGAGGACTAGTGGTCTGGAAGCACTCATGTAAGTTATGTGGCTCTTGCAGGCGGTATTTCATCCTACAAAGTCTGCACCAAACTGGTGGTATGTCATAGAGGTAGCCCCTCGTAGTGCACTGACGTATGAGGGCTACCATGTGCCAATCACAACGGCATCAGTGGAGGAGATAGGAGAAGATGCTCATTTGGAAGCTGCTGAGGTGGTGTCAGAAGAGCCTGGCACTGCTACTTTCTATGGGATGCATGCGGAGGACCTACAAAATGAAACGAGGGACATCTGCCTAAATCGAGAGCTCTATATATACATAGAGAGTTATGCTGAGTTATGCAAGGATGAGAGAGAGACCTCTTAAAGTCATAAACATTGTATTTGAGAAAGTTCGCTCCTTTTTATAATATATATTGTATTCACGTGCAGTTTTTTCCATTCTTGTCCATATGCTATACCTGAGAAAGGCAAATTATGATTAATCAAATTATAACTTGTTCAGATTTTCTTCTACATTCATCATTAATTTAATGTTCGTATGTTTAATGTAGGTATGGATGATGATCAATTTTCGGACGGACAGGGCAGATAAGGACAGATGGCCGGAGTTGGTGTAGTGGATAGATGCAAAGTGCTCAAATTATGGAGCATGCCCGTCTTTTCGGATTGTCGATCAAAGTTTGGATGGGAAAGTTATGGCCAGTTGAAAGTTTTTCGGGGGCAGGGTATGTTCCAAGTAGTTCGCATTAAAAAGTGTTCCACTATGCGTTTTTTTTGCCTCGATTGGGTTCAAAAGGGTAGCATGCATTGTGTGGAGTGAGTGGAAATCGAGGGTTTACTAATTGAAATCATGTGCAACTAGATATGCCAAGGTGAATGTGGGGCAATCACAAATATTTTTCTGGAATTTTGACGATCTCACTTGGAGGGCTCAAGAAGGTTTGTGTGCGGTAAATTGCTCATGGTTTTGAATCAACAAGACAAGATTCCAATGCGTTGATGAGTTGGATATTTGGCAAATTCGGTACGGGGAAGCACCGACGACGTGGAGCTTGTACCCAGAGAATACATGTGTTGGTGGGTGTTAAAATGCAAAAGGAAGTGGTCGTTGGGGTTTGGAAAAGGGAAGGGGTGTTAATACTTAAGAGGAGTGCCAAAGAAAAAAAAAAGACTAAGCTTGAGCAAGTCCAGGGCCATGTTGATAAAAGCTATCAATTTTTTCGAAACTGTGGGTAAAGGAGGGGTCTCAAAGGAGAAAAAGCAAGAAGCATTTAGGGGAACAAATGAAGACGAAGCAAGGGAGCAACGACGACGCCGTCGTTGCTCCTTTGAAGTAAAATAAGGGGGAGACTTTCTTTTTTGGGAAAAGAAAAGGAGTGCCCCTCGATCGTTCGGTTTTGGCAGCTCGGGAGAGAGTAAAGCGAGAAAAGGAGAAGGGCTTTCCCTTTGGAGTGAGGAGCGGAGGAGAAGGTTTCTTGGCTGCCACGGAGGTGTGTGTCAATGCGTGAGGAATCCATAGGGGAGGCTATTGAGTCAAAGTTATTGGCTTGTCGAGGTGTGGCGACGGTGATGGAACGGAGCCCGGGGGCTACTGAATGGCGCTTTGAGTTCGCCGAGGGTGTGTCAGCTTGGAGCTAGATTGTAAATGGTGCTTTTCAAGGTTAAGCCATCATTGTGGTGCAGTGTTGGGTTGATTTTCTCCTTCCCTCTTCTTCTCTACCATGTTGCAAGTGGGGTTGGGTGTGTGTCGGAAGTGTTTCCTCCTTGAGAGTGTGTGTACAAAGAGGGAGAGAAAGTGTGTGTTGTTGTGTGCAAAGGATAGTGATTGTTGGTGTATTTTCTATGGGTGTGGGTTGTGGTATGATCCGTGTGGGCTCGGGTGAGTCTGTGTGAGCGTGAGTGCACATGTGGTCTTGGTGGTTATGTTGTTTGGAGGTGGTTTTCAAGTGGTCAGGGGTGCTATGTACACCCTGAGCTATAGGAGGCAATTTTGTGTGTGTGATGGGTGTGTTCCCTATTCCCCCTCTCCAGCGTTGTTATAGGCGTCTTTATGTAAGGTCATGCAACGTCGCTATATATGTCGCTAAATACGGAACTGAACCGTCACTATGCGCATTGCTATAGGCATCTATATATAGAGACACTTATAGCGACGCATATAGTGTCGCTTATAACGACGCTCATAATGACGTTCCCATTGCGACGCTTTTAGCGATGCCACGGGGTAAAAAAACCCATTGTATTTTTGTCGCTATAGCCGTCACAAGTGCACATAACCTCTTGTAGTGAGTATTGCCATGGTTTCTACATCATTATATCTCACCAAAAGGGTTGTGTTTCCTTCTTCCCCTTCGTAGCATTCTCCAACTTTGTCTCTATGTAGCATTCTCCAACTTTGTTCATAGAGACGAATCTAATCTCCTTGTTATTCATTTCATGTTTCAATTTACCCAATTTTTTTGCGATTAGCCCTGTTATCTCCACCTTCTCTAAAGTTTTCTATAAATCATTCCATAAATATGGTCTAATTTTTAACAATTCTCCCAAGGTAAGAGTACATTGACTGGTTGTTGGTATGATTGAATGGATGTTCTCCACCTCGAGGTTTTGTTCCGCTCTTTTTACCTGAGTGGTTATACACACTATGGACTCATCTTCGTTGTCTCGTAAGTAAGAGGGTAGTGTTTTTAGAGTCAATGGTTTAGACATTCCTGATGCTTCAGAGCCACAATCCCCATAGAAGGATTGTATATCATTGTCCATATCAGGAGGTAAATTGTCTAACGAAACTTCCTCTATGGGAGCTGACTTTAAAGTTATGCCCCCATCATTAATCTCTCTCACTTTTTTCGATAAATGTCTTGGCCAGTCTTCCTCCACGAATGGACTTCCATCTTAATCATCTTCGCTGTCAGGCACTATGAGTTTTGGCTCTTTAGTTTCAAGGTGGGGTTCTACCACCACTTTTGATTTCTCTTTATTGGTTTTTATCACAAGCTCCTCAAGTTTTTCTATACTCTCAAGCTTAGGTTTTCGTTTTTCCATCATCTCTTGAGTAATTCTTTATCAAATTTGATAAGCTTCAAGCTTAATTGCTTCCATATCTGGAGAAGGATAGTTTTTCCATTTGTTTTCCATGTTTTGGCATGCTTTACGTCCCGCTTGGAAAGCTTCCAAGGGTGCATTGATTGGCTTAAATTTTTGTCTACCAAAATTGATCCTCCAGATTTTACTGTGGTTTCCTTGATTTCACTTTCATTTTCTTTCATTTTTTCCTGGAATAGTTTCTTGGATTTTTTCTCAATTTTGTCCTTTTGTTTCTGTTTTCTCATCTCATACCTTTGGATTCTTCTTTTCTTGGTCTTTTGAGAGGAATTTTTAGTATTCTCTAATTCATCAAAGGAGTTATGTTTCTTTTTCTTATCTTGGGCTCTATGATCACCTTGATTGGAACAATAGGTTCACTTTCCAAAGAGCTACTAGGTATCACTTGGACTACATTCACCATTGCTTTTCCCTTGTTCAATGAATTTTTTGGTTAGTCTTCAGGAAGTGTCCACCTTTTTTGCAACATTGTGTACAAAGCTTCAATTGGCTTAATGTTCTTGTCAGGTTCTGGGCATTCATTTTTTCAATGATCATCTGCACCACAATTATGGCAGTTTCCAGTCCTTGGCTTAATCATAGGTCTTACCGTTGGAGGTCTAACACCTTGATTAGCTACATAATATATATGACATAAGTCACAGGTTCTTCCGTTGAAGGTGGATGTGAATTATACCACTCTCCTTCTACCATTATTGTAGATGGACTAGGCCAACATAAGGTGTAACAGGTACTATTGCTTGTTCATCTATGACTCCTTCTGAATGCATGTACTCTACACGCATTGTATTATGTCTAGGATATGGAGGTTGTTGACCCAACACTGGTTGTGATCTTTCCATACCCATTGGTGGTCTTTGTGTTGGGGCCATATTAGGATGATATCTGTACATGGGCTGTCCTTATGGTCTCATAGGCACATATTGAATATTTTCATCGTCCTTTGGTCGGTATAGCACTCATTGGTCTCATGGTTGGTCCATTTATCCTCAATAGCACACCATTTTTGCAACCTAATTGATTGTCCCTGTTGAGGTATCCCTTGCTCTGGTCCTCTCATAGATGCTTTTAGCATATTATTCATCATTTTTTTCATCCTTTTCAGCATGTCTTCTATGGTTGTAAGTGGTGTTGCAGCAGCCGTTCCCACTTGTGTTGGTTTTGAAGATGTTGTTTTTTCACTCTGAGTATCCTTAGCGACATCTTCTTCATTGAAAATATCACAATTGTCTCCCAAGTCAATAGCGTCTGATACACACTCTTCTAAGGTTATATGCTTCTTGCTATACAATATAGCATGAAGTTCTTTGTTGAGCAATCCTTCTAGAAACAATGACACCAATCTTTCTTTTGCTAGTATTTTTAATTCTAGGCATCTTGCAATGAATTGCTCCATACTAATTGCATGATCCCTAATAGACTCACCTTATTTCTATTTGAAGATAAAGATTTGAGCTACCGTATTATGTTTGATCCCAGTTTTGGAACATGCAGCTACAAATCCATGAGCTAATGTATTTAAACAGGGTTACCCAAGACTGCTGGAAATTTTGATTCAGTTTTTTTGGTGGTGAATAAACTCACCAAAGTAGCTCACCTTGTTCCAGTCAAAACCACTGCCTCTGCAGCAGATAATGCTCAAATTTTTGTAAAAGAAATTGTTAGATTACATGGAATACCTGCTAGGATAATCAGTGATCGTGATGCCAAGTTTACCTCTAAGTTTTGGAAGGCCATGTTCCAATCCTTAGGCACTCAATTAAACTTAAGTTCAGCCTATCATCCAGAGACAGATGGACAAACTGAAAGAGTTAATCAAGTCATAGAAGATATGTTGACATCACACTGCAGTCAGTAACCTCATCTTTGGATCAAGTTTTTACCCTTAGTGGAATTTGCTTATAATTCTTCCTACCATAGAAGCCTAGGAATGTCACCATTCAAAGCTCTTTATGGACAAGATTGTATCATTCCACTCAGAATGGCCGACCCAAGTCTCCCAGTACCTGCAGCAAAGAATACACTTGAAGAAATGGATCGTCAAATCAAATTAATAAGGGAGAACCTTAAGAGAGCAAGTGACACGCAAAAGAGTTATGCTGATTTACATAGATCCCCCCGGATTTTTGAGGCAGGAGATAGAGTTTTCCTTAGGATCAAGCCAAAGAGAAGTTCACTCAAATTGGGAAAATACAAGAAGTTAGCATATAGATATTGTGGACCCTTTGAGATTTTGAGAAGGATAGGGGACCAATCTTACGAACTCGCTTTACCCCCTCACTTGCATGTGCACAATGTTTTTCATGTCAGCTTGCTAAACGATATGTTGTAGATCCCCTTCACATCCTAAATGACGAAGATACTATTCTTATCACACAAGAAGAATTCCAGATGGAGCCAGAACAAATTTGGGACATGCGTTGTAGGAAGTTTCCTCTTATGCACTCTTGAAGACTGTGAATTAGAAATTGGGTAGAGATCTCTGTAGGAATTAGTTAGGAGTCGGTCGAGTGTAGGTTGACACCCTATGCTTGCTTCCATGCGGCTACGGGTCGAGCTTCGTCCTTAGCTGATAAATCTTGTTAGGTGAGTTCTCGTTGTGCTGACGTCCGTCGCGATGTATCCGTCCAGCATTGGCGCCGCTGCCGGGGACGAAAACCTTAGGTAGGTGACCGAAACTAGTCCTCGAGGATAGGGATTCTTTGGCTTGCCAAGAGTCTCGTTTTACATTTAGATAGAATCAGAGGGTGGAGGACTCTCTAGGTCTTAGAGGGAGTCTAGGGAGCGTGTGTCTGGCCTAGATCCTTCGACTTAGGTAGTTTTTAGTTGAGTTGTGTGGTAAAGAGTAGGAGTTGGAGTGGTAAAAGCGGTGAGAGAAGAGCTTGAGAGTCCGGAGAGGCCAGAAAGTAATCAAAACACCATCATCACCATTTCACATGAGGAGTAGGAGTAGAGTAAGTAGGACATCATGATTCAGGATCTAGAGCATTTCATGCATGTATACTTGCTTGTTAGAGTCATCACAAGGTTGTAAAAGATGCAAAAGTGTGTTTGAAAGTTGAAGTGAAGTCTAAAAGTTACTGTGAGTGTTTCTGATAGAACTGCAAAGCATCAGGAGCATTTCTATTAGGAAAAAATTTAATTTTAAGCCAGGAGACATCCTATGCGTAGGATGTCTACAGGCTAATCTGGTGGGAATTTTGGAATTTTGAGTTGACCAGTGTGTTCAGAAGGTGGGGTTTACCCTATTTTCACCTGGAAAGTGGAAATTTGACCATATCTTGACAGGATAAGGCCAGATAGGCTGAAATTGCCAGACATCCTACCCAAATTGTGCCAAAGCATTATTTTAAGACCAAAACCATAGGATGGCTCCATGAGCATGATCTGCATGATATATTGAGTGACTGAGAGAGGTTTCATCTCATTTGGGTGAGAAAATTGGGTTCTAAGCAGACTTTAGCACTTTTGACTGAAAAAGGCTAGAACAACTAAAATTGGGGACTTTTGAAATTGGAGACCCATAGCTTTCCCTTGATCCACTGGGTTGCTAACATCAAGGGGAAGCTATGGGTCAAGTCTAGGGTCAAATAGGCCAAAAAGATATCCTACGCGTAGGATGTCATCTGTGTGATTTTGCACTCCAAATCTAGATTTGAGCATACCAAAGTGATCAGCATCTCAAGGAGAGTCTATGCTTTGCATTTGAAGCCATTCAGAGCAAAAAGACATCCTACGCGTAGGATGTCTAAAGCAAGAAATTGAAGCCAGATACTGACTGTGGGCATAGTAAGGTGTTGTATAGCCTGAGACAAGCCTCCTAGTCAATTTTGGTCCAAATTGGAGTTGATTTGACTGATCAAGACTAACAGCAGGCTGTCGAAACAGATATCTGATCCATTGACCAACTTATAGGTGTCCAAATCAAAAAGTAAAAACAGCTGTGGACTCAGCACATCAAGGGGAATTCATAGTACAATAATCCAAGAAAAACAGAGCAAGAGACATCCTATGTGTAGGATGTCTACTGTGGCTTAGTGAAGAGAAAATTTGAATGGGCTTAGACAGTGAGGTTCCATTTGGCCTAAGGGTTCCAGAACTTCTTTCAGAAGTGAATTTGGACCTTGTTTGGCCATTTGACGGAGCAAAGACTGAATTCAGACTTTTTCACATAAATTTATCAACATCCGAGGAAAGTATGGTTCCAGATTAGCAGACCTAATCCAGAACATCAGCAGTGTATAAAATACAGTAGTAATTGAGGTTAACTCTCCAGTTATACCAATCATTACTAAAATCACCTCTAGGAGTTAGATGCTTTGATTCGATTGCCGAAATTAAATGCTTGTGTACAGGTATATTCAACAGCAAAGCAAGAAGTTGTGCGGAGACTGATCCTTTGCCAGGTGAGTGGTTGGATTTGTGATAAATTGCATTGATAAGTTTGATGAATTTAAGATCAGGAAGATACATTTTTAGAGACCAAAAGGTGGCAGGTGACCAAGGTAGCTTAGTGTCCACCAAGGAGAGTGTAACTCAGGCAAGACTAGATCCACTAGCACCGATTATTGAAGAGGGTAGTGATATTGACACTTCATTAGACAAATCCTTCTTCATGATGGCTAGTCAACAGCCAGGAGGTTTCACCTATGACGGACCAATGCCAGGAGGAAGCACCTCCCTAAATCCTTTGAATGATTCCAAGTTCATTGTGATCTTCTTAGAAGGAACAAACTCAAGTGGAGCCCTAGTCTATTCTGACTATCGAGGACGCAAGTGTATTTGTATTGAAGAAAGGCCGGCTCAGAGGCTTGAGATAATTTGAGTCTATGATGATGGAGATAGATTCCGAGACGAAAAGGGGAACCACTATCTGATAGTTAGTAACCCTGAGGATTACAACAGATATAGAGACAACGTGGCGAAGGGGAAAATGGTTTCAGAAACTCAAGAAGTGCCTCCAAACATTGATCGACCTGGAGCAATTTTTATGTATGATAAGAAAAAAACCAGGGTTTCAACTTATAATGAGAATGTGGGAATTTACAAGCATGAGAGCGAGGGAATAGTCTCTTACTTTCGTTGCAAAGAACCATACCCAAACGAGTTAAGCAAAGACAAGGTTCTTTACTTATTCTCTTATGAAACTGCAATGGGGAAGGATATAGTTTTTGTTGATAGGTACGGGCAAGAGTACCAACGTATTCTCCCAGAGGAGGTAGAAAGGGCAACAATTCCAGGAGCATCAACATATGCCCCAGATGGAGTGCCAGGAGCTACCTACACCCCTAGCAAGTCGACAAATCCCTTTTCAGAGGAGTATGACGCGACCTCACATTCCAACCGACTATAGCCATTCAATAATCAAAACCAACCAGTAACTCAACCATCATTGCAGGCATGGCTTCGACAGAGTGCAACATTAGAGCAAGACCGGAACCGAGATGTGTATCAAGCCGCACGAGGGCTAAGGGATTTACAAGAACCACCACTCTATTCACGGTATCAAGGAGAGATTAAGCCAAAAACTCAAGGGTCAACAGAGCCTCGAAGAACACCCATAGAACGAGTCCAGAGAGATGAACCATCTCTGGCAAGAACTGTTGGAAATTATGGCTTAGGAGCACCATTGGGAGAGGACCCAACCTACTATAGAAGACCAGATCAGGTATATCGATTAGGACGTGGAGATCCAATGATGAGATTCGTAGACCATCGTAGAATTATACCTTCTCAAGTGCAAAAATGGGTAAACAAGAAATACACAGGAAACAGAGATCCAAGAGATCATGTAGCAGCCTTTGTGCGTGTAATTAGAGCGGAAGAGGTGTTAGACTTCTCTACCCAATTTGTAGGGTTTGGACTAACCCTAGAGGATGATGCTGCTACTTGGTTCGACTCTGTGGAGCGTAGAGACTTTGAGTCTATGGGGTAAGTGTTTGACGAGTTTATCGAGGAATTCTCACAAAGAGGAATAGCTCATAATACGGTCTCACAAATCCATAAATTCAAACAGAAAGACAGGGAATCTGTGCGAAAGGCAGCCCTACGACTAAAAAGATATGTTAAGTTCTGCCCTGTGGAAGAACTACCAACTCAGTCCAGACTTATGCTTATATTTATCCAAGGACTAAGGAATGCAGATCTCCAGAAGGACTTACATATGAAGAAAAGCACGACGTTGAATGAGTTAACCAAGGAGGTTCTTTACCTTGTAGACAATTGTGTGAGTTCAAGGATCTTGACGGACGATTCATCCTCACAACAAAGCGGAAGCAAGTCTTCTAAGACAGCACTAAAAGGAGAAGTAGTTGTAAACCAGGAGCATCTTGTAGAGGAAGTGCTAAAAAAGATTAACTTGTACGCCAAACCCCAGGCTAAACAGCCCAAGTGGTGTGCTATTGAACAAAAATGGACAAACCATGGGACGAAAGAATGTTATTATAACAAGGGATATGTGAGAGAGAGGCCTTATGCTCCCCGAGCTCAGGTAGCATCTCCTCAAGTACCACCGATGCCTAGGTATCAAGCAGGCAACCTACTAGGACCTGTAGGTGTAGAAAGACCACAACCAGTGTTGGGGCAACAACCACCCCTACCAGGATTATGACCAGTCGGCATAAGATACACACCAACCGTAACTGAATCAGAAGAGAAGGCTTTGGTGCCTATGCATGCATATTATGAAGATCCCAATGGATATGAGGAAAATCCTACCTATTATCCACCGAAAGAACCCTCGACACCAGAACCATGGAGCATGATAGGAAATGCAGGACCACCTACAGCTGCACAGGCAACAGGAGAAGGAAGATATAGCTTAGATGAATGAACATTGTTGTTCATAGCCAACGAAGGCATGGGCGGACAGAGACATGCATACCAACAAAGAGGAGCTCAAGGAGCACCTCAACAGCCTAAAGGACCCTACTACAAGTGTGGTGGAGACCATTGGCTAAGAGACTGCCCTCATGATGAAATCGTAAGAGTCAACGCATATTGCACCGAGTGTGGAGTTACTCATTTGATTCCTAATTGCCCTAAGAACCCGAGCAAAGGAGCAAAAACTACCTTGAACATGCTGGAAGCAGTGCCTTCCAGTGGAGGGTCAGAAAACGAGACAATCATACATATTCAGACAGTGACACGAGCCCAAGCTCAAAGAATGACGAACGAACCCATAATTGAAGAGCCAAAAACCGATGCCCCAAGTTCAGAAACAAAAAATCAAAGAAGCACTTGAAAGGCTAGAAAGGCGCGTATGAAAGCCAGGAAAGAACGAGAGCAATTTCTCTATCCGAGGAGTTAAAACACACGAAGGATAGATTAGAACGGTTAGAGAACCTAGCTAGCCTAAGCTCACACACTACGGCAACCATAGCACCCAAGGAAATAGCAAAACCCAAAAGTGCAGGATTGGTACTGGCGGACAAGGTAAATGAGCAGTTAGATGCACTTCTAAAAGCTTATGAAGCCAGGCTCAAAAAGAACCAAACCCAAGGGCAAAGATGGATGACTTATCTATATGCTGAAATAGAAAAACAAAGGTTGGAAATGTGTAGAAAGATGATTGAAACAGCTCAATCGTTGATAGAAAACCCGCTTGGTAAACCTGCAAATGGGCATGAAGTACCAGCTCCAACCCCTATCAAACCAGCTTTAGAGGAACAAGTAGAAACGAAGGAAAGATTCACAAATGCCTATGAGTCTAGGGGAGAGCCTATCATAGTGCCAAATACAAAAGATGAGGCAAGTGACGGGTTGTCTAGATGATCTGTGGAAGAAAATCCATGAGGCCAACGAAGCTAACAGGGGGAGTTCCCACATGAACAACACGAGAAAAGAGAAGAATGAGATATTGAAGAATTTGAGGCAAGATCACAAATGAACTTTGATATACATTCACAAGGGGGAGACCAAGGATCAATTAGTTCGGGGCACAGCCAACCAGACTCGCTGAAAACTCTACCCTCGTACCTAGGAGAATATGAAGCCAAGTCTGAGGTGAGAGCAATCCCATCTCAAAGACTTTCTTCTAACAAAGTGATGGATTCACAAGGGTTGATTGAGTTATTGTTCACTCTGGTGGCATGCACAATCACATTAGTCGAACTCCTAAGGTTACGACCAAACATGTGGACCACAGTAGGAAAATGCCTAGAAAATTTTGGAGTGAAAGACCCCACCTCGAAGCTTCAGGAAGGGATCAGAGAATTGGGCATGCCTCAACTAAACACTAGGCCAATACCATTAAACAAAGTTCGAGAGTATTATGAGGGAGAAGATGGAAACACCACGCTATCAGTAGAATTCCAAGGAGTAGTTTCCAAAGCTATTCTTGACAGTGGAGAAGGAGTTGCTATCGCCACCAAGGAAATCCGAAAAAAATGGGGAAAACTAGCTTTGAGAGCCACCAGAATGAAATTGCAATTAGCATATGGGTTCATGGAGAAGCCTCTAGGACTCTTAGAAAAAGTGATTGTCACTTTGTGTGGAATCGAGTATGAGCATACATTTGCAATAGTCGATTTCAACAAAAAGAACAAGTACGAGATCATCTTGGGAAGACTGTTCATGCGACAATTGAAGATGGTCCAGGATTGGGGTTACGACCACATATACCTCAAACATGGTGAGACAACAACCAAAATACACCTGAAAGACCATAGTTACAAGGATGTGAACCAGACACCAGTGGAAGATTTTGATTCAGCTACAGTCGCAGGATCGGAACTCCCGGCATGGTTAGGGCAACAAAAAGAGCTATGGATGTGCGGAGCTTCATATTGTGGAAGCTTAAAAAGAGAGGAATGCGTCTTAGAAAGAGCGATTGAGGACAATGATTATATTCCGGAACCTTTTCCTGAAGATGCCTTGGAACCTTTGGAATGGGAACACATACTAGCAACATTGGATGTCTATACCATTACAGATAGTCCAACAACAAAATTTTGCGATAAGGATGGCTATGATGTGCTACCCTATTACATGGTAAGCATTATACCAGGAGGAGATGAGATGGTAGAACCACCAGAACGAGAAGAGTTTTATAACTCCTCTGAACAACTGGAGGTAAATAATGATGCAGATAATGAGTGTTCAGACAACTCAAGTGAGCGCGGAGAGAAAACATAGAATATCAAGTTTTATGATTTTGCTAATCAGCACCCTAGACGCCAGGAACGCTATAGGAGAAAACGAGCAGGAAACAAAGCGAGAGAGAACCTGATGCCCGGGATAAAAGGTAAAACTCACTATCTGATGCTTGTAAAAGTAGGGGATTGTGTAAAAGATCAAATATCGAGAAGATTCTCAAAAGTTCCAGGGGAAGGAACGCGAGAGGAAATAAGACAAGTACGGAAAGCTAAAATAGAAACAAAATCACAAAAATCTCAAAAATAAAAAAAAGAAACAACGAAAGACCAAGAGTGGACCAAACTGGAGCATAAACAAAAATACCAAGAACTGAAACGGTCTTTACGAGAGGAATGGACTACTGAGGGAGATAGTAATGGTAAAGGGGAGTCAGAAAAAGGAAACATGAATGTACCATCACACTATCGGAAATTCACCATCCAGGACAGAAAAATCATAATGACACCACCAGTCAGGGAAAGAACAAACCAGGAATCTTACGACCCTCCATATCGTACCCATACCCAATATATCATTGTGGCTACGCACTATCTCACAAAATGGGCAGAAGCCAAGGCAACACAAAAAGCAGATGCACAAACCACTGCACAATTTTTGTATGATAATGTCTTTGTACGATACGGGTTACCAATAGAAATTGTCAGTGATCGAGGAACGCATTTTCTTAATGAAGTCATTGAATATCTGCTAGAGTAATTCATGGTCATACATAAAAAATCTGCTCTATATCATCCACATGCAAATGGACAAGCTGGGGCCACAAATAAAACACTATGCACGGTTCTCACTAAAATTGTATCAGAGTCAAGAATAGATTGGGATCAAAAGCTACACTCAACACTATGGACATACAGGGTAGCTTACAAAACATCGATAGGAACGACACCGTACAACATGGTGTTTGGCTTAAATGCTATATTACCCATAGAGTTTTTAATCCCAACTCTACGAGTAGCGAAAGACTTAGAATGGACAGGGCATGAGCTCTCTTCAAGAATAGATGACCTTGAAAAGCTAGATGAACTTCGCTTGAGAGCTGTAGCTTCAATCTATGCTAAAAATCGAAGACAAAAGGATTTTTTTGACAAGCATGTGCGCACGAAAGAGTTCAAAACAGGTGATTATGTACTTGTTTATACCTTGAAGCAACATGCCAAGAAACTTAAAAAGCGAGGGATGGGACCCTTTGTGATTAATGACTTATCACAAAGAGGCGCTGTCAAACTTGCTACATTAGCAGGTGAGGAAATTCCAAATTGGATGAGTGGGTGTCGATAAAAGAAATATCATTTACCACTAACACAGGATATGCTTCAACAAATCCATCAAGAAAAACAACGAATGAAGGAGAAACAGAGGGTACGAGAAGAAGCTCAAGCAGAAGAAAAAGAACGCATGGCAAAAATAAGGCTTCTACGACAACAACAACAATGTGGATCACCATTGCAAATCAATGCCATTCGACTAACGAAGTTTCATGAAGACACAGTGGAGCCAATAATTGCAGTCAAAGTGGGTAGTAATCAAGTTGAATCGATGGCATTGCTTGATTCGGGAGCTCAAGCAAATTTGATCTCTTACAGATTATACAAACAGCTCAAGCCCACAGGTCAACTTCATCCTACTCCACAAGTGCTAGAAAGTAATACATCACATTCACTGAAAACATTGGGTTGGACTATATTGCATGTACAAGTACATCAATATATTTACCCACACAAATTTTATGTGGTCGAGGATGAAAGCACCCAACATCCCATGTTTTTAAAGAGTACAATGTGCAAATAAATTGGAATGCGAATGCTGTCAATATTCAGCATGCACAAGAACAATAGGTGATATACTTTTCTCAACAACAACGGAATAATCAGCTGCCAGCAATGCAATCACTAGATAAAGAGTTAAAAGGAAGGGGGCCACCAAAGAACAACATGATACCCAAGGCTAACAAACAGGGAACTTCCAACCATGCTCACTACATACATACGAAGTCACCGACCGCAGTGCAAAGATCTAGGTTACCAAAACAAGAGAAACAGGTATGGATACGAAAGGATAGAAATGACATGGCAGACAAAAAACAAGACAATGGAGGAAGTCAACATAAGTCGATAGTTCAACCAAACACCAAGGGCATAAAAAAGATATGGATCCCAAAGAAAATGCTTAGCAATAACTTCAATATGACTCACATCTGGATCCCAAAACTAAAGCAAAAGGAACTCCCTTCAGTACAAGCAACATCGGAAGAGAGACAACTGCATATGAAACCAACAAACCAATTTATTTGGGTGCCAATCAGCAACAAAACGGTGGCAACCAAGGCAATAACTAACCTACAAAAACTGCCAAAAACAAGCTACCAATGGAAAGAAAAAGAGATAAGGTCTACGGCCAATTCCGCAAAGAAAATTCTCTCCAAGGAGACAACTACGGGCATTTCAATAGTAGCGGCAAAGCAAGAGACTTTTGCAAGAAAGACAATCAAACAAAGAGCAGTAGAGTTACAGATTTTACTTGCAAAGGAAACAGGAAACCTCGACGGCGAATGCCAATAAGCATCTTGCTTATACCCTTCTCTTGCACTGCATTACTTTTTCCATGCATTGACCGAGTATGCATACTATAGGGCCACATTACACGGCCAAGCATTAGCACAATTTTTTCAACCCATGCACGGCACATACTCCGAGGCGATACCTTGTCATCCGGGAGGACTCCGCCTAGGAGGGGGGGGGAGACATTCTCAAATGCGGACCCAATGGCAGAAAGAGCAAAAAAGGGCATGTGTTTCGACTATTTTTAAGGGTTGTTGTTTGATTGCAAAATTTTCTAGACTAACCCAAGTACATATGCCCTTATACAGCATGAATCTACAGGCATATGGGGCCAAATGCCAAATCAAGCCCCTAGGTGTGTGTGTATATAAGTAAAAATAGCAAATCTTCGGGTAAAATATTAGTAAAACGGAGAAATCCGGCCATAAAAATTGTATGCGAGTGTATATAATGTTTTGTGGTGATGATTTTGATTTATTATGATTTATGGGGATTTTTTGGGTTTGATTTTCTATTATCCTTTTAATTTTGCTAATTTTCGGCAGAAAAACTTCAAAAATACAAAAAACAGGTGAAAAACGGTCGTAATGAAAAACAAAAAATATGGGGATGATTAGTGACTATAGGACAACCTATGGTACAGTGGGGGTGCAATTATGAGACTGGAGCGGAAAGCGTGTTTTGGCCAGATTCTGACCGAAATGCCAAATTTTTGGTAACTAGAGTGCTTCGTTAGCTGCATTTGTTATACTGAATTGAAGTGAGTCCGAGGGTAAGAGAAAACAAAAATTTTGAATCTCGCTATGTGCTAACGAAGTAATTAGAACCTAGAAGGGAAAAGCTATGAGGGAGAGAGAGACATTAAGAGAGAGAGAGAGAGAGAGAGAGAGAGAGAGAGAGAGAGAGAGAGAGAGAGAGAAAGAGATTATGCTTTGTTTTCTATAAATCCTATGACCCGAAGTTAGACATGGTGTTGTGTTTACTACGCGATGATCTTGAATCTTCTTGTGTAAGTGTGATTGTGTCATTTGAAGATTCAACAAGTATATTCGTGAAAAAGAAAATGGATGGGGAGAGAGAGAGAGAGAGAGAGAGAGAGAGAGAGAGAGAGAGAGAGAGAGAGAGAGAGAGAGAGATCTTGATACCTTTCACGCATGCAAGTTTGGCATGCAATGGTTCTTGATTAATTTGTGGATAATAGTTTTTGCAGACTCCACCCAAAGCTGATTCATATGGTGATCTCGTCATGAATTCTCTCAACCATGTTGATTTCTTGCGTAAGGCAACAGGGTTAGAAGGTGCAAGTATAGGCGATTTGAATTTAAAGACAGCTCTTCCCTTCCCATCCACGAGTAACATTGTCCAAGAGACGACATTTCAATTTTACATGTCCATGAGCGCACCACCCAGCACGACATGGCTTTGCAAAAGCCGCTGCCTTAGAATCTCATCATGAATCAACTTCGTAGCTTTGATTGTGGCACAAGCTTCAATGTGTAAACGTATGTCACTGCATTTGGCGAAACACACTCACATTGTATCTGCTCAAAGACAATCTAGAGCAAATCGACCTTGTCTTTTAGAGGTTTACCTCGCAAAAACCACAAGGTAGGTTAGAGTTTTATCGAGCTCGATGTTTGTAATCATACAAGATGTTAATGTTATTAATTGTTTGTTGTCCCATTTCTATGATTCGAAAAAAAAGAAAACATGCAAGTCTCCTTGTATGGGAGAGTTTGCACAGTCCTCCCCAATTTTTATAATACGAGGGAACGTGCCATTCCCACGGCAACACACCATTTTCAGTGAGTTCATTAATTGCGTTCTCAGTGTCAAAAATCAAGAAATAGTAATGGTTACTCACCGTATGATAGATTGACTATCGTCGAGGCACGCAGGTTGCATTGAAGCTTCCGTATAACAGCACTGCTCGAAACAAACATGATAGTTGAGGCGGAGTGGACATTGCAAAGTCTGAACTTGCATTACCAAGCTTTGGTATGGAAGCACCAAGAGGGCTCTTTTTTACAGTGGTAGAGGACCATTTTGAGTAAGTAGGTGCACACTGGAGGCGAGGTGGGCTTTCCCTTCGTATTTGATTAAAACACCCCATAGCTTTTTGCATCTGCTTAAAACAATCGAGAGCTTTCTATCTTGCTCCCGTTGCGTGTATCCCGCAGTCAATGGACTCCAAGAGAGGCATTCGAGCCTAGAAGCTCCTCAAGCACGTTTTCTGCTTTTTGAAGTGCACCACATTTAGTATACGTATTGACCAAGGCATTGCCAAGCAAGACAATTTTTTGCAACAACCCTTGACTAACAATATCAGAGTGAAGTTTCAAGCCTATATTGGCATCTTGAGTATAGCCGCATGCCTTCAAGATGCATGCGTATTTGATTGTAGCTGGAGAGAGGCCATCACTTTGAGTCAGATGAAAACAGCCGAGAGCTTTTTGACCCTGCTCCTGTTGTGTGTGAGGCATTCGCTTCGCATCTACTGAAAATAGCCTAGAGCTTTCGAGCACAGCTTTCATTGCGCACTTTCCACAATCAATCCTGACATTCCAAACACGAAGCTCCTGAAGCAATTTTTTTGCTTTCTCAAGCGCACAACATTAGGCATACATATCGACCAAGACAGTATCAAGCACGGCATATTTTTTGACAATGTAATTTTTGTGCCCATATCAGCATCTGCGTAGAGCGACATGCCTTCAAGATGCTTGTGTATGTAGTTGGACTTCGAGAGTTCTGGCCCTGCTCTTGTTGCGCAATCCCGCAATTAGTGTAGTCCTTGGAAGAGGTGACATTTCGGACAGGAAGCTCCTCCTGCACTTTTTGTGCTTTCAAAGCACACCACATTTGGCATACATATCAACCAAGACAGTGCCAATCACGACATCTTTTTTCAACAGGCTCTGACTAACAATATATTCCCACAATCAGTGCTTTACAAGAGTCGACATTCCGGACAACAAGCTCCTCAAGCACTTTTTATGCTTTCTCAAGCGCACCATATTTGCCATGCATATCGAGCAAGATAGTGCTTTCTTGCCACACGATACCACTAAAACTGATGTGAATTTTTGCATTTTTCCAAGCGCACCATATTTGGCATGCATGTTGAGCAAGATAGTGTCAAGCACGACCACTTTTTTCAACAGTCTCTGATTTCTGTGAAGTTTTGTGCCCATATCAGCGTCTTGCGTGCAGCCACATGCCTTCAAGATGCACGCATAGGTGATTGCATCTGGATAGAGGTCCTCGCTTTGCATCCGCTGAAAACAGCCTAGAGCTTTCTTTCCATGCTCTCGTTGTGTGTGTCCCTCAATCAGTTTTCACGTCGTTCCGAGTAGTAAGCTCCTCAAGCACCTGTCGAAAACAGCCCAGAGCTTCCTTGCTGGGCATATCCTGCAATTCGTGCATTCCAAAAGACGACATCCCACACCACATTTGGCATACATATCGACCTAATCATTGTCAAACACGGAATTTTTTGCAACAACCCCTGACTAACAATATTAAAGTGAATTTTTAAACCCATATCAACATCTTGCGTAGAGCCACATGCCTTCAAGATGCAGGTGTAGGTGATTGCATCTGGACAAAGGTTCTCGCTTTGCATCCGCTGAAAATAGCCAAGAGGTTTCTCTCCCTGCTCCTATTGTGCATATCCCACAATCAGTTAACGTCATTTAAAATAGTAAGCTCCTCAAGCACCTGCTGAAAAAAACCCAAAGCTTCCTGGCTTGGCCCTTGTCGGGCATATCCTGCAATCAATGCGTTCAAAAGACGACATCTTGCAGCACATTTGGCATACATATCGACCAAGGCATTGCCAAGCACGGAAATTTTTTGCAACAGCCCCTGACTAGCAATTTCAGAGTTAATTTTTAAGCCCATATCAACATCTTGCATATAGCCACATGCATTAAAGATGCACGCTTATGTGATTGCGTCTTGAGAGAGCCCCTCGCTTTGCATCCACTGAAGACAGCCAAGAGCTTTCTGGCCTTGCTCTTCTTGTGCACATCCCGCAATCAATGCTGACATTCCTTATAGGAAGCTCCTGAAGCAATTTTTCTGCTCTCTCAAGCGCACCACATTTAGCATACATATCGACCAAGAGAGTGCCCACATAGCTGATAAACGTTAAAAAAGAGGACACCGGAATCATTGCATTCATTGGAAGTGGTGGCATTCCGGACAGGGAGCTCCTCAAGCACTGTTTGTGCTTTCTCAAGCGCATCACATTTGACATACATATTGACCAAGGCAGTAATAAGCAGAACATCTTTTTTCAAGAGTCTTCGAATAATTGTGAAGTTTCCTGCCAATATCAGCATCTTGAGTAGAGCCACATGCCTTCAAGAGGCATGTGTAGGTGCTTGCACCCTGAGAGAGGCCCTCGCTTCGCATCTGCTGAAAATAGCCTAGAGCTTTCTAGCCCTACTCTCGTTGAGCACATCCTACAAACAATGCATTCTAAGAGGCCACATGCATCTGCTAAGTGGCACACATATCGACAAAGACAAAGCCAAGCACGACTTCTTTTTTCAACAGCCTCTAAATAACAATATAATTGTGAATTTTCGTGCCCATATCAATACCTTGCGTAGAACCACATGCCTTCAAGATGCATGTGTAGAGCCACATGCCTTCACCATGATGCATAGGTGATTGCAATTGGAGTACAATTTTCTGCCCTGCTGCAATCAGTGCATTCCAAGAGTCCACGCTGCTCTGAAGTCACTCCGTGAAAAGCAAGGCGTCGATAGAAAAAGATGCATGCGTAGTTGATTGCATCTGGAGAGAGCCCTTCGCTTTGCTATGTGCCGCTCCTCTAAAATCACTGCGTGAAAGCGAGGCGTCGATAAAAAAGATGAGCAAAGGAACGGTCATGTGCCACGTGGCATGCGTAGAGCCACATGCCTTCAACATCCTGCATAGGTGATTGCATCTGGAGAGAGACCCTCGCTTTGCATCTGCTGAGTGGCACACATATTGACAAAGACAAATCCAAGCACGGCTTCTTTTTTCAACAGCCTCTGAATAACAATATAATTGTGAATTTCTGTGCCCATTTCAGCACCTTGCGTAGAACCACATGCCTTCAAAATGCATGTGTAGAGATGCCTTCACCATGCTGCATAGGTGATTGGAGTTGGAGTACAACTTTCTGCCGCTTCGCTATGTGCGCTGCTCACTACGTGAAAGCGAGGAGTCGATAAAAAAGATGAGCAAAGGAATGGTCATGTGCCACGTGGGAGGACGAGAAGCCAGATTTTTGAATGGGACTGCTACGCTAACGAAGCTGCTCTAAAATCACTGCGTGAAAGCGAGGCATCGATAAAAAAGATGAGCAAAGGAACGGTCATGTGCCACGTGGTATGCGTAGGGCCACATGCCTTCAGCATCCTGCATAGGTGATTGCATCTGGAGAGAGACCCTCGCTTTGCATCTGCTGAGTGGCACACATATTGACAAAGACAAAGCCAAGCACGGCTTCTTTTTTCAACAGCCTCTGAATAACAATATAATTGTGAATTTTTCTGCCCATTTCAGCACCTTGCGTAGAACCACATGTCTTCAAAATGCATGTGTAGAGATGCCTTCACCATGCTGCATAGGTGATTGGAGTTGGAGTACAGCTTTCTGCCACTTCGCTATGTGCTGCTGCTCACTACGTGAAAGCAAGGAGTCGATAAAAAAGATGAGCAAAGGAATGGTCATGTGCCACGTGGGAGGACGAGAAGCCAGATTTTTGAATGGGACTGCTACGCTAATGAAGTAAACAGGGCAAATGGAGTCCAAATCAAGAAATTTTTGAGCCTAAATTGCATCTCGCAAGAAGTTGGGAGCACATGTAAAATTTCATGAAAAGTGGTTCGGGGACCCCTATTATAAGAAATTTTCACTTTATTTTTAGCTCATTTCCACTATTGACCTTGGAGAGAGAGCTTCTGCCACCTAGAGCGAATGGAACTTCCAGCAGCTTCTAGGACGCGCACGACTACCCGACAGGCTTCAGACATGAGATGTAGGCTCACCACCTTAAGCTTTTCGCGCATGATTATTATTTTGTCGCAAAAACTAGCGTAGAGTTCACACGAAAAGCGGGCAATACAGACCTACAAGTAGAAGTGGCCACCTAACGGCTAACCCAAAAGCAACGAGACTTCATCGGCAGCCTGCCCTAGCATAGGAGACTAGTCTTGGATGTCCAAAGGCAATAGAAAACCATCGGGAAAAACCCTAACTCCTAGAACCCCGCAAGAGGCCAACAAATGGGAAATCGGCGGAGAGGCACCCAAAAGCTACAAAAATTCATGGGTAGGAGCATCTCGACATGCTCGACAAGTCTATGTAGCCCACATGACCAAAAGGTGACCCGAACCGGCACTAAACTTCAGAAACGGCATCAGACACGCGAAGCGTCAAATAGCTCTCGCGGCCAAACCGCATGTCCGTTTGCCACCAAACTTCATGAGCAGCTTTCCTAGATAATCAACAACCAAGTCCTATGGTGGTACACCACCACAAGTCATTGAAGACATGTAAATGCAACCACGGGTGCTTCTAGAGCGACAAATTGCCAAATGGAGCTCCGGTGAAGCCAAAGTCGACAAAAACCATACGGCAAGGATCCCCAAGGGATCGGGAAGCTACGGAGACCAACATCAAGAAATTTCATTGCCGAAAATCACTCCAAAAGTCAAAAAATGGTTCGGAGGCTCTGAAATCCACATAGGGAGTTATTTTCTATCTATTTGACTTTTTTGTTGAAATTAGGCTTAAAAGGGACTTAGAGGGACTAAGGGCAGGCACCAGTGGCAGTTTCCATAAAAAAATCATCAGGAGACATTCTACGTGTAGGATGTCTCAAGGCCATTTCTGGGCACAAAACCAAGCATCTCTCATCACACACGTTTTTTGAATAGCCTTTACATGCTAGCCACCAAGTTTCATCACATTTGAACCAAAATTGACTTCATATGCATGAAAAAATGCAAAGTCAGGGCATAGAGGCAATAATGGGCCATAGACCTACCAAAACTTGTCCAAACCACATGAAACTTGCACAACACATTCATGAGCACATAGCCAACCAATCTGTGTGGTTACATACTTGCAAAAAATGATGAAGTAGACATCCTACGTGTAGGATGTCTATTTGACATTTTTGGCCTACAGAGGGTGTTTGTCCATTCCATATCTAATCACATCATCTTCAAGAGCTCATATACCAAATTTGAAGCCATTCTAATCATTTTTGACCCCCAACACCTTCAAAATACACTTTTTGAGCCCAAAAACACTACACAGGGTCTTACCAACATCAATTCTTGTCCAAATCAAAATCCAAGAGCATGGTCATGTTCCACATGCCAAGGACTACCCATAGAACAAATCTCAAGCCATTTTGATGATATAGACATCCTACGCGTAGGATGTCTCAAGCATGTTTTTGACCTTCTGTGCAAAGAATGACATCATGGGAGCCATTACCATGGTGCAAGGATCCCATATATCAATTTTCAACCCATTTGGAGATCATTTGCTACCTATTGTGGACTTTCTACCCAATTTGTGACCCTCAAGCCTGAATCTGCCCAAAATTCCACTTTTTGATGCCCAAATCCAAATCCAATCACATAGCCATGTTGTACAGGCCAAGGACCACCAGCATGTCAAGTATCACCAAAATCTGATGAAAAAGACATCCTACGCGTAGGATGTCTAGATGATAAATTTTTGCCAAAATTGTACTGTGAGCACATGCACAGTTTCACAAGTTCCTTTTAAGTTTTATTTTCAATTTTCAAATCATTTGGATAGTTAAAACTCAGTTTCTCAGCTAATATGGAAAAAACGCTAACTTCGGACTACTGAGTGCAACAGGATCTATGGCAGCCGCAAAGTCACCGGCAAAGAAGAAAAGGATGCCATAAAGGATTATTTGGAGGAAGTAGAGCCCTTCGTCATACCAGAAGGAACTCTAAAGCCAACCAGCACATGGATCCAAGAAGACTTGTTAGAGTCCAATGATCTAAAGATCTACCAAGGCGTATTCAAAGACATCGAAGGAAATGTGATAGAGCTACCAATGCTACCGCAAGAGCTCAATGAGTTCGTCAGAAGCAAGATGGCAGAGTATCTAGAGAAGATTGATCTCCACAATTATTTTGAAGCTGTGCTGGCAGGTATCGACATAACAAGAGTATGGGAATTTGTGACGACAATCAAGGAAGATGGAGTGGCACGAGTTATGGATCTACAGGGCAAGCCAGACACAGAGATTATAATCACGGAGACAGTGGTGGCAGTTGAACTAGACCTCTCCAACAAAGGGGATAGTGTAACCAAAAGAAGAGACGAAGTAAAGGTGTACACAGAAAATAAAGGCAACTACACCTTTGAAAACATTGCCAACCCTAAAGTGGCAATCATGAGTCAGCTATACAATCAATACTTCCATATGTATACAAAGCGGCCACAAAAGTACAAAATGCCGCTTGGAGCAATTGCCACAACATTCACTTGGGCAATGTAGAAACGCAAGCGGAAGGTAATCAATTATGCAGCTTATATACATGACAACCTGGTGAAGATGGGCAACAAGAACCCCACAGACATTGTGTCGGGTGAGCTAATCACTAAAGTGATTTATGGAGCCTTGCACGCCAAGGGAAGATAGCCTGACCCTCCATCACAGAACGACTGGCTACGGCTCAAGGAAGAAAAGGAAGAGGAACAACCCAAAGCACCAAGGGTGGCAACACGTTTGGAACGCCGGTTAGAAACCGTGCAAGAAGAACAGCTAGAGCTGAAGAAGGGAAAGAAGGAATCTGTCCAAGTGCTTGTAAAAGAGACGAATCACAGAAGGCGGCATGGCTAGAGAGGCTAATGGAAAGTTTCAGAGTCGAAAGAGCCCTCAAAGGAGATTTGAATGAGCTATGGAATCCGTCTCTAAAAGCAATGTCAGGATCATCCCGAAGGGTGCACAGATACAGATTCGACGACTATATTAAGAATTTTGAGATTCTGGATGCCACAGTGAAAAATATCCCACATGTACCATTTACAGAAGCGGAAGTGGAGCAAGTCCGATGGCAACTGCTAGAGGAGCAGGAAGGCCAAGAGAGAGAGAGGAAGACAAAGGCGGACAGGGATTTCATGAAAAAACTGACAACTCCACCGTCCAGCCCTAAGTCAAGCCCACCGCCCTCACCACCTCCTCGTAGCCGTCCACAGACTCAACAGAAAGAGGAGCAAGACAAACCTGAAGATCAAGAAGAGTCAAAGCAAGAACAGAGCCAAGAGCAAGAACCAAAAGAAGAAGCTAAGCCTAAAAGTGAGCAGCCAGAGCCAAATGAAGCAAGGTATAAAACATTTCTAGAGCTACTGGCTGCCAGATATTCAAAAGAAGAGGCTACCACAGTCACATTTGACTTGGCAAGCACGAGGCCCAAAGAGCAGATGCAGAGCCTGCGACGGTTAGTGGAGCTAAAGGAGATGACCACTAATACAGTGGACCTGCCCCCGCCCACCAATGATTGGGATGTGGTGATGACCAAGCTAACCGGGCTAAGAGCACAATCAATGGCCTCAGAAAGTGAAATGGCAACTCTCAAAGACACTGAAGTGCAAATCAAGATTGAAGTCGACACTTTACAAAAACAAAACCAAAGGCAGATAGAGAGAGAGAGACAGAGCTGCAAGCCAGTCTGGCAAAGGCATTGCAAAGATGCCAGGAGATGGAAAGAGAGAATCAGGAGGCAGCTCAAAGACTACAAGGAGCCGAAGAGGAATATAGAAAACTCAGCAAGTCATTGACAGATGCAGAGAGGGAAAGGGATAACCTAACCCTACAACTTGCTGAGGAGTCCAAGGAAGTGGAGGCCATGCGGAATGCCAAAGAGAAGGCAGAAATAGACCAGGAGATGGCAGAAGGATCAGTAGTCATGCAAACCCGCATGGAAGAAGAGCAAAAGGCAATGCAAGATGAGCTAGAAAATATCAAGAGAAAGCTCGAGGAGACGGAGAAGATAAACGCCAATTTGAACGACCTCCTCGTGAACATGGGAGAACAAGTTGAAGTAGAGAAACAGACATTCCAAAAGCAGATAGAAGAGCTGAGAGGCCAGCAGGCAGAAGAGCAGGCAAGCACAGGGCCAGCAGCCATGGAAGGCATAGACCTAGAGAATGTGGCAGATCCTGTGGACACACCCATGCAAGAGGAAATCCTTGTAGGACCCTCTCAAGAGCCACAAGATCTGACACAAGAAGAGAAGAGAAGCTGCGCAAGGCCATAGAAGCGGAAATCAGAGAAACGGCCAAAGAAGCCTTGGAATGGGAGCAGAGGGTTTTTAAATCCATGACCATTCAGAAGATAGACGCCAGCAACCTTCGGCGTGAATGGCTACAGACCTCTCTCCCATATCCTTTGCTAAAGTACGAAGCCGCCACGATCAACAAAAGAATCAGAGAAGAGCAACACTGCTACTATACACAACAGATATCTCCAAGCCTGAAGGGGTAAAGTTGATAGTCGACTCCCAGCCCAGGTGGAGAAAGGCATGGCTAACAAAGTATCCACAGTACCTAATCCATTTGGTAGAGGAACCCAAAGTCATCAGAGATAACCTAAGCTTCTGCCCTCTACCAAGGATGCGTACGTGGAAGGTCCAGGAGCTACTACAAAGAAGCCAACCTACTTGGCTAAACTATCCGAAGCTGCCAGGCTTGAAGGCAGGCGATAGAATAAGTGTTCAATACATGGTGAAAACCCTAACGGGCACCATCAAATTGTTCACTGGCTCGCCTGACCTATCTTGCATTATGATGAGGAAGATTTGCAAAACCCTTTTGGCAGTATTCAAGACGTTCAAACCGGGCCAGGGGACAGACAGTATCTTCTTCTTTCAAGATACTTACAGATGTGCATACAATCTGTCTGGTCAGCCTTCCAAGGAGGTGATACATGCATTGTATCAAGGATCATGTTTTTGCCATCCTATCACCTCCAAGCCTTTGAAGAAGCTTTCTACATCGGCTTCTTCACCATCAGCACCGACATATTCGGCCCAACACTACTAGCTCAACATGCAAGATACGCGTTGCTGCTCAAGATGCGAGAAACCATAAGATGAACAATAGCTCAATAGCCATGTCGGGGATGACATGAGACACACCCTACGAAAATTGACTACCCTGCAGATTATCATTTTTTGTAATTATTCATTTATTGAGAAACCCCGACATTTCACCTTGTAAATATTAGAGCTTACAGAAGTTTCCAGATTGTATCCCAGTTTTGACATTTAGATTGAGTAGATGGTTAAGATAAAACATTAGTGTTTGAGAATTGTAAGGTATTTGTACCACTTTTTGACCTTAATGAAAAAACCTTTTGTCATTTTAAAAAGTTTTGAAGTCTATGAGTGAGCGTACTGTGTACGAGAGAGAGTGAGAGCTTCATCTTGACTCTACGTGCACACCGGTGGTCGGAATCGAGTGCGGAGAAGTGTAGCGTGTTGCCCCCGACGAGATCTACGTGTCGATACCTACATTGTGCGCGTACGGTCCGGTTTTGTGAGCTCCATCTACTAGCTTCATCTGGTGATTCGGTGAGCATACGTTGTCCAATTTTGCATTGCAACATATCCACGCGTTCGCATTGAGTAGAGCTACACATTAGGCACTTTAGATTTTGGAAACGAAGACCTGCAAATTTCGGCCAAACGTCCTACGTGATTTTGCACCGGGTGTTCTATGGTGTTTCGAGATTGTTTGATGGGTATTCGGCTCTAGAAAGCGTTGTAGGAAGTTTCCTCTTATGCACTCTTGAAGGTTGTGACTTAGACATTGGGTAGAGATCTGTGTAGGAATTAGTTAGGAGTCAGTCGAGTGTAGGTTGACACCCTATGCTTGCTTCCACGCGCCTGTGGGTCGAGCTTCGTCCTTAGCTGACAAATCTCGCTGTGCTGACGTCCGTCGCGGCTTATCCGTCCAACATGACCTCATAAAATATAAGTGACGTCTGCTATTACTATTTTTTGAGGTCAATATCTAGCGAAAAGGGAATGAAAACTCTTTTCGATGCACCTGTTCCCTTGGTACTGACCTCAGAAAATATAAGTGATGTCTGCTATTACTATTTTCGGAGGACACTACCGAGCGAATAAGGGAAGGCAAACTCTTTCCGATGCACCTGTTTGCTTGGTACTAACCTCTGAAAATATAAGTGATGTCTGCTATTACTATTTTTTGAGGTCACTACAGAGTGAATAAGGGAAGGCAAACTCTTTCCAATGCACCTGTTCGCTTGGTACTGACCTTAGAAAATATAATTGATGTTTGCTATTACTATTTTCTGAGGTCACTATCGAGCGAATAAGGGAAGGCAAACTCTTTCCGATGCACCTGTTTGCTTGGTACTGACCTCAGAAAATATAAGTGATGTCTGCTATTACTATTTTCTGAGGTCACTATCGAGCGAATAAGAGAAGGCAAACTCTTTCCGATGCACCTGTTCGCTTGGTACTGACCTCAGAAAATATAAGCGATGTCTGCTATTACTATTTTCTGAGGTCACTACCGAGCGAGTAAGGGAAGGCAAACTCTTTCCGACACACCTGTTCGCTTGGTACTAACCTTTTCTGAAATCTGAAGTCCCTTGTGCTGACAAACAAATTGTCTTTTTGTGTTATGCTATTTGTAGAGATGCCTCGTGTAAAGGCCACGGTTAGGAGGGCAATAGGTGAATCTTTGAATGCTCAAGCAAGAAGACGCCGATATGAGGCGCACAGAGGTGTACTACAAGAAGTGCATAGGATAGAACGACACATTCAACGTGTTATTCCACGTCTCCCTTTCCAACGAGTAGTGCGAGAGATTTGTGAGCAATGGAGAGTCGGCATGCGATGGGCAAGTGGTGCACTACTTTGCCTTCAAGAAATTGCAGAAGACTACCTCGTTGAATTCTTTAGCGATGGATATATCCTGGCTGCCCATGCACAACGCGTTATTATCATGCCGCAGGATTTTGATACTCTTCGGAGGCTGCATTTCCGCTACGATGGGCTGCTTTAGCCAGTGCCTATCCGGGATAGTAGAACCATGGATATTCTCAACATCCCCCCTCTCCATCCTCGTGCACAACGGACAGAGCCGTCTAGGGCTGAAATAAATAGCAGAAGGACCCGATCACGGGTCGAGAGAAACGACACAGATGGGCAGGCTAAGATAGCCGTAGAGGGGCATGAACAAGCCAGAGTGGACCCCAAGGCATTCATGGAAGAAACAGAGACAGTTATCGAGGAGCCAGCTAGACACCAAAATGAGCAAGTCGTGGAGGATCCGCATCCAGTAAGGGCTGATGAGGGGCAAGAGTAGGCTAGGGTGGACCCTGAGGCATTTATGGAGGAACCAATATTGAAGGAAAATGATCCGGAGCCTGTGCCTGTTAGGGAGGATCCTACGGCTATTAGGGAGGAGCGTGAGGCAGCCAAGGAGCCAGCTCAACAAAGACAAGGGCAAGGC
Organism: Adiantum capillus-veneris; assembly: GCF_014529385.1. Classification (NCBI taxonomy): domain Eukaryota; kingdom Viridiplantae; phylum Streptophyta; class Polypodiopsida; order Polypodiales; family Pteridaceae; genus Adiantum; species Adiantum capillus-veneris. The sequence goes on along the minus strand of NC_140932.1, from coordinate 149,936,558 downwards.
TCTGCATCACAAGGGCCATCCAACGTGTCGGATGAGTCAATTATTTTAGAGCAAATCAACGAAGAGAATGAAGAGGAGTTGAGAGTTCTGTTCACCTCAGTGCCTCTGCATGCACAGATACTGTTGCCTGGAAGGTCAAAGGAGGCCTACATTTTCAGCCTCGATCATCAAGACTTCCTGTGCATGCGCAGTTTCACCAACAAGAACGCAACAAATGAGGTCTTCAACGTTGCTTTGTGGTAATTCTCATGCTCTTTAAAAGTCACGTTTGGTTCATTAAATGGGTCTCTACCGAGACATGGGTCAATACCAAGCGAGACAGTGGCTTATGGAATTGGATAGTGGTACTACTCGCTCGGTATTGACCCATGTCTTCGTGGCAGTCATCGTCAAGTTTTTCTTTATAAGTCACGCTTGATTTATTAAATGGCTCACTACCATTAAGACATGGGTCAATACAAAGCAAGTCAGTGGCAAATGGAATTCGATAGCTGCCTCACTCGTTCGGTATTGACTCATGGGTTTGTGGCAGTGATAGCCCACTGAAATACGTCAAGTCTAATCTCTGCCATTGATTCATGTTAGCCACGCTGTCTCACTTCTGTCCCCCGAGGTTCAAGACAAAGTATACGTAATAGATCCGTTGATATCGCCTCATTTTCAGAACAACTCAGTTTCCTTTTTGAGTCTGATGAACTGGTTTAGCAGAGTCAACTTTGATCTAGCACGCTTTCTGGTCACTGCATACAATCAATCGTGAGTTTTTCCTTGCCTTGTAAAAACCATGTTGCATTTAGAATCTTTCTCCTCATCTTTGATGGTGTCTTTGTAGTGATCATTGGAGTCTAATGTTATTTGACATGGAAGATAAGATTGTTTACTACACACACTCCGGGCAAAGCAAGGCGTTTCACGGTCGTGTAAAAACATAAGGCCCATTTGCGTACATTTGGAAGCAGCGTCTCTTTGTAATGTGTTGCTGACTCAAGTGGTTATGTATGTAGTGCCGTGAAAAAACTTGTATGCTATTAGAGCGTGCTTTGTTAGAACATGATCTAGGAAATACCATTTGGCACGAACGAGTAATCGTGCCCATGCAGACTGATGACTATAGCTGTGGCTCGCAAACCTGTTTGAATTCCCTGTTGCTCCTTAGTCAAATTATGGATGTACCGAACGTAAGTAATCGTGTTGTTTCATTGTTTGCTGCAAAGTTTGTATGAAGCAACAAATGTCTGTATCACGCTTCTACAGGAACTTCAATTACATAACTACACCCCCAACGATGTGCGACATTTTTCTGTAATGGCCATCCAACATATTATAATCTCGGTAAACAGATGCACAAGAGAGGAAGCGGCGAGAGCTGAGAAGTTCGAAGAGGCTCGCATTAACAAAATGACGCAACACCACAATCAGACTCAAGAAGAAGTTCAAAATATGCAAGAAGCAATAAATCAATATTATGCGGATGCCACAGAAGTAGAGGAATGGGCTACATGTCGACGGCAAGAGCAAGAACAGAGGGAAGCTTCACAGGTGTGTAAGAAGCATGGGAAGCCATGGAAGAGACCCATGATTTCAAGCGACGCGAAAGGATGCCCGAGACCAGCGTCCCCAGAGGCAGAAGTAGCAGCAATTGGAGCAGAGGGCAGGGGAGCAATCAGAGCAGAGGGTAAGGGACGAGTGGCAGCAACTGGGGGAGAGGACAGGGGACGAGTGGCACAAACCGGGGGAGAGGACAGTAGCAGGGAAAGGGAGCAATTTACTTGTATAAATCTTGACAAAAACAACACAATATGTAAAGTTTTGAGACAATGAAAATGTACATTTTTAAAACATTGTTTGACCGCCACAAAATTTCTCTGTATTAGTCATTTTGAAGAGCACATCATGGTTTGCATGGCATCAAAGCTCTTTGCGTGCACAAGGTATGTGACCTAGCTTCTGGTGAAAGCAATTAAGTGAAGTGTATTTGTTAGTGACTCCTTGCACAGTGTTGTTTTCTCCTTGCGTCTTGGAATCTGAAAAGAAGAAAAAGTTAGATTTTGTCTTAATGTATTAAAGACAATCAAAATTCATTGATTTAGTAAGCACCTTTCTATTGTTGAGACTGAATGCACACAATTCTGGCAAAAGTGGAAGTTCTTCACATGTAAGATCTACCCTGAGCTGTGCAAGAGTTATGCTTGACATTGTCTCCATCACAGTAAAGTAGGCTGTCTCAAAAGTAAAGCTCCATTGATAAAGGTTTGTTCTAGAGGCTATTCTCTATATCTTGGTCGAGTGGAATAAGCTGCCCACTAAGAAGATGATATCTAATATAGTAAAACGACACTAAGAAATTTTGAGAGCTTATAATGAACTTGCAAATTATGGACTTCTTTTGCAAAATACAGATTTTGTTCAGTGATTGTTTCCTATCCCAATTATCATCTAAAAATGTCCAAACAGCTCTCAGACTTGCAAGTGAACATTGTTGCGGTAGTTCTTATTTGCTCATCGAAGAAAAAATCTACAAACACTTCAAGAGGCATAAATAGTGTGAGCCGAACTATTTTTGTGGCAATTGAATACTTGGGGGACTTTTATATATCCTGAAAAAATTTATTCCTAAAGCTTTCACTAGTTTGCGAAGCTGGCAAGGACCAATCCTTGCTGTCAAAGGATGGAAGTGACAAAGGAGCTGTACGACCCCAACCAATGGAAGTTCTCGGTTCCACATATGACATATCATAAAAGAAAATTCCATTATCTGCAAGTTCCTTGTGTTGTCTTCCTCGGTACATTTGCTCACCAATAACTTCATGGAAAGCATCAAAAATCCCAACTATGCTCTCAACTGGTTGCCAATCTGTCCTATTCGATGGATAAATATCTGAAACATACCAAAGATGATATCGATCACTTAACCTTCGAATATAACCATGCACTAAGAGAGATGCTTAAAATAACTTACAGTTGGGTAGATGCCTTGGAAAACTTGGAGGAGATGTTTGCAACCTTAAGTCTGCATGTTGAAAACCATGTTGTATGAGGACCTCTTTCACCCGCTTGTTTTGTGCACACACTTTAAACTCTTTAACTTGTCCCTTGAAAGCCTCCACAAAATCATTGCATTGCCTCCTCTTCTTCCTGCTAGTTTACAGTAGAACCCAACTTCCGATAGTTATTCGAGATGGTATCCATGCTTGATCGTCTATAGTATAATTGTTAAAAATGCTAACAGAGTCAATGGTAGTGCTAGGCTTTTGAGAAGTAGTCATGGTGTCCAGTAGAATACACAGAAAGGTTAGCACAAATATGAAAAAGGGAAGAAGTTTTGAGAGGAAAGTAGAGCTACTCAAAGTCATATTTGGGCGGGGACAAAGATACTAGATAGAGTCTTCAATGAAAGTTCTGAAATTCCTCGATATAGAGTTAGTACGACTTACGGCATTTATGCCTTGAAAGCGTGAAATTGTGCAATTTGATGAACAAAAATAATATTTCCTCCCTTTTTAAAAAAGAGCTTGACTCCAAAATGTCGATTTTCAACGTAACGTTAGCCTCTTCCTCATTGGTCGAGCGCCACTCTCTCTCTAGAACTGAAAGGCACGAAAGTGAGTCCAACTTTCTCCTAATGAATATGTGTTTTGCTCTTAGCACTTGCTTGAAGCTACATAAGTGGTCATATGGATCCCACGATCCACTTTTTTTTTTTACTCATTTTTTAAATCAGCTGGTCTAATACGTTTGTTTGGCTCAACTCCAACTCTTCTGGTAGCAGTTGGTCCTGTCTCAAGTCCTTCAAACCAATTTGTTGGAAATAGTGACTCATGTAGCTCTGGACTGGGTTTAATGTCACTCGATTTTTTTGTCATGAGGTACGTTTGGGTTTTTTAACATTGCTCCCAAAAGAGTTCTCGCAAAGTTCCTATCTTCAAATAGTTTATGGTCCTTGGCCCAATATCCAATCTCTTATAGAGTACCCTTGGTATCTGTTCTGTTCTACCTCGCCAGGACTCATCATAACAAATTTATTGTTATAACAATCCCTAAATAGGAAAGTTGGTAGATTTGTTGAACCTTTCCCTTTGATTTTGAAGATATAGATGATCTTCATGGGTGTTAACTTCCCTGATTTGGCATGAGAGGTCCATAAAAGATCCTTGACGTTCCTATCCTCCCAACAATAAACTCCAATCCTAGGATTAGCAATGCTAATCCGTTTCAAAGGTTTCATATCAACTTGATCGTATCCCTCGAATTCTAAAGTCGGTGGACCTTCTTTTGCTACCATATCTGGAATTATTGTATTCACTTCTAACCCCCATTCGTCTATCACATCAGAATTTTCTGTTTTTACATACTGAGTCCCATTTTTATCCATATACATTTTTTCTTGTTTGTTTGCTCTGATTTTCTCTTTAAACTCTATGTCATGGTCATCAATGCAAATTGCATACTCCTCACTAGGATCCAAGATAACTTGAGCTCCGTGGACATTAATCTTATAAAGGGTGAGTATATGCTTATATCGCATTGTCGTTCCGATTCCTGATTGAGTTGAATATAGGAAGACATTTCAGATGTTGAGTATAAATAAGTTTCTGAGACTTATTTAAAGATAGTGCCCAAGTGATCACCTTGATTCACACTCTCTTTGGTGGATACTCTACTAGCGGTCTCGCCAAATATGCCTTGATTTGCTAGTATATGATCAGATCTAAGGTTCATATAGACTTGTTAAGTCTTGGATAAAGTACTTACCATCGGATTGAATTGTTATCCATTTTTTCCACTTGACTTGAATCCAATTCCTGACAAACTCTCAATTCCTTGCCTGCAACCTGGTTCCTCTTTCAATTTTAACCAAGTTAGCTATTTTCTCTCAAAGATTGTACAATTTTTGCTAACTTGTGATTGGTCTGTGTATATCACTTCAATCTGAGTTCAATGAGTCAGTAATGAGACATTCAGATTCTACCCTTGCGAAGAGCTAAAGGACTAATTTGCAACCTGAAAACTGAGTTAACATTTACCAATTTGGATACGATGGAATCCAAACTTGAACAGTGGCCTTGTATTATGTTGTTCGAACACCGTACAAGCTCAAATGTCCAAAATCTTGTCTCTAGGGCTCAAAAGTAAATAATTTGTTTATTTACTTTTCTCAATTTTTCTCACTTTTTAGGCTTTTTTTGCCATATCAACACCTTGTTGTAGTCTTTGAAAAAGTTTCACTGAGTTTGAACAAGATTTGTCCAAGTTATCAACTGTTTAGTGTCCGCAGACTCAGTTTTGGCGAATCTGGCTTAGGTATCACTTTTGTGATCCAGTGTATGACAGGTCAACCTTTCAACAACGCTTTCACAAAGATTCCATGAAGATTCCTCAAAGATTCTCTAAAGATTCCAAATAAAGACGTTGATGAAGTGATGAAGACAAAGATGGATGCTGTAATGTGAAGATACAAGCTCATGGACATCATCGAATATCCTGTTATTATTATTTTGAGCCATTACGGCCACTTTTGTAATGTTTACGTGAACTTCATATTTTAAGTCGGCAATTGTATTTTGGCCATAGATGTTTGTTGGATAAGCAAATCTAGCTCACAGTGTTGTAATTAAGCTCTATAGAAGCCTAGGGACAAATCAGGTCATTTTGGTCGAACATTAGGTTTTCTAAGGCTTAGTATATAAGCCAAAACCTAAAGCTTTGTAAGGAGACTTCTAATGATCTGATCTTCTGTGTCATTGGGAGACTGCGAGAGAGTGAGAGAGAGAGAGAGTGTGTGTGTGTGTATGCTACAGGAGCTACGGTGGTCCGAATCGCAAACAGAGAGCAGCAGTGTGTCGCCCACGAGCAGAGCTACGCGTTGATGCTTACATCACGCGCGTTCGTCTGTGTTTTGGCAGATTCACCCGCGAGATACTTTTGGAGTTTCGGTGAGTAAATGTTTTCCCTTTTTACATTTCAGCATATCCACGCGATCAGAGCGAGTAGAGTTACACATTAGGCACTTTAGGTTTTAGAAACGATGACCTGCAAATTTCGACCAGACATCCTACGCGATTTTGCACCAACTGTTTAGGGTTGGGATTTTGGTTCATGGACCTTAGGGAGAGCGACCTATTTGTGTTTAGTAGGGTCTCCTTCAAGTCACTGTGGCGTTTCGAGAACGTCTAATGGGCTTTTGGCTTGCGGTAGCATCATAGGAGACTCTCACATTCACAGAACCGATGGCATGTAGATTTGATATCTCTGTAGGAAGCAGTCATTAGTCGGTCGAGTAGAGGTTGACACCCTTTGCTTGCTTCCACGCGCCTGCGGGTCGAGCTCCGTCCTCGGTTGACATTATATGTTAGGTGAGTTCTCGCTATGCTGACGTCCGTCGCGGCGTATCCGTCCAACATTGGCGCCATTGCCGGGGACGAGGGCCCTAAGTAGGTGACTGAGACTAGTCCTTGAGGATAGAGGTCCCTCTGGCTTGCCAGAGTACTATTTTACATTTAGATAGGATCTGAGAGTGGTGGACTCTTTTGGCCTTAGAGGGAGTCTAGGGAGTGTGTGTCTGGCCTAGATCCTTCGACTTAGGTAGTATTAGGTAGGAGAGTAGGAATTGGAGTGGTAGATGTGGTGGTAGGTTGACTTGAGAGTCTGTGTGAGGCCAGGAAGCAACCAAGACATCAAAATCACCATCTCACATGATGAGTAGGAGTAGGGTAAGTAGGATATCTTGATTGATGATCTAGAGTACTTTATACATGTCTTATTTGCTGATTAGGCTCATCACAGAAGTGGGAAACGCTAAGTAGAAAAGACGGTAAATTGTGTTTGGAAGCTGATTTGAAGTCCAAAAGTTTCTGTGATTATTGTTGAGAGCTCTACAAAGCATAGGGAGTACTACTGCCACAAAAAATTTGCATTTTAAGACAGTAGACATCCTACGCTAGGGATGTCTCTAGGGCACTTTTGGCAGGGAATTTGGGAAAACTGAGGTTACCAGTGGGTTCAGAGGGTAGGTTTCACCCTAGTAACATATTGACTTGAGTATTTTTCCCTATTTTTGTTGACCAAAAGCCAAAAGACGGAGTTAGAAAACGTAAGATTTCAGAAAAGGCTTAAATTGAGTGATTTTTGCATGTTTTTGCAATTGTGAAGCATACTTGCACTTGTTGAGAGCATAAGGAAGCATCAGGGACACTTCAGTCGGAAAAAATAAGCAGTAGACATCCTATGTGTAGGATGACTACAGGGTGATCTCGGCATTTTTTTTGAAAATCTGAGGTTACCAGTGTTTTTAGAAGGTAGGTTCTACCCTATTTTCACCTGGAAAGTGGAAATTTGACCAAATTTTGACAGATTAAAGCCAAAAGACGAGAATTGCCAGACATCCTACCCAAATTGTGTCCAAGGCCTAATTTTGAGACCAAACCATAGAATGACTCCATAGGCATGTTCTAAATATTGTATTGAGTGCATGTGATCAATTTCATCTCATTTAGGTCAGTGAAAGGGAAGATTGAAAAGACTTTAGCGTTTTTGGACGGACAGAAGGCAAGAATAGCTAGTTTTGTGGTCTTTTGACATCCAAACTCAAATCTAAGCATACCAGTGGGTTGTTGAAGACTAGGGGAATCTTTGGTCCAAGTTTGGGTTCATTCTAAGCAAAAAGACATCCTACGCGTAGGATGTCTACTACATAATTCTGAAACCAAAATTCTATTGTGACCATACAATGCTATCATATAGCCTTAGATAAGCCTCCTTGGCAAATTTGGTCCAATTTGGAGTTGATTTGACTTGGGAATTCATCAGAACAGACATCAGGCTTTTGGAACAGATTCTTGATCATTTGACCAACCTATAGGTGTCAGAATCAAAAAGTAAAAATAGCTGTGAGTTTAGCACATCAAGGAGAAGCTACAGTGCAAGTTTGAGTTGAAACAGAGCAAAAAAGACATCCTACGTGTAGGATGTCTCCAGGGTCATACAGTGGTCAAAATTCTACTGTATCCATATAGGGAGATTCTAAGTGTTTCAAGGATTCCAGAACTTTTTTCAAAAGTGAATTTGGACCTTGTTCGGCCTATTTACCAAGCAAAGACAAGAATTGTCAGACATCCTACTCTTGGAGTGCACTAGAAGCTTATGCAGCCCAAATCTTGACCTATTGGCATCCAAATTCAATTTTGAGCATACCATTGGGTTGTTGAGCACTAGGAGAATCTTGGGATCAAGTTCGACAAAATATGAGCAGTTAGACATACTACGCATAGTATGTCTCCAGCTTGATTTAGGACTCCAAACCATCCTATGAGCACACCACTGTGATCAACACATCAAGGAGAAGCTGGGGTGAAAATTTCAAGTCATTCTGAGCAAGAAGACATCCTACGCGTAGGATGTCTCAAGGCCATTTTTAGGTCCAAATGAAATTTTGAGCATACCATTGTGTTGCTGGACTTAAGGGGAGTCTCTGGATCAAATTTTGTTAAATTCTGAGTATATAGACATCCTACGCGTAGGATGTCTCTAGGCCAGTTTTAGGGTCCAACTGTAATTTTGACCATACAAGAGTGTTCACAGTGTCACAGAGATCCCAAATCTTCTTTTAAAATTGAATTTGGACTCATTTTGACCATTCTAAACTGCATTTCACTATTTTGGCCATAACTTTCACAAACGGTATCGGATCGGAATTTTTTTAATATCAAAACGTAGCCTAAGAGCAACTCTACAGATCTTAGAGCAAAACTTGAACTAAATGTATGCCAATGGCAACCATTTAGTTCAACTTTGAAACAAACATCGTTTAAGGCCTAAAAATGCATCCGGAAGTCAGAAGTGTCTAAAACCGATAGTTCGAAAGAATTGTGAGAAAACGGTCACGGTTTTTGAAGACTGCTAAGTTAGCAGATTGAAATTATCTTTTGGGAAAACCATTGGTCACCCACGGGAAGGTGTAAAAGTTAACTACGACCTAGTGTAAAATTTGAGCGCCCATACACAAATCTAGTAGCAGTAAGACCATACACAAGGACTCTTGATTTTGCAACAACAGTCGCAAGTTTTGGAGAACTTTAACACAAGGATTTTGCTAGCAAATCACTGCGACTTGTGCATAATTCTCTTGTGCTAGCTTAAGTTTAGTTCAACTAAAAACGAACTTGAAAGTCACTTTCAAGCCCACAGAACAAGTGTGGCCGTCAAAGGCACATCAAGAATTTTTGCATTCATTGTGAAAAATTTTGCCAGCTAAATAGAATTTTGCAGATTGTGTGCCTAAAGTGAACACAAGTTAGCTTGACTCAAGAATCCCTAGGAAGGGAGCAGTCGTTGTAGTATAGTGGTAAGTTGCATAACTTATCAGAGTGCTTCCACTAGATCGAGGCCTGCTAAAAAGCTCTAGGCAAAGCAAGCAGCCAGACAAGACAGTATCAGCCTTGGCAAGCAAGGGAGCTAAGAAGTTCAAGCAAAGCCCAGTTCAATAACTCAGAGATTAAGGCATCCCCAAAAGCTGAAGGACCTCAAGCGAAAAAGACCGACACAAGGGTGCTAAAAAATTTTATTAGCATTGAGGCAAGCAATTAGAGCTATCACTGAACAGGTACAACAAGGGAGTCAAGACAAAAGCAATGGCATCTCAAAGGAATCAGACTAGTTGAGACGAAGCTTCAAGTACATCCACAGAAATTACAAGAGAGCAAAGTGGGCTCTATTTAATCGGCCATTACAAAGGATTGCCATGCTATGAGGATATAAATCGGAATTTGTACATCAAGACAAAGAAAGATACAGAGGAAACTCGGACATCTCAATATGTGGAAGTTGAAACAGCGAAGAAGGTACTACACCCACATCCAGATTTCATGGAAGACTGTCTGGGATCAATTTACATGAGGCACAAAAAATACATCGACAATGAGATAGAAATGTTGTACAAGGATCAACTTACAGAACTCTACACATATCCTCCAAAGTATTTTTCTGTACAAAGCTCAAGATGGGAAATGGAAAATTGGTACCCTTTATGTAGATGAGGACGCTCGCTACTACAAAGCTTCCACAAATCATGAAGTTCCTACAGAGAGTAACCAATATTTTTCAGTTGAAATATTTGGATCAAGAGGGGAAGACTACAAATCTGAAGGTGGTAATGTTTATCATCTAGTCATGGCTTTACCTCTTGATACACAGCTAGAAGAGTTAACAACTACAGCTATCACTGCACAAATGAGTGGCACACCACAAGGCACAACATGGAAAGACACGGCACAAGTCTCGTGCACCGCACCAGCACAAGACAAAGCACAAACACACCAAATTTCACAAACAAGGAATACGTCGAAAGTACCAGCTATGAAGATAGCACAACTTCAAAAAGAACTAGCTCGGTCTCCAGAGCTACTTAACAGAGCACAACAAGTCATATCATCAGTAATTGAATAGATGCCAACATCAGATATGGAACCCTCTCGGATGGGGGGAGCTCAAACTCAACAAAGAGACCCTATATCTTCAAGAGCGGGATTAAGAAGTCCAGTTTTACAAGAAGCAGTGTCCTTTTCAGGAGCCCAAGTGGAATTTCAAGAAGCATTGGAAGATGCCGAGCCGGAGGAGAGACCACTGGAAATTCACAATGCCCAATGTAGAAGGTCAGGTCAAGATGTCATTGTGGTCGACAAATATGATAGGCACTATGAAATAGCCGATGTGAAAAATATGGATGAGTTTAGCAATTGTGGGCAACCTGTAAGTCACATACTTGAACCCCGTCCAAAAGCACCATCAAGGGAAACGGAAAACAAAGATTCGGTTCGATCTTCACCCTCGGTGCAGAACTCGCCAAAATCAACTCGGAAACATAGCCATAAGGCTATGCAGAAGCCCCACGTCAAAGACCATATACTGATGGAAGAATTAGCATTACAACTACTAGAAATCATGGATAGTGATTTGATCTTCTATGCAAGCAATAATGGAAGCTATTTTCAGCTTCTCAAGGACAAGACGATGAAGCATAAAGAGACAAAGCCAGTGGATGCACCTAAGTCAGTCGTAATCTACAGGTTCATGCGTGCAAAGAAGAGGTCATATCTGTACCTAGATACCACAGGAAACCATTATCAACAGTATTACGGAGAGCTACCTCGTCCAAAGGGTGCACATGTTGAGATAACAACATATTGCGACCAATGTGCCATTGGTCATTTAGTGAAGGACTGCCCAGTAAATCTCTACATGGAAAAGAAGAAGCAACAAGCCAAAAGCAAAGTTCAAACAGTGACAACAAGGGGACGGAAGCAAGAATCCCCAACAAGATCTCCGGAAAAGAAGCAGATCTTGTCGCAGAGCACAAAAGATAGGCTCAAGACACAGTTGCTTGAAGTCAAGGTTGTCAACGACATTATCATAGTGAATCAGGCTTTCAAAAAAGATCAATTGAATAAGCTGATTCAAGATCGTTTAAGGAACCTCAGTGAGGACAAGTCAAAGAATCCACAAGGTGATGAAGATGAAGCTCGCAGTTCAAGGTGCAAGAGAAAAAGAAGCCAAGATTCTGACGATAGTGAGCCAACACAAGAAGAGGTGGCAGAGGTAACAAAAAATCTTAGTGCCACGTCACAAGTGGAAGACATGCAGATAGAATCAATGGATGAAGCTGAATGTCTACCAAATAAATTCTCTATTGTGGACTCTTCATTGGTGATTGAACAAATCAAAGAGTATGAGAAGCTAAAAGAAGATGTAACTGAAGACATAGAATGCACAAAAGAACAGGAAATGACTGAGTCCAAGATTGACTACCAAGGACAAGCAATACAGGATATGAATGAATATTTTCGAGAAGAGACTCTACAAAAACCCATGGAACAATGGAAACCAAAGGCCAGGCGACCATTGCATCAGAAGAAGAGAGTCAACCTCAACATCGTGCTACACAAGCTTCAAAACATTTCCAAGAAGAAAAGTCAGAATTGAATGACCTTCAAGTGTTAGAAGAATTAAATAGTGACAGAGAGATTCTGAAATCAAGAATCAAGGCATCACAGTCAGAAACTAGCAATGAACACCAACAAGCAGCTACATCAGAAGATAGTAAGCACTTCGGACATGCTACAACCAGTCAAATGACAAAGAAGTTCAACATACAAGAGGATGGCAAAGCCTTCAAGTCACAAAAGTCCAAGAAAATTATCGAAAGCAACGAGGACATCGGTTACTTGGCAGCCGACAAGAAGATTAAATTCTCGTTGGATCTGTATGAGAAATTGAAATTCAACTTTACAGCAGAGATAGATTGCACTGCCACGACTAATGTCATGTCTTATGGGCTGTGGTTACTTCTAGGTAAGCCAGAACTGTATGAAATTCAGGTACAGGTTCCTATATCACATGGAATAGCTGTCACAAGTTTAGGGATTGCAGAAGCTACCCTCAAACCACGGTCAAAGGTAATCAAAGACAAATTTCTAGTGGTGGATTCCTCCAAAATGATTACACATTTGATTTTGTCCAAGCTATGGGCAAAAACACTTGAAGAAGAATTTGAATCTTCAATGATGGTCATCACGACTAGCTCTCAAGAAAGCCAACCTACTACCGCTCCAAGATTATCGGCTGCCGACAAAGGCAAAGCCAAAATGAGCCCACAAATGTCCTACCAACAGAAGCAGCCTCTTAATTCAGAGTCTTCAATCCAACCCAGAAAAGTTCAAGATAGATCTTCTATATCAACTGACCACATGCTTCCACATGAAAGGCAGACTCCAAAGAAAACCTTTCAACCGAAATACCCTACACTGCGAGATCACCGCCGCCAAAGGTTTTCAACGGTCTACATTAAAGCTGAAGAAATTAAAGTCAAGGACCCAATATGGGTAAATGATCCTAGCCAATTGAGGACGAAAGATAAACACATGGGATGGATAGCCTCCCACTACAGCTTAGTAGATCAAGGCTATTATGAGGATCAAAAGAATCTTTGGTTACCAAAACCACAGACCTCGGCTTATGCGGTGGATAAAGGTTTCAAAAAGCATCCCCAAAAGAAACAAAGCTCATATTTATATCGCCAAAGGATACCAATTAACAAGGCTCACCAAAGGTATGCAGGAAATTTCAAATCTAGCTGGCCTTCATACCAACATAGGACTTCATCGGTAAAGAATCCCAAAAATGGCACTCTTGTACATCTCAATACGACATCAAAAACATCATGGGAAGTTCCATCTACCATTCTTCAAGCACAAGGTTACTATCAAGGAAATCGGAGAATCTGGCTACCAAAAATGTCAGGTAAACATTCTTCAATCAAACGACTTCAACTTGAAGATCATCGCAATTTCACGGAAGGAAAAATCAAGGACAATGTCACACTCAAGGCAAAGGATATCTGCAAAGACACGCTAATCACACGATGCAGATACAAATGGGTGCTAAAAGAACCACACATACCGAAGAAGATTGAAGTCATCTCTAGCTCTCAAGAAATGTCAAGACATGATAGACAAAGTGTTACGGAGAATGGAGCGAGCCAATCTTCTCAATCAAGGGACCAACAACAACAAAAAGAAATTTTGACAACCAAGGTCACACAGGTATGGCAAAAGAAACCAATATTACGAAGAATGGAGCGAGCCAATCTTCTCAACCAAGGGACCAACAACAACAAAAAGAAATTTTGACAACCAAGGTCACACAGGTATGGCAAAAGAAACCAATATTTCCAGTATGGTCCTTTACAAAACCTCTCTTCGAGGATGGGAGTTTTGAATTTCAAAACCTATTCATGGTTGAAAGCTTCTGAGAAGTAAGTCAAGTCGCCATAAAAATCATGGCATAAGAGTCAAGAGTCGGGCATCTGAGCCACTAAATGAGCAAGCATCAGACCCTAGCTTCACGTCTTAATATTTTTTGTGGTCTATGAGTCTAGATATTTAGATTATAGCTCAAGCTGGAAGAGTTGAGCATATTGTAAAATTGAGTCGCTCATGCTAGAATAGGTGAGCATAAGAGTCGAAGTCTACTATTTTAAATGGTGGAGTGGCAGAGTAGTCCAGAAAACACTCACGCACATGAACACAATGAGGAGAGTGGAAAAAACCTCGTCGACAAAAACCCTTCTTGTGAGTAACGGCAGCTCTTGAAGTCAAATATATTTTTGCTTCTCTAGCTACGTTCACTCCTGGAAGCACCCATTCAAACTCTTCTCGCACCGCATATTGTTTCCCATGCATCTATCTGTGCAAGCATATATAATGTCCCATCATTGGACATTTGCATTTGACACGATTTGTGTTCCACCCATGCACTTATCACAACAAAATGACGATGACGAAGCAGTAACAGGTTTCATAAGCATTTGCTCAACAACAACAACTCTAACTTCAAGCTACTAACACTTATCCAATGTATATCAAGTCAATAATAGTAGCCATACGGCCATAAGTACTTTAACTCAACAAAACTCGGTTACATCAAACATAAGTACATATTGCCTAACATTTAATGGTGACTAAAGGCATTTTTTTCCCACTGGGTTTTTCCCTTTAGTCCTATCCAGGTATCCAAGACCTTCATTTTGTAATATACGCCACATTTTCTTTTTACTATTTTATTTTTTATATAAAGACAAAAAAGCAGACCAACGACATCCCCAAACAACTACATGCTCATCAACTAGAAAATCAAAGGGGAGCGGCCTAGAAAAAATTCAAAAAGGCTTCAAGTTTACAGGTACACATGCAGGATGACACCCAAAGAACAAACAATACAGAGCTGCCAAGATAAAGACTTGCTGCAACAACAAACCTCACTCAACCTATTCACGCGACAACAACCAATCAGAGGGGGAGAGCTATGGCTTCAACTACACTACATGTATAAGAAAAAGGTACCTCTACAACATACAAAGCATCTGGTAGAAGCAACTGCAACAACAAAAGCTTCAACCAACACCAAAACATGAAGCCCTCGTCAAGGCCACTGTAGACATAGGGTCTTGTCGGGGACGACAAGACTTCGGAGGGGGAGAATGTTTACAGGTCAACCTTTCAACAATGCTTCCACAAAGATTCCTCAAAGATTCTCTAAAGATTCTTTGATGAAGTGATGAAGACAAAGATGGATGTTGTAATGTGAAGATACAAGCTCATGGACATCATCGAATATCCCGTTATTATTATTTTGAGCCATTATGGCCACTTTTGTAATGTTTACGGGAACTTCATATTTTAAGTCAGCAATTGTATTTTGGCCACAGATGCTTGTTGGATAAGCAAAGCCAGCTCACAGTGTTGTAATTAAGCTCTATAGAAGCCTAGGGACAAATCAAGTCATTTTGGTCTAACATTAGGTTTTCTAAGGCTTAATATATAAGCCAAAACCTAAAGCTTTGTAGGGAGACTTCTAATAATCTGATCTTCTGTGTCGTTGGAGACCGCGAGAGAGTGAGAGTGTGTGTGTGTGTGTGTGTTCTACAGGAGCTACGGTGGTCCGAATCGCAAACGGAGAGCAGCAGTGTGTTGCCCACGAGGAGAGCTACGCGTTGATGCTTACATCACGCGCATTCGTCAGTGTTTTGGCAGATTCACTCGCGAGCTACTTTTGGAGTTTCGGTGAGTAAATGTTGTCCGTTTTTTCATTTCAGCATATCCACGCGATCAGAGTGAGTAGAGCTACACATTAGGCACTTTAGTTTTTGGAAATGACGACCTGCAAATTTCGACCAGACATCCTACGCGATTTTGCACTAGGTGTTTAGGGTTTGGATTTTGGTTCATGGACCTTAGGGAGAGCGACCTATTGGTGTTAGTAGGGTCTCCTTCAAGTTCTGTGGCATTTCGAGAACGTCTAATGGGCTTTTGGCTTGCGGTAGCATCATAGGAGACTCTCACATTCACAGAACCGATGGTTGATATCTCTGTAGGAAGTAGTCATTAGTCGGTCGAGTAGAGGTTGACACCCGTTGCTTGCTTCCACGTGCCTGCGGGTCGAGCTCCGTCCTCAGTTGACATTATATGTTAGGCGAGTTCTCGCTATGCTGACGTCCGTCGCGGCGTATCCGTCCAACATCCAAATTTCACCAAATTTGATATGTGGAGTTTACTTGATATTCTTGACCTTATGGTGTACTCAATTGTAAAATTTCTCAATTCTGGAGCAGATACTTAGGGGACTTTTTTGTAACTTTTTGCCAAAATGTTGATACAAACTAGTTAAGCAACTCAACTTAAGCTCCCTAGCCAAGTTTCACCAAGTTTGGATAAACTCTACTTAATTTGCCAACAGTATTGTGTCTGTAAACTGACTTTATAAATCTGGCCACAATTTTCACTTTAAAGATCCAAATCTTACAAAATTTGATGTGTGTGCTCAATACAACATGATAGAACTTGCGGTATGCTTGGTTGGCCAAAAAAGTTAGAAAATTGGACAAAAGTAAATAATCACGATTAGTTACTTTTGACAAATTTTAGCGTATTTTTTATCATCTAAGCATACACACATGTTAAACACTTCAACTAAGCCTCTAAGTCAAGTTTCACTTAATTTGAGCAAGATTTATCAAGTCAAACTCAATTTCTCGACAATCAGTACTGATTTCAGTTTTTATCAAATTTTTGATTTGTTTTATGATCCAAATTCTATGAGCCTTGACAAAAAATGTTTGTAATCATGCATCTCTGATATCAACCTTGGTCAATTTTAAGCTGAAAGTAAATAATCATGATTATTTACTTTTGGCCTAAAATGAACATTTTTTTGCCATTTTTTTAATGGTCAGTAATTTTGTGAAATGTTTTAAGCCTCTGAGTCAAGTTAAAACTTAATTTGACCTAAATTCTCAAGAAAATATAAATAATCTGAGTTTTTGCAAACTCTTGAAAATTTACCTCAAATGTATCTTTAAGCTTACCCACTGGTTCATATAACTTTTATGAGCATAATCTCCAGCCGGATTCAATGGTTGACAGTCTTTTGGTTTTGTTTCAAGCCCTACCTGAAATTTTGCAACTTCACATAAACAACTCACAAATGATTCCTTTGAAGTGAGCAATGTTTTGAGATCCCACCTTGGATTCTGATTACCCTACTCCTAGGTTCTTTTGCAATGGGGTTGTGGAATGTGTTCACAAACACTTGTTTTCTTGTTTTTTATGGTTTCCTGAGCCTTGATCTTAAGATTTGTCTTGTCCATCAATCATTCTCAAAATCCTAACCTAATTCTACAATCCTACAAGGTACTTAGCAAGTACAATCTACTTCCAAGCTACCTCTACACAGCAAAAGACAACACTCTTAAGCTATGTGGTTTTAAAGAGAAAGTTTCACTCTTGGTGATCCTATGGAAATTCAAAGGACAACTACACAAGATGCTTTTGTTTTCCCTAGTTTAGGTCTATTCGTCCTCGGCACATCGCCAATTGTGGATGGATTTCCTAACCTCACTCTTATCTCAATGCAGATATAGCAAGAACCACGAACATAATTGTCAATCCATGAGAGGAAGCTGACTCAACTAGTGCATAGAGGCTACAAGAGGGTGTCAATCTCTTGGAAAACAACAGACAACTCGCATCTAACCCAAGCTACTCTCAAATTACCTAAGTCACCAAATGCTAATCACTAATCGGCAAACAAAACATGACAGTTACAGCATCAAACGACATATAAACGTTACAAAACTTCTAGGACAAGAATTAAAACCTAAGCACACATGCTTATGGTCTCAAATCTCACTTTTGATGAAGTGCAAAAAATGTGATTATTAACAACAGTGAGATTTTGACCTAGTCGTTCCCGAACCCGAATGCATTTAAATGCTTAGCTATGATACCCAAATACCCCGCCTATGCTTATTTTGTGATTTCCTAGCTTAAATTACTACTTATGATGAAATTAGGCCATGGATTGGCGATGCCAAAAGCTACAATTTACCATGATATGTTTGCGTCAATGCGTAGATCTCTTACCTGCGGTTGCAATGCAACAGACATCACTGCAATGTGACAACCGACAAGGAAGTAGGAAGCATAATGAGAAGGAGAGAAGTGAGTGCCGTTAGCTCACGCTATGTGTTTCTTATCCAAAACTTAATAATAAATTACAAAAATTGGCATTTATGCCTTAGCCAAGGTTTCTTTGGTCAAAATCTAATCATCTGGCTAAGGGTAAATTGATAGATTCTAGAAGCTTATAGCCTCGGCTCATTGAT
Organism: Adiantum capillus-veneris; assembly: GCF_014529385.1. Lineage (NCBI taxonomy): Eukaryota > Viridiplantae > Streptophyta > Polypodiopsida > Polypodiales > Pteridaceae > Adiantum > Adiantum capillus-veneris. The sequence continues at coordinate 149,918,347 of NC_140932.1, read as the reverse complement.
TACAATATCCACCTGGAAAATAGGAGTTACAATATTCTCAATTTATCAAAAGAATAAGACTTTTTACAATAAAAGCTCCCAAAAAATGTTACTTGGATTAGCTTGCTGCTAACAAAACTGATTGCAAGATTCTCCCAATAGGAGAAAGCTCTAGTCTGTTTATAGTGGATGCAATCATCTATGCATGCATCATGGTTGATACGTATGCGCACTGATTGTTGCAGGATATGTTCTACATGCTAGGAAGCTCTAGGTTGTTTTCAACAGGTGCTTGAGGACCTTACTATTTGAAACGGCGTTAAATGATTGCAGGATATGCACAACAGGAGTAGGACAGAAAGCTCTAGGCTGTTTTCAATGGATGCAAAGCGTTACCTGATTGCAGGGACAGAAAGCTCTAGGATGTTTTTAGTGAAAATTGAGGGCCTTTGTGCAGATGAAATTACCTACGCATGCATCTTGAAGGGATATTTCTCTACGCAAGATGTTGACATGGGCTTAAAAATTCACTCTGATATTGTTCGTCAAGTGGTGCTGTTTGCAGAACATTGTCCTGCTTGGCCATGCCTTGGTCGATACGTAAGCTAAATGTGGTGCACTTCAGAAAGCAAAAAACGTGCCTAAGGAGCTTCCTATCCGGAATGTCGTCTCTTGAAGTGCATTGATTGTGGGATACACGTAACAGGACCAGGGCCAGAAATCTCCAAGCCATTTTTAGTGGATACGAAGTGAGGGCCTCTCTCGAGATGTAGTCACATACACCGCAGGCATCTTGAAGGCATGTGGTTGTTCACAAGATGCCGATATGGGCTTAAGAATTCACTCTGATATTGTGAGTCAGGGGCTGTTGCAAAAGATTACCGTGCTTGGCAATGCCTTGGTCAATATGTATGCAAATGTGGTGCGGGATGTTGTCTTTTGGAACGCATTGATTGTTCGACAGAGCCGGGTCAAGAAGTTCTGGCCGGCTGCTTTCAACAGGTGCTTGAGGAGCCTACGATTCGGAAATGTGTTAATTGATTGTGGGATACGCACAACAGAAGAAGGGACAAAACGCTCTAGGCTATTTCAGCGGATGGAAAGTGAGGGCCTTTGTCCAGATGAAATCACCTACGCGTGCATCTTGAATGCATGTGGCTCTACACAAGATGTTGATATGGACTTAAAAATTCACATTGATATTCTTAGTCAAGGGCTGTTGCAAAAAGTTGTCGTGCTTGGCCATGCCTTGGTCGATACGTAAGCTGAATGTGGTGCACTTCAGAAATCACAAAACGTACCTGAGGAGCTCCTTGTATGGAATGCCATCTCTTGGAGTGCATTGATTGCAAGATACGCACGATGAGAGCTTGGCCAAAAAGATTTGGGATGTTTTCAACGGATGCAAAGCGAGAGCCTCTCTCCAGATGTAATCACATATGCGTGCATCTTGAAGGCATGTGGTTGTACGCAAGATACTGATATATTGGGCTGAAACTTCACGTTGTTATTGTTAAAATTCACTCTAATATTGTTAGTCAGGGGCTATTGTAAAAAATTGCTAATGCCTTGGTCGATATGCGCACCAAATGTGGTGCTCTTGTGCGGGGTGTCGTCTTTTGGAACGCACTAATTGCATGATATACCTGACAAGGGTTGGACCAGGAAGCTCTAGCTGTTTTCAATAGGTGCAAAGCCAAAGCATTTCTCCAAACGCTATCACCTACATGTGCATCTTGAAGGCATGTGGCTCTAAGCAAGATGCTCTTGAAAAGACGTTTAGCATTGCCTTGGTCGACATGTATGCTAGATGTGGTGCACTTCAAAAGCACCAAAAGTACTTGAGTCTTGATCATGGTCTTCATGCATTTGAACAAAGAGCAGATGCTCAAAAGAAGGATTTGTACAAAGTCAACAGTGAGCTATGTTGCTTCACATCGACAAGTCGCATATTTAGGATCATACTGGTAAGTGTACCTTGATCGATATGTATGTCAATTGTGGTGTCAACAAATATCCATAGAGAGGCAAAAAATCCACTAACAACTCTAGGAGAGAAGCAATAAGGGCAACACAAATCAAGCATAGACATGAAGAGCATGATGAGTAGTCAAAAGCATGGCTATGGCAAGGAAGCTCTGGGATGTTTTAACCAAATACAAAAGAAAAGCCTTTGCTCTCTTCAAATGCATTCAAATGCATACGAACAAATTGGATGCAAGTTGAGGTTTCTCTCTAAAGTCTCTTGGAGTGCTCTTATAAGAGGATAAAGGGCCCCCTACTGCAATGGTCCTCTGCCACTGTAAAAGAGCCATCTCGGCTCTTCCATACCACAGCTTGGTGACACAGCTTAATTCAAGCTTTGCAATGTCCACTCCGCCTCCACTATCATGTTTGGTTAGGACATAGCGGTCACACAAAAGGTTATATGTAACCTACATGCATCAACGATAATCGCACGGTGAGTAAGCATTACCATTTCTTGATTTTTGACACTAAGATCGCAGTTAATGAACGCATTAAAAATTGCATGCTGTCGTCGAAATGGCACATTCCCTCGTATTATAAAAATTGGGGAGGACTGTGCAAACTCCCCATGCAAGGAGATCTGCATGTTTTCTTTTTTTTTCTGAAACAAAAAAATAAAACAACAAAAAATTAATAACATTGACATCTTCTATGATTGCAAACATTGATATTGACAAAACTCTAACCCTCGTTGTGGTTTTTTGTGAGGTACACCTCTAAAACACTACAATCGATATCTCAAACACGCTTTCAGGTAAAAAAACTAACACGTTTTGATGAAAAACTCTCTCTCTCTCTCTCTCTGTGTTTCATTTTAATGTTTCACCTCCCAATTAATAAATATGTTAGACATAATTAATAGCATCAAATAATAGAACTTATTGATTTTTTCCATTCATTTGAAAAATGTTGAAATGGCGTATATAGTTTTTTAATACTTTGCTCAATCTTTTTCAATGGGAACTTAGCTAACCAAGCATTCCGGTTAGAAAAAAGAGAACACATCACTAAGGTCTCACCGCCCCTTTGAGGCCATGCCAAAAACATCCTTCCTTAGTCGATTGTTGTACCTCCATGGTTTGTGGCTCTCGTTGCTACCTGGCTATTGCGGAATCGTCATTCGTTGAGGTACCTGCCCTTTTTAACATGCATTCTCCATGTTGCGCTTGCGCAAATAGACTGGCCGCCGCTCATCCTCGTTATTCAGTTGCTGCTCATCATTGCGCAAAGCTCGCCACTGGTCCTCATTCTTTCTCCGCCCACTAGTTGCCCTCACTGTGAAGGAGATTGCCTTAGCAGATGCATCACCACAGACCACAAAGGCGCTCCTTCAATCTCTCTCTCTCTCTCTCTCTCTCTCTCTCTCTCACACACACACACAACACAGGCAGCGATGGAGCGCAGGCAGCTCCTACCGGCAGCTCTGATGGTGGCGCTTTCTCTTTCTACAGCGGGCATATTGGTGCAAGAGAGCTCGGCCGCCACGCAGCCCAGTCATCTTGAGTTCTACATGTACATCGCCGTCCAAAACAGAAGCTTTGTGAACAACCCGGCCCCCTTTACCGCCATTTTGTCCGCCTCACCCGACCAATACCAACCCTTTGCCTTCGGGGATATCCACACCTTCGACAACCCCCTCACCAGCACCCCCTCCCTCAACAACACCCTCAACATTGGCCACGTCCAAGGCTGGTATGGCAATACTGGCCAATCCATCCTCACCCTCTTCCTTGTCCAAACCTTCTCCTTCACCACCGCCCACTACAATGGCACCCTCAGCTTGCTCGGCATCGACGTTGCCACCGACACCATCAAATATGCCCCAATCGTCGGCGGCACCGGTGACTTTGCCTTCGCCCGTGGAGTTGCCGAGCAAACCCTCGTCTCCACCAACATTATCGACAGCCACACTGTCTCTTGGTTCCATTACAAGCTAGATCTCAAGTATTAGCACCCAATTTGTGAGGACTCCACCATTGCAAAACTTGCTTTAGGTGGGGCTAATGGCCACATTTCATAATGTAATTTACACCTTTACATCTGCAATTGGTATCCCCATGTTTCAAGGTACTCAAAAACCAATCATATTACGCCGTTGACGCACGATCGCTACTTTTGGCGACTCGCGTAGTATTCTCCTCCTCCTCATGCTTGCATTCTCTTGATGGATCGTGTTTGCATTTACCATGTGAGCCCATTGTACTTTTCATTTATCTGCACTGCTTGAGGCAATAAGGCTTTAAAGATTGAACGAGATAATGAGTACATAATGTCATTTTAACAATTCATTCACAAAGAAAAACGGCCCACCTTTTATGCCACTAAAGAATGTAACTACTAAAAGAAAATCAACGATACAAAAGCATACAAAGTCTCTCTCTCTCTCTCTCTCTGCCTTCCAACACAAACACACACTCACGCGCTAGGTTTCATGAGAAACTAGTATGTGACCCGCGCATTGCTACGGCCAAGGAAACATCGCCTCTATTCTCATAGATCTATCTTCTCTTCTAGGTGGAACATTGTCAATACTCTCTTTCTACATGTACAGTCTATCATATTTCTAAAAGTAATGTATGACACGACCTCTTAATTGATGTTACAAAACATTCTTTGATACCAAGCTTCTCATAGACATTATTTTTCATGAGGTGCTAGCCCTTGTTCAACAAACTTAAGAGTGCTCTAATTCTATTTGGGAGGTGTGTGTGTGTGTGTGTGTGTATGTATGTGTGTGTGTGTGTAATATATATATATATATATATATATATATATATATATATATATATATATGTGTGTGTGTGTATATGTATATATATATGTATAGAGAGAGAGAGTCCTCCTTTTGGTCTATCTTAATCTAGCAATGCTACCAAACTTGATTATAGAGATTACATAAGTTAGCATGGTGTGAAGAGATAAAAGCTAAGAGAAGTCAATGTAATAATAAAACTTTTTTTTTAAATGGAGTGGGTTCTTTAAATGGTTTCAATGATAGGATCACAATTGGATTCAATGTCTCTGCTCCACTCTCTTACTTGCTTCTAGCCTTGCATCTTTCTTATGAGCAAGGCATGGTAGTAGTGCACACCATAACCGCATATATATTAAGGACACCTTTCCCTTGGTCTACTTACGGTCGACAAAAGTGCTACCAAGTTGAGAAGTACAAACTGGGTAAGATAGCAAGCTTTTGAAGATGAGGGCCCATAAATTGCTACACTGTGTAATTATAAAACTTTTCATATCTAAGAGTAGAGTTATGGAAAGATTAGGGCTCATACTTTCCAATGTACCAGGAAAGCTTCCACTTTCAAAGAGATGAGTTGGATTTCTTTTAATATTAAGAATCTGATTGATCCTTCCATCTACGTTTCTCTTTAGATGCCTTGCTTGCATCTCTATCTATGATAGGAATGAAAGCAAAATAAGATCACTCAATTGTTTATTTTTGCAAGAGTTTTGGCCATTTTGTTAAACTAAAGGATGTGGCGCGATCGTGCTAGCTAGGGTGGATGAAAGAGAAACATCATGCACACAAGTGTGTGTGTGTTGGCTAGATTATCACTCAAGAAAATTAGGTTCAATTAACTTGGACTTATAAACACGATCTTGAGTATTTGCTAAGCCATCACAAGCTCACCATAAACAATGGAGTAATGCAAAATAGACTTGTGTTTATTCATTCATGAAATGGCCTTTAAGTAGCTCTACAACTTTGCACCACAGCATGTGGGATAATTCCACTCTTCTCTCCTTGATTGACACTTTAGGACAAAGCTCACACTTTACAATCCTCCCCTTGAGGTTTGGACTAAGACAAAATATTGAAGATGCAATATCCACAAGGATGATAAGTTGGTCTCCACACAGGATGGTAAAATCCACACATGCTCATAAAATCCACACAGGATGATAATATCAACACAAGAAAAATAAAAGTCCTCCGCTACAAGTAGAGAGGCTGCATCTTCAAAGTATGTCGTCATAGAAGGTTGTTCTCGCCTTTGTTCTTCTTTGTCTTCTACCATGTGAGCTGATCCTTTGATAGGTCTCTTCCCTTCGTAGCTTCTATTGTTGCTTCTATTGCTGCTTTCTCCACTGCTACTGCCTCCATTTGAGTAGCATCGAGAAGTAGGGAGTCCTTTCTTATTGCACTTGTTGCAACATTTGTTTGTGTAGCAGTCTTTCTCTACGTGTCCCATTCTTCCACATTCATAACACTTTCTTCCAGTTCATGATATCGATGGAGAGTATCTTTCCCTGGAGGATGTCGTGACAAAAGCCCCTCCTGATGTTAATGAACGGCCTTTTTGCTTTCTTTCGTCTGCTTGAGTTGAGCTGATGACATCTTAGAAAGGTGGAGCCGGTTCTTTTTCTTCAAGAATTGTGACTAAGTGCTCATAAGAATGTGGAAGTGCACTTAATAGTATGGCCACTTTGCCATCTTCTGGTATTGGATGTAAGTGAGCTGCGTGACAATGCTCTTAAGCCTATTGAGGCTAGCAATGTCATCCCCTTCAGTCATAATGATCTTGTAACGTTGTCTTTTGAGACTAACTTTACTTCTTTTGGACCTTGCTCCAAAATTACTTTCTAGGACATGCCAAGTTTCATGTGCATGCTTACATTTGTCTACAAAATGCACATAGTTGTCATGCAAGGAGGTAATGATGATTCCTAACGCTTGTTCATCTTTGGCCAAATTTTGTGCACTTGCTATGAGTGTAGATGTCCTAGTATGTACTCTATCAAGTTTGGCTTGTTGTTCTAGGGCTGTGCTGATAGCAGACAATAAATATTTTTTCATTAGGTAACCCCTTAACTCTGTTTGCCACGTGTGAAATCCTTCCCCGTTGTACTTTTCAAAAATTTTCTCCCCATGGTGCTAATAGAGGGGTTTTAGCTTAAGAGACTCTCCTAGCCAGTGTCAACCTCTTTGTAAGTGCACAAGTAAGAAAAACGATATTTATTTGCAAAAACCGGTTGTGCTTGGTTGCAAAATTTCAGGCTTTATTGAGAGAGAGAGAGAGAGAGAGAGAGAGAGAGAGAGAGAGAGAGAGAGAGAGAAAGGAATTCTTGTAATTTTTGTGAAGCTCCTCTTCACTTGGATTGAACCTCCTTCTCACAAAGTGTCCCTCTGCTTTGGATGCTTGAATTAAAAGCTTTCTTTGCATTCTCCTTGAATCCCTTAAAGTTTTGATACACCTTACTGAGAGCAAGAATGGCCCTTTACTGCTTAGGTTGATGTGAACAAGTCTTTCGGTGCTTTGGAGGGTAGCACTTGATGGGAACAAGGCTTAGGTGATGGTGGGAATAAGGCTTAGTTGATTTGGCGAGCAATTGCATGGCGTGGGAAGGGGAGCCCCGTAGGGACATACCCGAAAAAGGAATTCAATAAGGCTCACCGCTTATGGAGCCCGTCGATCGGCCGTGAACGGAGAGAGGTGGTCCACGATCAGTGTGAGGCTTTAAGCCAGCGGGGCAGCAACCACCAAACGCGCGGGGTTGGGGGTTTTCACCGATCGGTCCGGGTCTAGTTGGACCCGAAATTCGATTGTAAACGAGTTTACCACTTCCTTTAAATCCGCACCATGGGCAGTTGCTTGTGTGTGAGTGCCCCTTTTGGTGGCCTTTGTTTAACCTTTTATGGGTTCCCACCAAAGTGGGGCTGTCCTTGGACTTAGTTGGAGCTCAAACACACAATGGGAATTGAATGCACACACATACACACACACACACACACACACACACACACAAGTTGAAGTTCTGCAGCAGAGATTCTAGAGTGTAAGTTCGATTAGGAAAAACTTAAATTGGAGTATTACTTCTTGAGACCTAACTCAAATTTGGAATGCATAGGCTCAAATGAGAGCTCTTGAGACAGGCTATGCACACACACTTGTTGAAGAGGTGATGACAATTATTATGAGAATTATATTAACATAAAGTAGACAAAAAATGAGCAGGAAATGCAAATTAATTAAGAAATTGCACATATAACCAATGCTAAACACGAATCCTAATCACCAAAGGGTCGTGGAGCATGCTCGTGCCCAAATGGTGATTGGGATTGGGTTTATTAAGCCAAAATGCAAAACAAGATTAGACAAATGCTAATCACAAAAGCATAACAATGAATCTAACTAGCATATCCTGGTGCTCTTATACCACTTGATGGGAATTGGATTGTGCTAGCTAGGGTGGATGAAAGAGAAACATCGTGCACACAAGTGAGTGTGTGTTGGCTAGATTATCACTCAAGAAAATTAGGTTCCAAGATCAATTAACTTGGAGTCGTAAACATGATCTTGAGTATTTGCTAAGCCATCACAAGCTCACCATAAACAATGGAGATGTCATGCAAAATAGACTGTGTTTATTCATTTATGAAATGATCTTTAAGTAGCTCTATAGCTTTGCACCACAGTATGTGGGATAATTCCACTCTTCTCTCCTTGACTGACACTTTAAGACAAAGCTCACAATTTACATATATATCATACCCTACTTGAGTGCTCAGTTTTTTATCGCATGAAATTCTTTGTCTTACATTTTAGCCTACCACCATTATATCCATAGCCTTCAAGCATGCTACATGTAGTACTTGGTCCCATAGGTCAATCTGACATTTAAGGACAATGACTCTCTCTCTCTCTCTCTCTCTCTCTCTCTCTCTCTCTCTCTCTCTCTCTCTCTCTCTCTCTCTCAAACTTTGAGGTCAATGTGATTGTTTCTACGATATTTAAATTCCCACCACTCAATCATGTAAGCACTTGCATTCAAGAATCGAGGCTTGTTAACCATATCTTTTAGGCAGTAAAGCGAGAAAAATAGTCAAAAAAGCTCTAAAATTACAAATTTCAGAGATTATTAGTACTTCTGGTGTGCATCTTAATAGATGTGCATTGTAGATACATCAACAAAGTGAAGGCCATTTTGGCTACAAAAGGGAAAGTGCCAAAGGGTTCTCAAAGGCTTGGGGAAGGGGGGGGGGGGGTCATTGCCTAGTCAAGGGAGGCACACATGGGGCCATCGCTATTTGTTGATACACTAGGCTGTGATCGTCTTCTCTTGTCAACATTATGCAAGGGTAGAAGGGGAGGGTTACATGTGGAGAAGTCAAGAGTTTAGGAAACTTTTCATGTCAATAAATAAGTTATAACATATTCTCACATCTTAGAAAAAGTCTCAAATTATTTCAAGATTTGAAGCATCTGATAAAAATTGGAATGATACACAGATGACTCACATAAGTTAAGCTCTCTCTCTCTCTCTCTCTCTCTCTCTCTCTCTCTCTCTCTCTCACACACACACACACACACACACACATATATATATATATATTCCTAATTTCTCCATCAATTTTAAGGCTAAAAATAATTAAATTCTATTTAAATAATTACTAAAATTTATCAAAAAAGTAAGATATAATTATCTTAGCTTCCTAAAAGTATAACAAGCTTTGATATTTATCTTGTAATTATCTAAGCTTAAATTATATAATTTCTCTTTATTAAGAAAAAAGTTTAAATTAATTTTAACCTTAATAGAGATTAATAATTAATTAGATTAATCATAATTTGAATAATCAGCAAGGTATTAATATTAAGAGTGTAATTTATAATAGAGAGAGATTTAATCTTCTTAATTGATTAAATTAATGAAAAAATTTAAATATAGATTAGTATATTTCTACTAGTTAGCAAGTATTAGCATTAATTACCTTTGTTAATCAACTAGATTTTTTCTCTCTAGTGATTCTTGGGCAAAGTCTCTCTATGCTAGAGAGATTTGGCGAGGTCTCCGAGTCTTAAGTAAAAATGAGAAGCGTAGGGGGTCTATTTAAAGGCTTCTGGCAACTAGATCTCAATTTAGCAACCTCGGGCAGCCCCTCATCTCTAAGAAGCACCCTCTACTACTATTTTAGCTCCTAGTAGGTCAAAAATATCCTCCCTAGCACCTGTCAATCTTGATTGTCAAATCTGCTAATTTTCATGCTTATTTTTGCTTAAACATTAAATATCTGGAAAAATATCTGGGAGGTATAAAAAGTCTTCTAGAAGGTCTTTTGCTTCAATTATTTTATCAAATAAAAGTAGCTATGAAAACTTTTGGAGGCCATAGCGGGGTCGGTTTTCATCTGAATTCACTTCTAAAAATTCCTAGCTATAGATTTGTCGTGCTTAAGTTTCCAAAAATACCAATTTTGCTACTTCTAAGATAGTGGTTTACCAGTTTGTTGGTTTGGTGAGCTCAATTAAAGCTTTAGGGTTTATTTTTCCACTTTCAAAAAGGTGGAAACCTTTTTGGAAGTGGTTTACTAGTTTGTTGGTCTGGTGATCTCAATTAAAGCTTTAGGGTTTATTTTCTCACTTCCAAAAAGGTGGAAACCTTACAGGTGTAATGGATATTTTTGAATAACATGGCGTGTGGAATGGATGCTCTTTCTTTGCATTGGGAATTATTCTTTACATAGGCATGAACATCTCTTTCCATGGTAGGCCAATAAACTGCTAATCAGGTCAATCGTCTCACAGAGTCTGGTCTTTTGAAAAATGAATTCCTACTACCGTGGTATAAGCTTGATTTATGTAGTTTACTTGTTCCTTAGGGCTTATGCACAGAACTAATATCCCATCTTTGATTTTTTGATACAGTCTCCCAGCCAACAACTCATACAAAGTCGATTTCTCTACCAGTCGTGGTGTGATTGGGAGTGGAATTTGTGAATCTACTTGAGCTATGGTCATCAAAGAGACAAAATATTCTAACCATCTAGGAATGATTTAGCATCTAGGTAAGCATCTAGCAAATCATCATCCACTCCTTTCGGGGGTTCCCCAGGAGTGATCCTTCATAAGTGATTTTCTCATTGATGTGTGGTGCCCTTCTTGACTACCACTGTGAAATTAAACTCTAGTAGGATGATAAACCATCTTACAGTTTTACCAGTATTGCATGCCTTGTTGACCAGATAGAGTAAGACTTGGTGGTCCATGAAGAAGAAAAACTTATTAACCAATAATAAGTAGCGTCAAAAAAATTTCACTACACACACCATTCCAAGTCCTTTCCTTTCAGTCATGGTGTGGTTCTCTTTTGCTACGTTTAGCTGCCTGCTAACATCCTATGAAATAGAAAAATCCATTGTCCGCTCTCTTGGTTGAGCTAGTATGCACCCAATACAAAAATTTGAAGCATCTACATGCACATGGAAAACTTCGTTCCAGTTAGAGGTCTTCAATATCAGTGATGTTGACAAGGCTTGTTTAAGCTTTTGAAAGGACACTTTGCCTTCTTTAGTCGATTCAAAGTGAGTACTTCCTTGACGCTCTTTGGTCTAGGCATCTCAGCAATCACCGCCACATTTTCCATATCAGTAGAACTACCATTTTTCCAGACAATATGTTTGAGATTCTTGCCCTGCCTAACCATGAATACACATTTCTTAGGATTTTAAAAAATCCTATAGACAGCATTTATCAAAGACACACTTGAGGTGCTCAAAATGATTTTCTCTTATTGTTGAATGCACACAAAGATCATCCATGTAAACTTTTAAAAAGTTTTGTAGATACTCTTTGAATGCATGGATCGTTAGTCTCTAGAACGTTTTTGCTGTATTGGTTAACCCAAACGGCATCACTCGATATGTAAAGATTCCCCATTCCATGGGAAAAGACATTTTATGTTGATCCTTTGGTTCTATGGCCAATCGGTTATAACCAAAAAATCGGTCCAAGAAGCTGTAAGCTTCTTTTCTAGCTACCCACTCTAAAACATGATCCATGATGGGAAGAAGATAGTTATCTTGCCATGGAAGCTGCATTCACCTTCTTCAAGTTAATGCACACTCTGAGTTTATCATTCTTTTTTGGTGGTACTACCACAATTGGTGATACGCAATCGATGTGTTCAATTTTGTATATGAACTCAGCTTCCTTGAGTTTCTCTATCTCTTCCTTGATATTTTTAGTGAATGTCTCATTGTAGGTATAGGGCCTTGGTCTACTTGGTTTAGCGTCACCACTCATAGGAACAGTGTTCTAACAGATTTTAGGATCTACTCCTTTGAGATCTTTGTAAGACCAAGCAAAGACATCCATGTACTCCTCTAGAGTTTGATGAGGATTGCTTCTTCTTCTTGAGACAATCGGTAGCTATGTATGCAGGCTTTGAGTCTTCTCCAAGTCAATCCTCTTGGCATTTTTAGGACCCTCATAGGATTTTCTAGGTTCCTTGGTTTGTCTCATTGGTTGCTCCATGATGATCTATCAATCTTGCAGAGTATAATTTTTATAGTGTGAGGGAACATTGATTGGCCCCGCTCTATCGCTCTTGGACTCAATTTCATGGTCCAAACCTCCTTAAGGTTCTTTTAAACTCCTTCTACTTAGCTTTCTGCTCCGCTTTCATCATTGGAGGTTCCTTTGTGTTTTTCAAATTTGAGTTCCTTAAGAATATCAAACGTCAGCTGACAAAAGATGTTAAAAGAAATTTGAGCAATAACAAGCTGCCTCACGTGTCCACCCATTTAAGAGCAGATAACGAATAGATCAAAGTCCACAGGTTTCTTCAAGAAGAGTTGGTCCAAGTGATTGAGAATATACCAGATAGCATGGTCAAAACACATGATACTAGAATCGCAAGAGGCTTTAGGGTAGAGAAATTTGCAAGTACATTTAAAATAAGGCTGGAAAACATTCTAAATGATTCAGTGTAGAAGTTTGGATTGAGGATTGGAGAACCTCATGTTGCATTTTTTACGAATATATAACCCTGCATTAGATGAACATTTAGACTGGTCAACAAAGTTCATGCTAAAGGGAGCCTTGATGAGTTCCCCTTTGTCCAAGAACTGCCCTCCTTTTAGAAGTTTGAGTCTGCAATCCTCCACAGTGAAAGTAGGGAGGTTGTCCAGATATACCCATGTTTCGCTAAGGATAGGTACTAAAAAGGCTTTGTTGGGAAGGACCCAAAGCTGATGATCTGCACCAAAAGACTCAACCTCAATTTGTCTAACATGTAAAAAAGAAAAAACTTTAGACACTTTGGGTGCCATCTCCAAAAGGTTAGAATCACTGAGGGAGCAAAGGTTGTTTTGAAATTCCTTAACGGCTTCCAAAGTAGCACTATCCCTATAGAAGATGCCATTGGTTTGAGGGATAGCAAGAATGTAGGGGTGCTAATAAAATTTGGGTTAAGGCCACATAACTTCTTAAGAAAGTTAGATAACATCACCCCCGATGAAGAGAACTGAGCCACCTCTTGGTTGTATAGTAAAGAGAGTATAAGAAATTGACCAATGTACTAGGAAATCATAGCTACACCATCCTTACTATCCTTGTCTAAAGTGGCCAAGATCTTGACCCAATCATTAAAAGAAAGCATGTGCAAAATAGAAGACTTTTTATCATAAGCTAAAGCCGATTCATAAATAAGTTGTGATGCTTCCAAGTTGCTAATACATCTCAAGACAATGGAAGTTTCCACAAAAAGAGGTCTAGAGGTTAATTGTAGGCCTTGCAAAAGAGCAAGGGCCTATAACAAACAATTTGGCGAGTTAAAAAGAGACTACTTAGGGTAACAAATTACAATGCTTTTGGTCTTTTGGGCAAGAAAGGATCTAGTTCTAAGGGCAAGGGATTTTTTTGGAGGGTGGTCCTTTAAGTATAGTCTAATTTGTTTTGAAATTCTTGCATGCTTGGATGACTCTCATGCGAGCAATCAATTCATAATGAGTGTGATCCTGAAAGATCATATAAAATCAAGGTTAGTAACGTTGGATAAACCTGCAACCCTTAAACCAAAAAAGCCTAGAGACTATGATAGCCGAGAGCAAGTATCCAAAACTATAGTCTAAGAGGGACCACCTAGCACCAGCCAACCTAAACAAGAATTATATACAGTGGGTCCAACTTAGCTCCATAATCAGGGATTTCATTAACGTAATCACGGTCGGGTGATTACGTCAATAACTCTAGTATTTACACAAAAAAATCACGTGATCATGTTAATTGTTAAAGTGACTTTGATTTTGACCTGCAAAAACCTATAGAGCCGATTAGCCCTCCGAGGTTTCTATTTTTCTCTACAGGGCCCGCCGGGCTTTTTCATTTTCCCGGCAGGCCCGCCGGGAAAATGAAAAAGGTCGGCAGGAGTAATTATATATAGTAAATAGTGTGCTAACCCCGGTCTTTTAGCCAGGCAAATCCTTGGGAGTGTATCCGAGTGCCGGGTATAGTCATCTCCTTGTGAATTGACCTAAGGTTACACAGTCACAGGTCCTTTTTTTGGGCCGAACGTGATTCTTAATTCGGTAGCCACTTCTAAAAAAAATTAATTCGTTTATCGACATAAAGGTACGAAACCAAAACAACAGAAAACTTGGAGAATCATGCTCATTGCGAAGAAGTCATTGGTCCAAATGAGGGCTGTAATTGGTTTTAGAAGATGAGCATATGTAAATGAAGAGTCGATAGTCAAGTGTCGGATGTCCTCTACTAGTGTACCGGGCATATAAAGATCCGTGAAGTCTTGCATTTGAGTTGATTTACACTTGTCACTCCACAATATAAGAGTTCCTTGATTGGGTTAAAATAGCTTTCATATATTGAATTGGTTGCATGGGTGGGCTACAATCCTTCACTGGGTACAAGTAGTCCTCAATTGAGTGATTATATTGAAGATTTATTTGCGTTAGTTCATGCATTGGTTTATACAGAGAGTGCATTATGTATTACGATAGATTATTAGTGCATGAAATGACCAATCATATATTTTATTGCTTTCGTTTGTTTTTTTTAGCAAATGAAATTAGATGTGTGTTATTGTTTGCAAATCAAAGTGGACATATAAATAATCATTAATAATAATTGCATAGAGAGATTCATAGCATTGTTATAGTTATTATGTCATGCATAGACTACATTGCAATGTGTATGGTTGCTCACAATATAGGTGATCAATATGTGGATTGACTAGCGTGCATTGAAAATCTCATATTGTGCATCATGGTTACTTTCATATTGAATGGTTTTTAAATTATAATATATATTGAAAACAAGAAAAGTGATTCAAAAACTAAACATCTTGTTCTTTTGTCTTCAGTTTTAATTTAAAAGCAATGGAGCAAAATGTGGACACAAGTGGTACGAAGAAGTCAAAGAATAAAAAAGCTACTGGCAAAGAGTGGGATTATGCTCACAACATATGCGGCCGATATATGGAGTGGCAATGTAAATTTTGTCACACAACAAAATCAAGCGGTGCACCACGTATTAGGGATCATTTTCTGGGTAGCGCTAAAAACAGTTGTAAGAACTGTGAACATTCTCAGGCACTTGCAGTTGCAAAGCGTTTGAGAGAAGAGCTCGCCAAAAAGGGTGACAAGAGACAACAGATATATAGCTCTGTGCCTTTGAGTCAAGAGTTCCCAGAGCCAAATAGTAACTCCGCAGATCCTGTAGTGACACCAACTAACCTTGGAGAACAACCTGCGCAAGGAGAGGAAATTCCAGGCAGTGTTCCTTTTAAACGTCACAATGAAGGTGGACTTTGTCAAATGCGTCAAAAATCATTACATCAAAGCTTTCGAGTGCAGTGTCTAGAAGAAGCACAAACTGCACTCGCCAAAGCAATATTCTTTACTGGAAGTGCTTTGGTCATGGTAGACAACAATCATTGGAAGGCTGCTTGGAAGAAAATTGGTGAGTTTGCTCAAGGATTTTCAGGTCCTTTTTATCACACGATAAGAAATGTTTTCTTGGACAAATGTTACATCAAAGTCAAAGAGTGTGTTGGCAAAATAATACTTGGGAATATTTCGCTTTCAGGATGTACGATTGTGAGTGATGGCTGGTCAAATGTTCAAAGAAGACGATTGATAGTTCTGGTGCAATTAAAAGTGGCAAATATATTTCTGAGGTCTTGATTAATGTAATCAAAGAAATTGGTGATGAACATGTCGTTCAAGTAGTCATGGACAACGCAAAAATTGTAAAAATGCCAGTAAATTAATAAAGAAGTGCTTTCCACACATTTTTGCCAATGGTTGTAATACGCACAGCTTGAACTTGGTGCTGAAAGATTGGTACACTAGCGAAGAAACCACATGGTTCGCCAAAATAATTGATACAGCACGTCAGGTTGTGAAATTTATCTTGAAAGGACAAAGAGTGCTCGATTTGTATAGGATGCGGATGTCAGTGATGCTGAAACTTCCTGTTGAAACTCAGTTCTGCACACACTTTTATACTTTGGAATCACTTCTCCATAATAAATGTGTTGTGATTGACACATTCAATTGCGCGGCCTTTGATGAATGGCAGCTTGAGCAGAAAGAAAAAGTGAAAGATAAAATTACATGTCTACGTGGCAATGTAAACAAGGTTGCTTTGTGGAAGAGTGTAATGGATGCATATCATGTAATGATGCCCGTTATGTTTGCGATCCGCAATCTTGATCAAAGGGCGCCAAGGCTTGGGCAAAGTGTAGATGACATGGTGGTCAGTTCAACAGAGTCTTGAAAATCTTGAAGAGCTGAAAGAGTCTGTAGTAGACAAGGAGTGGCGATTACCATTCTCTTGCAAATAGCAAAAAAATTTGGCTAAGTATTTTCATGCAAGGTGGAAGAGCGCTCTTAGTCCACTCCATAGCGTGGTTTACATGCTCGATCCAGAGTATTGGAATTTAGATCTGATGTCCAATACAGAGGTGGTAGGCGATTTCTACACATTCTACGCCAACGCTCAGGACCGAATTGATTGCATCAAAGAAATGAGTGCATAAGGTCCTTTTGCGAATGATTTTGTACAGGTAATGGCAAAAGAGCAACCTCCATGGAAGTGGTGGATGATGAATGGTGGAGGGCATTATTCTACCTTACGTCCCCTTGCAATGAAAGTACTCGCACAATGTGCAACAAACTCAAGTTCAGAGAGAAACTGGAATATGTACAAGTATGTTCACAGCACTATTCGCAACAGACTATTAGCAGACAAAGCAAAAAAATTAGTGTATATGTATTGCAACAAAAAGATACTGAATCACATCGAAAGTGCTGGCTACAAGGAGGAAATGCCAACCTGGTTGTATGATTGTCAAAACGAAGATGAAGAAGAGTTCAATGTTGGTGTATCTCAATGCACTGTAGACAAAATAGAAGAGAATTTGATAATAGATGTGGAGGTTGAATTATAAAGAGAACCACAACACTCAGACTTAGAACCAGATAACAACTCAACTAATTCAATATAGCTTGAAAGTAGAATGAGTAAATATCAAAAAACATTGTAAAAGACCTTGTATTTAAATATGTTTTGAGTAATTACAATGCTTCATATTTGTGATAGTACATTGTCGATCTCAATTGTGTTGCCCTCAAGCAGCATCTTGCTCATCAAACAGATTTCTAATTGTGCTAGGGGTATCTGGGCGTGCTTGCTTGAATTTATATGTGTTTGCCATGCCAAACATAATATAGATTCTTTGTGGAATATCTTGTGGATAGATTGCGCATCGACTACTATTTTGTATCAAACGAATAAGACAAACTAAATGATAATAATGACCACATATCAATGTATAATATCCACTCCATCCATCAAAATTCTTGTAGCAAACTGGACATTGGGAAGTCTAGATGAGGGGACCAACTTCGGATGCAAGACAATGTGGCTGATGTGTGTCTCTTGTACAGGTGTTGGATTCACTCACTGTGTTAGATTTTGAACGTCTTGACTTAAGCGGTGAATGCTTTTCTCCTTCCAGACTTGTGAGGGTTGCGGTGTCTGGGTGGCCATAGAAAGTCGTGTTATTTTTGCATCTTTCTCTGCCAATTGTGTCGTGTAAATATCCTTCTCTCTTTTTAACTGTAGGTCAGCGTATTCCACTATCAATGCCAGCTCATCTTGGGTGAGAGTGACACAACTCTCCCTTAAATCATGAGTGGCAACAGTTGTCTCCTTTGACGAGAATTCTACTGGTCGATGTTGCACAAAGTGAACATATAACACTTTTGAAAAATATAGCGCACAATCTGCATTGTGCAGGGGATGGCCATAAACCTCCAAATAAATCCTCTCAGCATTATCTTTGATCGCATCATGGTTGCACTTCGAAACCTTCCACCTTCCTTTCTTGATCTCTGCGTCCTCACATGACCATATTGTCTTGATCATGTCCTTTGTCACTTCTTTATTGATCTCTTTCCATTGCATATGGTTTTGGATTTGCGCACTTTGAGAGTCGGCGAGCAGTACGCGTCGTTTGTCGTTGAAATGCATTAAGAGTCGCTTGTTGTTGATCATCAGGCAGTGATTGGGTGCCAATATCTTGTTCTTCATCGGCCATTTTCTCTTAGAGTTGTAGTCAATAGATAGACAAATATTCAATATCATTGGCAAATATATATTCTCACTCATTGGGACACTGCGCGGAATCCACTAAATCAAACCACAACAAATGCGACTAATTAAACCACAAGGCAAATATGAAATACTGACAGTTAAATGAAGAATTTGAAATGACTAAAGATAATTGACTCAATTAGGTGAACCACTTCAAACCAGATAATACACTTCAATAAAAAAAAGAATACACTCGACAAGACATATGTATATCATAGAAATGTTTAAATCGGATAAAATGATGGTGCAAATTCAACAAGTGGACGTTGGACAGGGTTAGGGTCTGTCTTTAAATTTTCTTTGAAAAATATCAACACGTCAAAATCATTCCTTCTTTGGTCCCACTTTTTAAACTTCATCCAACAATCTACTTTAATTCGAATAGCCCTCATAACATCTTCGTCCGGGTGGTGAAAAACTTCTTCTGGAAAATAAACTTTTATGGCTGCACTCCAAAAATCTGCCAGCATGTCAAATAGGTAGCTCAATGCATAAATGTCGCTCGCTTTTGTGTATGCATATGTGCATCGTGGATAGTATAGTTCAGGAATCCACGGTCGCTTAGCCATCTCGTCATTCCCTGCTCTCTGTGCATTCAAAACTGCTTCGTCCGACTATGAGCTTGGATGTAGATAATTATTTGCTACGCGCTTAGCTGGTGTTCTCAGCATCATACCCCAATCAATGATGCCGACATGGCGTTTATTGGTGTGAGTAAAGTCCAACATTACGTTGAACGGATGCAGGTCACTGTGCACTATACCGGCCGAGTGGCAGTCGCAACGCCGTCGATTAAGGCATGAAATTTTTTTGGCATCTGCTCGATCATTGCTTTGATCCGCACCGTGTCTATCACGCTTATAGGAAGATTTGCTACAGGGAAAGACCTCCAGCCGTGTGTGTAGCTTGTGCATGTGTCATCTGAACAATCCGTGAGCGAATGGTAAGCGACACATCATGTCGCCCACGGTACCCCCATTGTAGTATGGGAATATCGTGATCCAAGGAGCTTCTGTAGTAAACCCAATGCACCTTACAATGGAGGGGTGAAGTGTTTGCATTCCTTGCTCTCTCTAAAAACTGTCAAATTTCGCCTCACTCCCTCCCTTGTAACATTTTTCCACATATGTAATGTGGTCTGGAAAAAATGAGATGCCTTTGATGGTGTACAATGTGCACACAGTGAAGGAGCCTACTCCAATCCTCATACCTTCTACCAAGGCTTCGTGAGGGATGCCGACAAGATGAGCGCACTTTGCATTCAAAGCAGTGCGCATGATTGTGTCGGTACCGCTGGCATCGGATCGACCTCCCAAAGTTGTTTGCGCATCTTGGGCCATCTTCAATCTCTTGGGTAAGGCTACTTGGTCATGCGCTTTCACGCTTCATCTTTACCTTCTGTTCTTCCCACAATTTATCCCAGAGCTCTGATTTTGACATGTCGCAGGCAGGTGGGATATCTTCCTTTAAGTCTCTGCAACATGCTTTCATATTGCCCAACACTATCCTGACCTTGTGGTGGGGGTCAAATTCTTGTATCCCAGCTGGAAGCAACAACTCGTATTGGCCTTCAAGTCGCAACCTGCACTCTATGTTCTCCCATATAGCACTAGTGATGTCTTTGATGTAGACATTGCTTTCACTAATCTGTTGTATACGATCAGCTGCACATGATGAGATTGCCAAAATACATTCTTTACGAATGGCACGCATAATACATTTCTTTTGATCTGGCATCATATTTGCACTGGACAATAAAAAACAGCATATCAAATATAAATTATGGTTGCGAATGACATTAACACTCTAACACTATCTCAGGTAAACTCTTAACCACCACTTGAAGACTTTAACAAATGTGCAAGGAAATATTGATAAAAATTGAAAATAATCTTCACTTAGAGTTGCAATCTGTTACACGTGTAAAAAGCAGTTCAAACAAGTGGTTTATAAGAACTTAATTCAGATCAAACAATACATGTTAACAGTCTGGCATATTTCAACATATATTGAATTTCTAACTTATATTTTTCTCCGTACGCACATACTAAATCAAACAAAGCACGCACTGACTTAAAAACTTCAAAAACATTTAAAACATTGGAAGTATACAGATTGGACTAGCAAATTGTGTCCACACACTTTTTTACATAGAATTTATGTAAATGTAGCAATCAAAAAGCGATGATAATTGATGCTCTTTAAAAAGATACAAAAGAATATTTAACATGCAAATTGTGTGTATTTAGATTTTTTACAGAGAATTTATGTAAATGAATCATTAAAAATAGCGATAATGCTTGAGAGTCCTTTAACACTAGGTTGGTAACCTAACAGGACATAAAAGTATCCTTTCAAGGTTTTGAAAAAAACCTCCAAAACCATAGTAGATCCACTCATTTTGTAAAATCCTTTCATGAGGTTATAGTTCAAGGCCTACTACACATGGAAAAAATAAGAAACTTGTAAAATTTCTCATCTTTTGGTCACACCAAGCCTCCAAAGTTGATGGACCAATACATTTTCATCAAAACAGTCATTTCTTACGTTTTGTTGCATAAAAATAAGATTAGGGATTTTTGTAGGACTTGAGATAAATTCCCTAGTTAACTTCAATGGGTTGGTGATCAGAACATATGATTGCTTCTCACTCACTATTTTTTGTTTTTCCAAAAGAAATAGGTACAAAAAAGTTGAATTTTTACCATTCTGCAAACCTATCATCAAAGTTTCTATAGCCACGCTCAATACAAATAATATATGCATGTTTTCTTAGCTCCCTATTGTCCTTTAGGTTCATAAGGAGCCATGGAGCATGTCAAAAGAATAATAAATCTCTTACCAAGGGGAATCTTGGGGACAAAGATGAAGTGCTAAATACAGCAAACACGAAAAAACTGGGTTCAGCATTATGAGTTGTAGAATCCCATAGAAACTATTCAATATCTAGCCAAATTTGATCCTTATGACTAGACATGGTTACTACCTACAAAATGCATGTAGTTGTCACAAGAAACTAACAATATTGAAAAAGCTATACTTGATATACTAGAATGTTTCGTTTTCTTCTATAATTGAAAAAATCAACCATCGTTGTCTACTATGCAAAATAGGGTATTAGGTGCCCCAAAACTCAAGGAATATTAGCTTTATGTTACAATATGCGACATAGAAAATCAAAACTGCATTTGGATATCATGAAAGCCACCAAAAAAATCATAGAAGAGCTAAAATTGGCTAAAAAACAGGATTTGACAATTTTTGTAATTTGGTCATAACTTACAACTTTAACATTTATTTCTCCCTAGAAGCATTAGGAAATGTTGAGGACTACTAAAGATAGTTCTCTAGCATTATAGGCCTCACAAACATGAATTCTAGAGTGGTATAGTTGCAAAAAGTTGAAAAAAGCCAAAAACAGGACCCATTTTTTCACACAGTTTAGGTTGTGAAATGTTGTGCAAGGACAAGGTTAAAGGTGGAATTGATATTCCAAAAAAACGTCGAGTTTTTTTCAGCTCATGAGACAACTTTCTAGATAGATAGCACCTCAAAATCCATTTTGAAACTCTTGACATAATTCAAGGAAAATGGTCACTTAACAGGACATAAAAGTGTCCCATTACCAACCTAGTGTTAAAAAGATTAAAAAAGAATATTAAACATGCAATTTGTGTGCAAATACTTTTTTACATGTAATTTATATAAATGGAACATTTAAAATAGCGATGATTAATGAATAAAGTATTCTTTTGAATATGATTAGCTAGTATATAATTTCAAATGGACAGTTAAAAACAACAAAATCAAACAATTTATACATTTTGTATATGAAATACTCTTCACAGCCGCGTTATCGACCAAGTATTTCATACACTTAATACTTTAAAAATTAACTGCATATGCACATACAAATTATATGACGTTCGTACGACTGGGTTAACGACCTGAACGCCACATTTATGAAAAAACAGATGCTTCTAATAAACGACACGCTATTAGCCATGTTACCGATCGAGTGCTGCCTGACTCTAATGAAAAACAATGGCTTACATACGAACATCATATAGCCGTGTTACCGATCGATGCCCATATTTTTTTGGGAAAGGGGAAGGGAAGTTGACTTACCATAAGGATACTAGATTCGCCGCGTTACCGACGTAGTACCCAGACAGTAAGCCAATACTTACCACAAGGACACCATCTTTCCCGCGTCACCGAGGTGACGCCCCCGTGATAAGCATTGTTCCGTAGAACAGCTTACACACACAGTCCCATTGTGTGGTAAGGTACCTTATTATTGTCGTGCACTACGACAAAAGGCACGCTACCACACAACGGATACACACACACAACACATACCCGGATCCTGTGGTCAGGTACTCTACTGCTACCGCGCACTGCGATGCAGAGCACCCTCCCACACGACCCCCTCTCTCCCTCTCTCCTCTCTCCTCTCGACGTACTCGCAAAGGTGGTCGCAAGTGCTCTCTCTCTCTCTCTCTCTCTCTCTCTCTCTCTCTCTCTCAGAGAAGATGAAAGCAAGACAAAAATACACCCAGCAGGCCCGATCGGCCCCGCATATATATAATGTTGAGAGCCCGTCGGGCTTTTTAGTATCCCCGGCGGGCCCGCTGGGAAAATGGTGAATCCCGATGAGCCGCTGGGGATACTGAAAAGCCTGGCGGGAATTTTGTGGGTTTGCAGGTCACCATTAACCGGGTTCTATGTGATTATGTTTACTGTGATCATGTAAATGTGTCAAAAAGACCTTGTGACACAAAACTTGACGTAATTACGTAAATATTAAATCCCTGTCTATAAATCAAACAAGTCTCTAAACCCTGTGTCCCGATTTTGCCAAAAAACTAGGAAAGCCTTGTGTGTATGACGTGTGTGTAGTTGTTTTACTTTTAATAAATAAACACAAATGAACATACAAGTTCAAAAGATGACTAGCTTTAGACAAGTGACCAGGGGTAGCACAAAAACAACTCAGTCTTATATTATTTTTGTACATTGTTATAAGAATGAAGTCTCATTCTAGTGTATAAGTACAAAGGATGATCTGTGTTATTTGTTCCATAAAGTGGTAAGAATCTGGTACATCAAGGATGGACAACAACTAAGACAAAAAAAATCCAAGAAAGGATAGAGTCCTCACCTTCATCCATTCGAACAAAACAACAAAATATACCTTGAATGCGTTTTACAGGTGTCAACGGACTATATCACTTGTTATCCATGTCCAACTTATAGCTTTTCTAACTTAAAACCATCATTCAAAGTGCACATGTATTCCTATTTTGTAAAGTACAAGGTGTGTGATTTTTTTTATGGTTCATTTTAATGCTTGTAAAAAAGGCCAACCCCTTTAAGATACAAACAATTTTTTGTAGTAATTATATATATGGTTTCTATATAGCCCAATTTTTATTAGACCTTAAATAGATGTTTACATACATATCATTTTGATGGGAAGGCCACCACCCCTTCCGATCCAAGTGTCTTATTCCCAATATCAGACCAAAGCTATTTTGCACCTACTCCTCAACCATACATCACTATATATTACATTGCAAGGTTGTCATGCTCTTTCTTAATGCATCAAAATCAACCCAGCAACTCATCCAGATCAAGCAAGTGCACGTGGCATCACTCTTATCGTCTCCATCCCTAGAACCATCAGGCAAGACATAGTAGCCCTATCTTCTGCATCAAATGACCCCAAAAAAAACAACATTGTATTATACATCATACCATTGTCTTGTGTTTGGCTTAGGTGTCTACTTAGCTAAGAATATCAAGGCAAAACAAATCACCATGACTGGATTGTGAACGAGGTACCAATCCCTTTATTTTTTTAAGAAAACCCCAAAAAAACAGAAACTATATCAACAAGTGTAATGACTCCATGCCTTATGTGTAAAACAAAAACAACTATATTCAGTCTACTCAGCCTCGACACCCGCCAGCAAGCGTTATCAAAACCTCCACCATTGTATGTAGTACAACCCAAACCATGGTGTACAACACTCCAAAAGCGACACCATCATTACGCCAGCAACCCAACAGTAACCAGATATCAAATGCAACAAAAGCCCATCAGATTGGGTACTTTTATACAATGACTCCAATACACCCTTACCCAAAAAAACTTTGTGCCAAACTCCTTAGTAAATCTCGAAGACACAAGGGGTAAATCAAACATATCCCCCCTCTCTTTTTACTTAGTGTATCATACTAGCCAGTAAGTAGATGAATCCCCAGTGCATCCTACCCTTCCATGACATCAGCGGCTCAAAACATTATCTTTAGCCTTAAACGGTGAGTCAAAACGTAGAAACACAAGCCAATACTTAGGGCTCACAAGCTTTACCAAGCTTACATGTGAAGTGCATGGGATCCGACCCAATTTCAGGTACTCCTATACATCAAAAGATGGCCAAAATACCAATTTTTCAGAGTATGTGCCAACCATGGTCTCACTCAAGATATATCTACAACCGTGAAGTCATAAACTATAAGGTTTGAGAGTCCCCCAAAAAACTATTCTTAATTATGCACAGCACAATGTAAACCCCTAAACTCAGAGCCTAAACAAAGTAAGATGCAATAAGCCGTAGACAGATAACAACTCTAACAAAGTGCACGCACCCTCACCTCTTTATATAGCAGTTCAGGCAGGTGGCGGCATCATGACGAGCTCTACGCAATAACACCCACCAAAATTTGTATGATCTTCAATCTGTAATATTCAAAATAGAAAGCAAATGAGGCCGCCTCAATGGAGGCTACCAATTTTAGGTTTTGAGCAGGAGCATAGAGAACTCTGAGTGCGACAAGGTGGAGAGTGGGGCCGTGAAACATTCCTTGATAAAATGAGCAGAGTAAATGGGGTAAACTGCCATGTTCTCATCATTAATCACCAAGTAATTTACATCATGCACCCTTTGTAAGGGTAAAATCCCACGGGAAAATCATAGCACTAGCTACAAGATAGCCACCTCGCGGGGGGGGTGAAGAAAAAAGCCCTTTTTCGTTAAAAAATATAGAACAGTGGTGAATTTTCTTGAAAAATTATAACTCTCATTAGAGTGAGTGACTATGAGAAGGATCACAAGCTTGAAAAATGATAACTCTCATTAGAGTGGGTGATTATGAGAAAGCATCACAAGTTGAACAGGGGAAATTTTTTATAGGGGAAAGCTCTTGTTTTAATTCATCCAAGTCTGTACCAGTACCATAGTGTGTGTGTGTGTGTGCGCGTGCCCACCCTATCCCACGTGCCATACCCAATGGGTTTCGGCAGTAGGCCCATTGTGTATGGGCCTACTATCTCATCAAAAAGATGAGTTTAACAAAAGTCTTGTAGCAGAGAAGTGCCAATTCAAATTGTCCCTAAAGAGGGTAAAATTATTTGTATTAACACAATATCTGATATCATCTTCAAGGAAGACATTACTCCTGTAGGAGTTTTAAGGCTTTGTCAACCAGTTTGAAAAAAGTATGGTTGTCATTAATAGTCTTTAAATGATATATGCCATGCTCTTCCTCCTGTTCCCAAAAGGTCCTCATATGTGTAGTAGGTAGCATGTTCCTGTAATCATCAAGATAAAGTTTATTTAAAGATGGGTGAGTAGAATTGGATTAACCTGCTACTTGAAACCGATTAAGCCAAAAGACTACAATAGTCCCCGGGGATTCACTGAGTTTTTTCGTATGGTACCACATGAGTGTACAAAGGGCCGGTTTTGGGATTTTGTACATAAGCATATATTATAGGGGTAGCCCCTCATTATTTCATACTCATATCGTATACATAAGGGGCGGGGAGGGGGGGGGGGGGGGGGGGGGGGGGGGGGGGGGGGGGGGCTACATACAGCTACCTGGGCCACCTTAAGTACAATGGTCGTTTCAATGGAGAGAGAGAGAGAGAGAGAGAGAGAGAGAGAGAGAGAGAGAGAGAGAGAGAGAGAGAGAGAGAGAGAGAGAGAGAGGGGGGAGAGAGAGAGCATCAGCTAATTTGTTTTGATGCAGAGAGAGAGAGATATATATATTAATTTCCACCTACTTGCCGTATTAGAAAAGGGCTTCACAAACAAAGAGTGCTTTGAGTAGCATTTCGTGAGTTAATGAAGTGGTAGTGGGGTTGGAAGTTATAATTGGGGAGGTACCTGGCCTCACATTAGTAGGCCTTTTTGTTTGCTTGTTTGTGTGTGTGTGTGTGCGTGATTGTGGATCGATGAGTACTTTCATGGTGTGGTCTACTATTGCTAATCCTGTGCACAATGCTTACACAAAGGCAGGTTAGGGCTCTTTATATTCCAATATACTGCACTCCGCCCATGTAACTTTTACTATGGTAAAACTTTCACATGTGTATTTAATTGGGGGAAATATTTTCCCTCCTCCCTGGAGAGATGTAATCAAGACCTTTTGCATTCTCCAATTTGGAATTTGGCACCTTCGGGTTGAACGAGAAACTGTCAAGGAGCATGCCTGGTCAACAACTCAAGCAGAGGAACTAGCAAATGCGAAAGCTGTTGTCTTGCATGAAGATTTGAGGAGAATCAATTCGGAGTATGAAAATGGTGGCAAGAGATGAAAGCCACAATGAGTAAGGAAAGTTTGGCGTTGGCACTAACTAAAGTAGAAATAGCAAGAGACGAACTTCAAAAGGTCGTTAGAAGAATACAAGGAGTTTCCAATTGTTTTCTATATAGAAAGTTGGCACTGGGTTGGATTTTCCTAGGTCGTGTGTCCTTTGACTTTTCCCAATACCTAGAGAATTTTTTTCCAGATACCATTGTACCAAGCTCGGAAGGTCGCGATCGGTGCCGCACGATTCAGGCTAGAAAAATACAATTTTCCTAACCGGTGAAAATAATGGCAAACTTGAAATTCTCCCAATTTTTTCTTCAAAATTTGAAGCTTTTGCTGGTAATTACACTAAAACTTATGTAAATTTCCCGGTTTTCTTAAAGCCAAGCTCAAAATCTAACTATCAATTTACATTTCAGTCGGTTAAAATACACTAGACCTCGATTTTTTTTCTGACATTGCCACCCGTGCGATTCCCCGCCCAAACAAGGCTAGAAAACTACAATTTTCCTAACCGGTGAAAATAAGGGCAAACTTGAAATTATCCTGATTCTTTTGGACAAAATTTGAAGCATTTGCCGTTAACTACACTAAAACTTATGTAAATATCCCGGTTTTCCAAGCTCAAAATCTAACGGGGATTTTACAATTTCAGTTGGTTAAAAAACACTAGACCTCGATTTTTTTTCATGAGGCTAGTTAGGGCAAGTACGAGATAGGGTAGAAAAGAAGAAGAAGAAGAAGAAGAAGAAGAAGAAGAGAATTTTGATAGCTTGCAGATCTATCTGCCGAGGAGAATTGAACTCAACACTTGTTATTCAAAAGAGAGGGAAATTTAAATAAGTTTTGGTTTAATTACCAAATTTTGACCAAAGAATTTTGAGTTTGCCCTTACTTTCATCAGTTAGGCCCTAGCTTCTTCTGTTGCTTCATTAATCTTGCTACAATGGCATTGCTCCTGCAAAATCAAGTCTTGCACGCGCGTGTTGTTGTGTCCATCTTCCTCCCTCGCAAGACTCAACTGCCGCATCTTCCTCCCTCGCCCTCAGCTCCTAATCCCTCCCTCAATTGCGCGCACAAATTTGATGACGGACGACTGCTCTATCGGGCTCTATCGGCCAAGGCCAAGGTGGGGGCCGCAGTTGCATGTGTATGAGAGGGCTCGTTCATCTGCAAGCTCATATTTTCAACAGTTTAAATTAAGGTTGGGAGAGAGAGAGAGAGAGAGAGAGAGAGAGAGAGAAGATGAAATGTTATATTGGAACTTGGGGTGTAGGGGTTCTCTTTCTACTTTGTTTGTTGGCTTTCGTCCTTCCTGCTAGTTATGTGGGTCTTCCATTATGGCAGTATTATTCTTTTTTTTAAAACTGGTAATGAACCGGTTATGAAGTGAAGATGAGAGCACTCTGATTCACCAAGGATGAGTACAAAAAGAAAATCGGTTTGTTGGTGTTGTTGGAGAAGCTTTCAGATGTATGGTCTAGCTATTTTTAATGGGCCCAATGGCCTCAATCCTGTGCAATTCTTTTGCTTAAATGCTTCTTGGAATGTGTAGATGTGAATATGCTTATACATACAATTGTGCACTTTTATGCACATGTGCTCTCTCTCTCTCTCTCTCTCTCTCTCTCTCTCTAACCATATACTTTGTCGTGTTAAGCCACTTCCATTGGACTTGAAAATCTGCAAACACCTCAGCTGACAAGAGCATTGAAGATGAAACAGGATAGAGTGTAGTTTTGTACTTAGATGCATTTGCAATTTGCCCCTAAGTAAGGCGTCGAAACTTCTTTTCATATTGGTGATCATAGCTATAGCTATCAGAGAGTCAAGTCTACAATCTTGGAATCGTGCAAGGATCTGCCTGGAAGCCTTGCCACAATAATGCGGCAAGGCTGTACAAGTGGGGCCCTCTCTTTGGGCTGTTGGCAGTGAAAGTGCTGACTGGAATTCCAATGGGTGCGTGCCAATTTTGTAGGCATAATTGAGGGAGACTAAAGTGATGAC
This sequence comes from Adiantum capillus-veneris, assembly GCF_014529385.1. Lineage (NCBI taxonomy): Eukaryota > Viridiplantae > Streptophyta > Polypodiopsida > Polypodiales > Pteridaceae > Adiantum > Adiantum capillus-veneris. The sequence goes on along the minus strand of NC_140932.1, from coordinate 149,889,317 downwards.
ATGGCATTACCAAAATGAATGAGGAGAGCATGCGTGAATCAGCCAGATGATCTAAGGGCCTGTTTTGAATCGCGATCAAATTTACACAAAACCATGGTTATGTTGAATTTATTTGGGTTTTCTCCTAGTGGATTGAGAGATGATGAAATGTAATGGGGGGAGGGAGAGAGAGAGAGAGAGAGAGAGGAGAAGAAGAAGAAGAAGAAGAGAATTTTTACGTCATAGGAAACTATCCTAGTGGATTGAGAGATGATGAAATGAAATGTAGTGTAATGTAGAGAGAGAGAGAGAGAGAGAGAGAGAGAGTTGAAATGTTATGTTGAATGTCTTCTAAAGGCCAAAATGACATGCGACACCAAATTTATACAATCTTACTGGAGTTAATACAATGTTTGGGTATAAAATAAGATAAAGTAAAATGAAAGCTAAAAGAACATGAGTGCTCGAGGATGTCCAACTTTGGGTGCTATCCGAGGATGTACTGCACCAGTCTTTGAAGAGCATCATTAATGTCCTTCTCTGTAAATAGTTGTATTGAATGACTCATGTTGTGCCAGAATAGTCTTGATCCTATGATGGAGCTCCATCAATGTCTTGGTGGTCCTCGTAGACCTAAATGTCTATCTCTCCCAAGCCCAATGGCTCTAGATAGATTTGAAGTTTGAGAGAGAGAGAGAGAGAGAGAGAGAGAGAGAGAGAGAGATCTTTAGTACACCCAAGGCCTATTGAGTCAAAAAGTTAAAATCCTAAAAATCAAGAAGGATTCTTTGACTCATGAAAACTTTGAGTCAAACCTAATTGGGTCTCCTCGCTATGGGCAAATCCTTTTCCACCTATGGTCCTTGCGGTGGGCAAATCCTTTGCCTCTCCTGTGGTTGGCATTGGCACCCTTTGCATCATCTATTAGGACGTGCGTCCTCTGTCTTGACTTTGTTGCTAGCAATGGTCCAAGGCTTCCCATCTACAACCACTTGCCCGCTGTGGACACTAGTTGTTGGCTATGCATGCCTCCATTGTGTCCACAGCCTATTACCATGCTTGATGGCTTGCCTCAATGCTAGATTATGTTAGCATATTGCCACCCATCCATGCCACTCTCATTCCACACAACTAATTGATGTGCCCTTCATTACCACATCATATCTGATTGCCCCTTGCTCTCAATAACAATGCCACCACTTGCCTGCTAGATGCAAGTGGTAAAGATAAGGGATGACTACACTTTGAAGCGTATGTGACTTAGTATTGTGCTCAATACCTAGATAGGAGTACTTGTATAAAAAGACTTATCTATAAGATACGTATCATGGTTTATTCAATAATTGATAGTAGATATAAGATCTATCATTTAAGGTTGATGCAGCAAGTGCTCTCAAGCGCAATGATTCTATTCAAAAAGTTTAATCTTTTAATGGGTTGTTTAGTAATGTGTTTTGATTTAATAAGTGAAGTTTTCTATGGTTGTTTATGTGGATGCCATTATTTGTTATTTAAAGAACAATCCATTTCATATGTGCCTTAAATCCCATGTGGGAAGCCTACTAAGTAGATGGCTAGTATCATTTGTTTTGAGATTAAGATTTGTATCAGTTTATAGGGGCAATGTTGTTTGTTTTTGACAAATTACATTGAATCGATCGGTTTATTTCAATGTAGTAATCATTATATTTGTTGCTTTTCATGGTGATTTGTTCTCTCAAATGAAAACACACTACAATCTACACTTCCATTCATTTGCAATTCAACATGTATTTTTGCAAAAGCATGTGATTCTTAAATTGTCCTGTATGCATAAAATAGTGGGTCATTACATTCCGTATGAATTTTGTACAAGAGGGGTTGGCTCATTGCGAGAATGTCCATATCTCGTCCGTATGTCAGAGGTAGGCTAGCATGTAAGATATCGTACATAGGGGGGTTTCTCTAATTTGGATGCACGCAGGTGACATCCCCTATTACTAATAGTGACTCCCCCGGGCAATAGTCGTGAGTAGGAATCCAGTCTATAGTCAAGGAGAGAACACCTAACACATGTCAACTAGTCAAGGAATTATAGACAGTGGGTCAATCGAAACCTATAGACAAGAAATATCCAAAGCCAGCGTCCTGGTCCACCCAGTTGCCTGGGGGGCCTGGTGTTTAGGAGTGTGTGTAGCTGTTTTAATTTTAATAAATACACACCAAGGAACAAGACGTTCAAAAGACGACTTGCTAAAGATGTCTAGGCAAAGATTTGTACAAAAACAACTCAATCTTTGATTCATAATTGTACACCATGATAAGAATGAGATATCATTCCAAATGAGTTTATACAAATGTATTAGAACTATCTTAGTTGAATCATCAAGTGTTTTCAAAGTTGGACTGTAGCAAGCTAAACCTTTTCAAGCCAAGATATAATTCTCACATGCATCCATATAGTCAAGACAACAGATAGGTTAGACATGGCTACGTATGGCAGGCTTCAAAGAACCTATCAGTTGTTATCCATGTCAAACTTAAAAATTATTAGACTAGCTAATGTTCTACATATTAAAGTAGACAATATCTCAAGGTTTTTCTACATACAAAGTATTCTTGCCAGAATTGCTCCATATGTTTTAAAAGAACTTCTTTATAATAACAATTTATTGTGAAAAAGTCGCCTAATCCATATCATTCTATGTACTACTTTAGCTAAACAATGTATAGACAAAAATCCCCAGGTTTAGTCTAGCCATCAAGAACCAGAGTTTCATGAGTAATCTCCTAATCTGCAACAGGCATGTTCACCTATCGAGATACACTAAGTACCATAAAAAGATTTTTTTGGTATCAAAGTAGCAGCAGGATTAACTGTTGAGGGAAGTAATAGCCAGAGCCACAAAAATGGAGCTAGTCTTTTATGGTAAAAATACACTGAAGTCACCCTTTATTCAGTGCCCAAGTGATCGATCAATAAGGTATTATTGAGATAACAAACAAAGTTTTAGATGGTACATTCTCAAGCTCAATGAGCAAGCCAGAAGTACAACTATCCAGAATTATGCCATATTTGACCAATGATAATCATAAAAAATTCCAAACCTGTTTTGTGCTTAAACCATAATTCAATTATTTAATATTTTATTCCTGCTAAACCACAAAGACCAAGTGAGCAGACCTTCCTAGATCGTAAAAGAGATTTTCTCAAAAATTTCTAATAAAACCACGACTCCTCAGTGCTAAAGAACACAAATATAGATCCAGTAAAACTCCTCAGTGCTAAAGAACCACAATTTCCAAAAAAACCACAACTCTTCAGGTCAAATTGTTTGCAAGTGAAAGGAAACGGTCTCCTCCATATCACAATACCATAACATACTCACGTAGTAAATCACCAAAAACCAAATCAGTACCCATATGTCGGTCACAATTTTTGCCGATTCTTAGTAAAGTATCAAAACCAGAATATGTATAAGGTTTTCATATATTTTAAGGCAGCATCACCACCAAGAACTAGATGTAGTGGAATATGTATGTATGAATATGGTTTTAAAAAACCAAACCTAAACCAGACATCCAAGCAACAGGTTGAAGGTCCGATTTTTTGTAAGTCAAAACAGTCTCCCCCATATCACAATACTATAACACACTTATGTAGTAAAGCACCAAAAACCAAATCAGTATCCATATGTCGGTCATAATCTATGCCAATTTTTAGTAAAGCATTAAAACTAGAGTATGTATGTGTGTATAAAGTTTACATATATTTTATGGCAGTACCCCGAAGAGCCAAATGTAGTAGAATATTTATGTATGAATATGGTTTACCAAAAAAATCAGATTTAAGCCAGATACCCAAGACCCAAAAAGCCAACCAGTAATCAACAATAAGCTATAGGTAAATCAAATCAAACAAGCACATCACTAATGTGTGAATAGAAGTAAGAGAAAATTTCTATTTTGTGCTAAACTCATCAGTGAGAATGCAATTCCCCAATCCTAATGCAGTAGTTAATAATGCCAACATATGTCAGTAGCAAAATATATTTCCTCTTTGCCTTCAGCAACCAATAGGGACAGAAAGCATCCTTTGAACCAAAAGTTTTAATACAAAGTTTAAGAGCCAAATGATTGCCAGGTGTATCATCCAACAACTACTCATAAGCACGAGGTCTTGCCAAGTATATCAACTTTTTCTCAAAAAGGTTTCTATCATAGAACAGGGTCAGAGTTGAGCTATAAAAGACTATCATTAGAAACCATTCTCACCATTTTATGCCCAAGTCTTCCCATTATAGGCATATAGCAATTTCAAAGTTTTCAATAAGAGGATTTTAAGTTTCCCATAAGGCCAATTAACATCTGTCAACAAGGATTTCAAGTCCTATTGCATATGTTTACTATTTTACAAATGCCAGCTTAGAGCAAAGTCAGTGGGAAACTTTAATTTTTTTCTTTGCATTCAGCAACCAGCAAGGACAGAAAAGAAATATTCTAAGGCAAGAAAACCTCTCATAATCATCCAATCTTCCAACACAGAGCAAGAGATTATCTAAAACTCAAATTTTGAGTGAAATATAGAACCTATGAGCAGAAGTAATCCCAAAATAATCTCCAAAGTGCTAGGGGAAAGCCAAGCACAATTCCAATGTCTTCTCTCTTCCCTCTTTTTTTTATTAACCAGTACAACCAAGTCGACCATATCAAGTTGTTTTTAATGTTGCAAGGGACAGTATATCAAAAAACCCAATGCCCAAAACCTAAATCCTAACTACTTTTCTTGTATGCTAAAAGGCAAAAGGCAAATAAAAACCCAAGTCTAAGTGAAGGGAGAAGAGCCCCTCACCTTAATATAGGGGCAGTGGATGGGTATGTGTTAGCAAAGAAGTACGTCAGCATTCGTCACCCAAAAATATGCCAGGTATGGCCACACCATGCAAGCTCCCCACTACGAGCAATCCCATCGGGATCATGAGGGGGCCCTAAAAAGGAGGAGTAATCATGAAAAAGGTGAGCTACATGCCTCGCCAAGCCGCCAACATCATTAGAAAGGGAAGCATCACTCGTGGAACCTGTTGAGTGAAAGGAGGGAAGGGGATTTGTGGCGACCGATAATGAATGGAATACCTCACAGCGGTTTATGCCAGGAGGAGCCATAAAGGGAGGGGGGGGGGGGGGGGGGGGGGGGGGGGGGGTACCATTTACCTTTTAAGGTTAGAACCTCAAGGGATTGCTCCCATTGATTTCTTTTCTAAGAGTTCAATCCACAAGGGATTGCTCCCACTGGGTTAGGCTTTTAGTGGTACTCATTTAGCAATGCTAACCAAGATAGCATAGTAGGCTAGCAACAAGGAATTCAAATATCAATATAGTGATTTCATACTCAAGGTGGAGAACCTTATGCTAAGAGTATGCTACTTGTAATCATGCAGCAATAGTGTCAAAGGCTTAGTCAGAAGTGTGTTGGCTAAAGTATTAGCTACAGACATAGTCTAGGTAGCAATACTAGTAGGTTGAGTTAGTGTAACTAGACATAGCTATCATGGTCAGATGTTGTGACCAAGTGAGTGTGTGTGTGTAGTTGTTCTAACATAAATAATAAGACATAATTGAGCTTTTACATTCAAAAGACAGTTGGCTCCACAGAAAGGGAAATGATAAGTACAAAAACAACTCAATCTTAGAATTATCTTTGTACAATGGTTATAAGAATGAAGCCTCATTCGAGTATACAAATATGAGAAGTACTTCCTCCGCAGTAGGTGTAAGTGTAATCATTTGTAGACAATTGCTTTAAGCCAAAAAAACTTCCAAGATAAGATAGAGTCCTTACTTGCATCCATCCAAACAGACAACAGATACATTAGACTTGGATGTGTTTTACAGGTATCAATATCCATGTCCATCTTTAACTTACAAGCACAGTCCAAATTACTTATGTGTTCCATATATATTTTTAATTAAAAATGTTTTATTATCCCAAGGTTTACATTTCTTGATCTTTTAGCATAAATATTATTCTGATTAGAAGGCCGCTAACCCCTCCCAATCCAAGTGTCTTATCCCTCATCAACATCTTATCAGTATTTTTCTTTGCCAAATCAGTGAAGCTCCATTTCCTCTTGCTTTTTTCAATACATGAAGCCATAAAGTAAAGAAGCCTAAGAAATCTTTTAAAATTCCATTAATAGTACAAGAATATCAAACTTGTTTTTGTTTATTTAGGGTAGATATAGTATATGCCCATTACGGTTCATTCATGGAATCCAACCTTCCCAAGTCTGTATGTCAATTACACTAATTATACACCTCTTAGCGAACCAAGTGGCAAAGAACCCTTAATATAGACGTGGTATCCAGCCAGAACGAATGTCAAACCATGAAGCAAAAAGGAACAGTTGCCTTTAGGGGCTTTTTTCAAATAATACCCGACCTTGTGAATGCCAAAAAAGTGTTTTGTAACACACCATCAAAACAACCAGTATCAAACAAGTCCAACATCAGTACGCATCCGGGGCATACCCCCAAACCCCAAACAACCATTATCAAAAAATTCCAACACCAGTACGCAGCTGGGGCATACCCCCCAACTCCCAATTAGCCAGTATTTGCGCGAACTATATCAAGTTAGAGGAAACAACTAGTAACAGTAAATAGTCCAATACCAGTAAACATCCAAGGTATACCCCCCATCCCCAAAAGATTTATTGAACAGTATGAAAACGCAGTACGTCTTCTATCCATGCATTGAATTATCAGAGTATTGTATTGTCAAGCCAAGCGGCAACAACCACTATAACGTATCCCAATATTTAAGGTATAACTTAATCAAACCAATGAACAGTTTACGCAGAGCTACTCAAAACCGAAAACCAGTTGTGGGATCATAGCTTGCCCAAAAGTGTTAGACCATTCAACCATTACCACATATTGTCAAGCATAGCCAACCCACACAATGGGCCTTACCAGGCTAAGTGATGGGGATCAAGATACCACACATCCAATAGTGCCTCGAACTATCAAGCAAAGCCAACCATCATAGTGGGCCTTACCAGGCTAAGCGATAGGGTACACTACAATAAGCCCGGTTGTTTATATTATCCTAAAACAAGTATGAAAAAAGGAGAGAAAAACCATAATATCAAGCTCAGTAAATAGTAGCCAACCTATGTCAATTGAGTTGCAAGCTCCATGATTGGTAAAGCAGAGAGTGAACAAACACACACAGTCCTAACTTTTTATGCAAGTAAAACACACACAAGGCTAAGTGAGGGGTAGAATGCATCCTCACCTCTTTAAATAGTAGAAGGTAGATCACGATCGCTCATGGTGATTAGCACTCAGAATCGTTATCATCCCAAGCACTGAGTAGGACAGGTGCTACTTTTCATGGGGAAGCCACAACATGTAGCCACCTCTGATGCGGCCCGTCATAGTAGAGCAGAACAGCCATTGCGCCTTTAGCAAGGTAGGGTAGAAGAGGCCCAGTTATAGAGTAAGAAATTTTTAACCACGTTAATAGTCCGAGAGATTCACTCTATATACAAAACGGGATGCCACCTATGAGCGGACAACTTTGATAAAACCCCTATATACGACTCACATTAGGGAATATGACCCCCCTTTCTACGCTTATACGACAATCAATGAAGAAAACTATCATACCCCTATCTTACACATAAAATTTAGGTCGCACATTATCTAACCGAGTAAAACTAGTCATAGAGTGTGTAGCATAGTGACTTGCACGTTCTAAGGAACCACTTCTGTTGATAACTAGATGTACCCTCAATGTGTCTTAGTTTGACTTTCAAACTATGTACCAATCAGCCTGCACTCTGGCTACTCATCCAATTATGACCCATCCAAAGCTGGTGTAAATCAACCCTTGACCTGCTCCAAATCAGCCCTTATCTATATGACCGGCTTGATACAAAATTTGATGTGTGACCTGATAAAAAACTTCCCCTAAATTCATCAGAATTCTATTACACATCCGTGACCAATTGTTACAAGTAATAAACCCAGGTCAGGTCCCCCCACCCCCCTTAAATATGATACCTTCCTCTCTTATTTTTTAAGCTTGCGGAATAAATTATTGGGGGCCTGCCCCTAACTTATAAACTTATGTAACTTGTCAAAAAACCCCTCCCTTGCACTTACTTGGTGTGGTAAATTCTCCATGGTGAATCCCCTGGGGTTAATAGCTACCAGCTAGGACTTGCAACCATCATAACCCTATAGGGGTTCCTTCCCACGGTGGATACTGACTTAGTGTAGCTAGGAAAGATATAAAGCTATATTTTAAGTGGAAATACATAGCCAAGATGACAACAGTAGGGGGTACTTTAGTTTTTTTAAAACCATAAACATAAAGACAAGTACCGATGCGTGTGTGTGTGTGTGTGTGTGTGTGTGTGTGTGTGTGTGTGTGTGTGTGTGTGTGTACCCGCCCTATCTAATAAGGCCTCTAGTGGGCCAAAAGAAAAAGACCACTTTGGGATACCCCTAGCACCAATGTCTCAAAGTGGTCCTCTTTTTTTGCATTGATTTCAAAAGTTCACTTTCATTAATATTGAAAGAAAACTATGGCTTTCCTTTTAAACTCTCTCTCTCTCTCTCTCTCTCTCTCTCTCTCTCTCTCACACACACACACACACACACACACACACACACACACACACACACACACACACACACACACACACACACACACACACACACACAGATACGCACATACCTACCATTGTATTCCCACTTTGGAGAAATCCGATATGTCGCGCTTCATAAATTACACCACCCATATTGTCCTAACTACTAAACCATGTTCTTTGCTAGAAAAAAACTCGTACTCCGTCTTATTTTCTTGAACCTATCCCCTGTCAGTTATACGCACTATCACAGCTGATCGGCTTAGGCTATATCCCTTGCCAGCTATGCGCACTATCATAGCCAATCATACTTCTGTGTGTGTGTGTGTGTGTGTGTGTGTGTGTGTGTGTGTGTGTGTGCATCCTGCTAGAGCTGTGTTAGACTAATTATACTAAATTAACTCTTTTCCTTTAAATTACCTCTGACCGAGTTAGACTCCCCTTTTTCCCCCCGCTTTTATTTTGGATTCTCTCTCTTACTCTATATCTAGCTCTGACAATGATAATCGAGCTCTGTACCTTGTGCTATCCACTCCCAAAGGTCTTTTTTCCATGGGGTACTTATTTGAGGACAGGTCCTATTTCATCCGGGGGTTTGCTTTCACTTTTTAGAATCATTGGCTATGAGAATTGATACACTGTTTGTCATCCTACTCTCAATAGAGCATCCAACCTTGGCAATTTGGTGGTTAAGGTGGGAAAAGCAACTTGGCTATAGTTGTTATATAATATACTTTTTTTATTATTATAAAACTTTTTTATTTTACTCGCCAGGCATGATGGGTTAGTCTTGAATGCCATTATGGAGGGGAATGAGGGGTTCTTCTCAATCTGTCGCGCGCTACTTTTAGGCATTCTCTAAGCTGTAACACCGCCCGGATTAATGGGGTTTTGGTGGTATCAGATGAGGGCTCTGCTGTGGTGAACTCGCTTCCGAGTTAGCTGTTTTCATGGTGGGCTCCAAGGCCAGGCCAGCTGGAGGTGGCACTAAAAAGGATGGGATCTTGTGCAATCTATACGTAAGGTGAGCACTTGCTCACTCAGTTTTCATTCAACATATATCTTTGGTTGCTCCTTAGTAGCGTCTGTTGCTCTCTTTCGGCTCCCTGCCCATATCAAAGTGCACTCAAGCTCTATGGCCCCCCAGCAAAAAAGCCTCTGCTGAATCATCTGAGGTAGCATCATACTCGGTTACTGGTTTTTTCAAAATTGTCATGAATCATTGGCCTCTTGGAAAATTCTATTGCATGGTTTGGTCTTGGGATGTAAGATGCAGACAATGTTGATGGATGAGAAACGGATAATAATTGTTGCATACTGATGCTCTTTTTCACTTTTGTCTAGTTGAATCGTTTGGATTTTTGGGTTAAGGAAATATTCTAGTGATTATAGGTGATGACCGGTACCTTTTTTGTGTCTCTCTACCCCCCATTTCTTCTTCTTCTTTTACATAGCCAGTAGTTTTTTTTCCCTACTGTGTGGTTTGACGTATCATGGAAGAAATGCAGATGTCTGCTTTTATTTTTTGACTGAGAAAAAACTAGATTTCTAAGACCCATGTTTGTGATTCCGATGGTCTCTGGTAAGTATTGGTGGGTTCCTTCTTGCAAATGGCCACTATTGGCTGCCCTTCATAATGACATTAACTTGTAGCCAAATCAAAAAAGGCTCCCTGGAAGATGATTCTTCTATGGTTAGCGGGTTCTTTTCCTCATCTAGTTCTGGTAAGGACTTAAAGGTCAATAGAGTTACCACTTAAATCTACAACAAATGTTAGCAGACAGTTCCTTTGGTTTTGGTTGAGGAATGGTAGCCGCAGCTTGGGCTATGGAACACCTCTGGTATTTGGTAATGAGCATTATCTAGCTCTGGGTAGCCCCCTACTATGCACTACATTTGGAAAAAATACCACCTGGATTTTCTTTTTGACGAATGTAGGTTCCTTTACTTACCACTAAACTACTGTTATTTCATACTAACCTAAAGGTTGACTTGCATGTTATCATTGCTCTATGGTTTGTTGCTTAAGTATGTTGCAAGCAGTTGCGTATTGCTGTATTCAGAAGCATTAATGCTATGCCCAATATGGCTGGGCCTAATAACACTACCTTCATGCCAAGATATAGGTTCTTTCCTGCATGTTTTACAGATGTTATTAAGGACACTTTTTTTGAGGAAATACTTATAGCTACTAATCCTATTTGCTCTTTCATCATAAATACCTCTTGTTTGGGTGTAATCTACTTTGTTGACACACAACTGTACGCAGTTTGTTAGTGTCAAAAAACCTCTATAAGAGACTAGATTAGTCTGCTTTGTTACTCTTATTCTGGCTGGTTTTTGGTATGATAGGTTACTCTATAATAAAGTGGCCTATTTGCTTTGGTAGGACATGACTGCCCTCCTCAATGTACACAAAAGGACTAGCTGCCTTTCCCTTCTAACTGATTCATGGGTTGTGTTTCTGGTGGATTAACAATCTATGTCAGCGGATTTGGTTTGGGCAGAATAATATAAGAAGTCGGCTACTGTTATGACCCGGAAGCTGGCATGAGCTGATAAGGTGATTCTAAGTTCAATGTGTGAACTCTGAGAGAATATGGCACAAAAGCTTTTTTCTCTGGTTTAGAATACCTAGTATGATTCTGGCAGAATTTTATGGCAGCAAAAACTATTGTGACTCACCTTTTATCGATTTACCTATCCATAATAGCGGACACTTACTGGTTTATGACAGATTGGTATGTATCCCAACCACCTGGCATTATTGTGTTTGGGAGCTTCTACCTTACTAATCCATAATATCTTTCTAGGTAAATCTAGTTGGAGTATCTATCACTAACTTCCTATAGTTGATGTAAAGGAATCTTTTTTGCAGGGCTGTTACAAATAGATTTCTAAGCATTTCTAGAGGTCTTTTTTTCACTACACTCATTTTTGGACATGAACCTAGTCTGGGTTCTGATCTACTGACTCACCAATAATGACTATCTTTGATTTTGGCTCACAATGTATTGAAAATCTGGCTAGCTGAGTTAACATGAATAGTGGAATACCTTTGTTTCTCTTTGAGCTTTGTTTACAGGTTGTTTGCAAAAACATGGTGCCAGTAAGTATTACATACTATGACAGGAACAACAAATCAAAATCTAGATGGGCTATTGAACAGATGATTACTTTCATTTTGACTGTACCCTGTTTGGAGAGAAGTAAAACTAAATATCGCTTAGCCTACTAGAAATCTGTGGTTAAGGAAACTTACTATAAACTAACCCGACCGAGCTATATTATGTTAGTACTATACAACTGGTTCTGACTGGGTGCATTCATGAACCTCTGACAGTAATTTACGGACTGAGATATTGCTATGGGCTTAGCAAGAGCCGGAGTAAAGGATGGAAAGTAGTAAATGAATTTGACTGGTTGGGTGTACTGGTCTCATGCTTATGCTTTTTGAGATCTTTTTCAGGGAGAATAGATTGAATGGTATGACGGGCTGGTTTTTTTACCAACTCATTTAGTACCAGTGAATACGGTCTTTTTTTACTGGCTACTATTTTGATTGGGGTTTATCTTGCTTCATCATACTAATTACTTGGTCGGGCTTCATCATACTAATTGCTTGGTTGGGATTATATTGCTTCATCATACTAATTACTTGGTCAGGATTATCTTGCTTCATCATACTAGTTACTCAGTATTGGAATTAGCATGAAGATAACCTATATGGTTATTTGATGTAACTTCGTCTTCAGTGAATTAAGGGGCTTGAATACATTAAATTCTGCAATCTGATGTGTTGAAGGAAATCTAAAACTTCTTCTTTTTTTTTTTAACAGACTATGTGTATCATTTTTTTTGAGGAAAAACATTGAAAATTCACATTGGAACTAAAGTGGTTAAAAAATATGCATTGAAAGTTTACTGTAAATACGAAAACTTAACCTAACACTTTGATGATTTATGGAAATCGTAGCCTTTTTTGCAAAGTATTTTTACACATCACTATCATTTAAACAACATGAAATGCTTCTTAGGTCAGTACCGAGGTGACATGGATGACAACTAGGTCACCCCAGTTACCTGTTATGCGGTTTGAAAACTAACGAGAGTTTTTTTCTTCCTGTGGATGCAGGTAAGGGTGTCATGTGTTATGTATATTGTAAATAGATTAAACTCTCTCTCCCTAAACACATGGGTGGTTTAGGTTTTTTTGACCTATGGCACCAGGACCTATTCTACAGGACTGTTATCCTCAGGAGATGCAGCTTGAAAACTGGATTTTGTAGGATAAGGGGGTTTCCACACAACCGTTATGACTTTGGTCTTGGTTGGTTTTAGGATGGAAGACCCACCAACTCCTTTTTTAGATCTTACTAACATTGAGATATATTTTTTCAGATTGTCCCTGTCTCTGCTGCTCTTGACCTCTCCACCCTTTCCTTCTCCCCGGCATCACTGCTGGTGATCAAACTTATCCATGACCCTTTGGCGATTTCTTTACTAAACCAATTATCTAAGGTTACAGAAACCCATGATTCTATTATGAATCTTTTAACCTTTAATGATTGGGTTCTTATCCTTGCCAATCTGGTGGTTGAGACGAGAGAAGGAGTTCTTCACCTTCAAAAGTTGGCTTCTAACCTTGCTGCAATTGAATCAAGTCATAAATCCGATCTTCTTCAATTCTCATCGAAAGGAGCTGACCTTTCTAACTTCATCAGGAAACTTTGTGGCCTAGCATCTTGTTTTGCCACCTCTAAATCTTTTGATCCTGCCAAGGCTCCAAAAGGCCTTTTCTGTAGGGATGATGCTGCTCTTGAAGCAGTAAAAAGCTTTCAACAAGGACTTAGCTCGTCTAGTGAAACTTCTTTACTAGAGATGGTTCCTAAAGTCTCGAAGAGTTTTCCCTTCTTACCTCCGAGACAGATTGCTATTGAAGGAATAGAGCTGGACCATCAACTTTGGGAACTTCAAAACAAAGCATTTGTGGCACCCATCTCGATTGAGACTTGGGTTTTTCTTGCTGCTTTACCTACCTCCACAAGTGAAGATTGTAGACTGGAGACCCTCAAAGGAGTTCAGTTCTTGGATAAAGGTGATGTCATTAAAGCACCTTTTACTATGCATTTCTTGGATTCAAGGAAATGTCCTATCTTATCTGGCATTTATGTCAAAACCAAGGGTACAGTGACCTTCTCTAAACAAAGCAGTGAATTCTATTCTGAATCAATCTGAACATCTACCGCCCCTACATCAAATATGCTTGCAAAGCTTTGGACGCAAAAGCTGATTGTGAGAGTAACATCCTTTGGTTTGATCATGCAATTTGGTTCCTCCTCAACCATCTAGAGGACCTCTTCCCATCTCACACAGAGGAGCATTTTCTCCATATTATTTGTTCTTGGCTTGGAGATCAAGCTAGGGAAGCTGTGCGAGCCCAGATCGCTTACCTTCACTTCAGGAACTTCATGTACGAGGATCTAAAAGAATTAAAGTTAGATGCACCTAGTCATCTACTCTCTAATCTAAGTGCTTCTAAAGGCATCAAACATATCCTATCCCTGCTCAAACCTTCTTTAGATGCAGAAGAATCCCCTAACCTCAAAAGGCCTATGCTAACTAGTTCTGCTTCACACTCAATCACATCTTTTTTATCCCCTTCTTGTACACCAGGGTCCTCTGATGGACGTTATAAAGCTAGAAGCTATGTCAAAGGGAGAGGGAAGAACCTCCCTATCAAGAAAATGTTTAACTTCTGATTGTATTAGTGTTTCAGATTTATCGGACATCCTCTGGGAAGCTGCTATTTTGCAAGGAAGGAAATCTAAAGAAGCACATTGTTCATTGCCACTTTTCGAATCGGATTTTTGATTGGTTTTCTCCAGAAAGTCTAATACAATATGCTTTTTTGCAATTGTTTAACAATAGTGATCTTATAGACGAACTGACTTTTGGTTGGACCTTTGATCCGCCCCTAAAGAATTATATCTACTCTACATAATTTCTTACTACAAACACAAAACCAACATGTATATGCTCACTTTTTGTGAACTATTGTTCTGACTTCAGTGATTTTGGACAACACGTATGTACTACAGATCTGTCACTTATTCAGTCAAAAGATATCAAGGATCTATTGAGCAAAGGTTTGAATCATATCCCGCTCCAACCACTAAATTCACAGTTGGCTCTTGCCGCACTACTTACTTGCTTGACTGACATAGTCAAGCTTTTAAGGTTAGATAGTCTACAACATGCTAGACTGGCTGACTTTTTAACATCTTACTTTCAAACCTGTGTCGAATCAATCCCACCTGCATGGATTAGCCAGGAGGCTACATGGCTCTCTCCCTCATTATCCTCGATGATCCATAAACTAAAAAAGGATTGGTTTGTGGTGGGACTTGACAAAGCCCCACATATACCTACGATTATTTGTAAACACTTAGCCAAAATAATGGCTTAGTCTAGACTTCAAGGACCATAATTTTTGCTTTCAGAAATGTGTCCGAAAGACACCATCCAATACTTGGACTCGTCTTTAAGGTACTTTAAACTATGTACTCAAAGTTCGAAAATTCCTATACTCTTTCCCACATATAAGAGTCACAAACACAAGTTTAGGTGGATTACGGATGCCTCCAACTGTGTCATGCTACATGCTACAGATATAATCACAGCCTGCCTCAATCTGATTCTCACTGACTTTAATACCATTTGTGAGGAAAAGTTTGTGGCAGTTATGACTTTCACTGGCCTTATAGCAAATAACTTTTGGCTCGTGAAAAACTCAACGGAGGTATTTATTAATCTCCCACAATGCATTTTCTCGATGTTTACATCTGATATTACGCAATGTTATAAAAACTATCATTGTTTGGACCCTCTGGACTACTCACAGTTCTACAACAAATCAGTACAATGGTGTTTCGAAAAAGAAATGAGATGGGACAACACGGTATTTCTTTGGCTCGTAGCCCTAGATGGGTAAAAAACACACAAAAAGGGCCACCTACTCACTATGATCTGTACAATCTAATGGAGATTATTGAATAGCTTTTTCAGAATTGCTTCGTCATACTAGGGGAACAATGCTTTCAACAAATACATGGGATCCCTATGGGCTTCTCATGTTCACCTGTTATGTGCAATCTCTACCTAGCTTTCTTTGAGTATAAATGGATTCTTAAACAGTGCGAGACAATTGATACTCCTATTAATCTAGCATTGTTTAAACATACCTATAGATATATGGATGATTTGTTGAGTCTGAATAATCCTGGTTTTAAGGAATGCTTACCAGAAATCTATCCCATTACGCTTAAAATTGAACCTACCTTCATGGAATGCCTGAAGGTGGACAACGAGTATATGGTTACTACAACTGTTTTTCTCAATCTGGAGTTGTCACTTTGTTCTCCACTAACAGGAAATTATATCACGGAATTCTCTTGGAAAAGAGACAAGCTGCACCTTGGCTTGGTGGAATTTGTCAAGAAGAAGAGTAACAGTCCTTATATGGTAGCAATAAAAACCTGTCTCGGCATGATTTATCTTATTATGTACTCATCCTCAGATTCGTTCATTGCATTTTGGGCAATATGTCATCTGATAAAGAAGTATGCTGCTAATGGGTTTGCTGCGAAAGCACTGCTTAGCACTATTAGGAATTTCCTTAATAAAAACCTGTGGACACGATGTTTGGCAGAAAAAGGGAAAGTTATTAAACTTCTAGAACTCTCTCACTGGTAAACTGGTTGTAGGGGAGGTCTCACCACCTGGTGATGACCCCCCTCACCAGATGGTAGGCCTTTCCCTGGGAAAGGGTCGCTCTGTGTGTGTGTGTGTGTGTGTATGTGTGTGTGTGAGCATCCTGCTAGAGCTGTGTTAGACTAATTATACTAAATTAACTCTTTTCCTTTAAATTACCTTTGACCGAGTTAGACTCCCCTTTTTCCCCCCGCTTTTATTTTGGATTCTCTCTCTTACTCTATATCTAGCTCTGACAATGATAATCGAGCTCTGTACCTTGTGCTATCCACTCCCAAAGGTCTTTTTTCCATGGGGTACTTATTTGAGGACAGGTCCTATTTCATCCGGGGGTTTGCTTTCACTTTTTAGAATCATTGGCTATGAGAATTGATACACTGTTTGTAATCCTACTCTCAATAGAGCATCCAACCTTGGCAATTTGGTGGTTAAGCTGGGAAAAGCCACTTGGCTAAAGTTGCTATATAATATACTTTTTTTATTATTATAAAACTTTTTTATTTTACTCGCCAGGCATGACGGGTTAGTCTTGAATCCCATTATGGAGGGGAATGAGCGGTTCTTCTCAGTCTGTCACGCGCTACTTTTAGGCATTCTCTAAGCTGTAACACTGCCCGGATTAATGGGGTTTTGGTGGTAACAGATGAGGGCTCTGCTGCGGTGAACCCGCTTCCGGGTTAGCTGTTTTCATGGTGGGCTCCAAGGCCAGCTGGAGGCGGCACTAAAGAGGATGGGATCTTCTGCAATCTATACATAAGGTGAGCACTTGCTCACTTAGTTTTCATTCAGCGTATATCTTTGGTTGCTCCTTGGTAGTGTCTGTTGCTCTGTTTCGGCTCCTTGCCCATATCAAAGTGCACTCAAGCTCTATGGCCCCCAGCAAAAAAGCCTCTGCTGAATCATCTGAGGTAGCATCATACTCGGTTACTGGTTTTTTCAAAATTGTCATGAATCATTGGCCTCTTGGAAAATTCTATTGCATGGTTTGGTCTTGGGATGTAAGATGCAGACAATGTTGATGGATGAGAAACGGATAATAATTGTTGCATACTGATGCTCTTTTTCAATTTTGTTTAGTTGAATCCTTTGGATTTTTGGGTTAAGGAAATCTTCTAGTGATTATAGGTGATGACCGGTACCTTTTTTGTGTATCTTTACCCCCCGTTTCTTCTTCTTCTTTTACATAGCCAGTAGTTTTTTTTCCCTACGGTGTGATTTGACGTATCATGGAAGAAATCCAGATGTCTGCTTTTCTTTTTTGACTAAGAAAAAAATAGATTTCTAAGACCCATGTTTGTGATTCTGATGGTCTCTGGTAAGTATTGGTGGGTTCCTTCTTGCAAATGGCCACTATTGGCTGCCCTTCATAATGACATTAACTTGTAGCCAAAACAGAAAAGGCTCCCTGGAAGATGATTCTTCTATGGCTAGCGGGTTCTTTTCCTCATCTAGTTCTGGTAAGGACTTAAAGGTCAATAGAGTTACCACTTACATCTACAGCAAATGTTAGCAGACAGTTCCTTTGGTTTTGGTTGAGGAATGGTAGCTGCAGCTTGGGCTATGGAACACCTCTGGTATTTGGTAATGAGCATTAGCTAGCTCTGGGTAGCCCCCTACTATGCACTACATTTGGAAAAAATACCACCTGGATTTTCTTTTTGACGAATGTAGGTTCCTTTACTTACCACTAAACTACTGTTATTTCATACTAACCTAAAGGTTGACTTGCATGTTATCATTGCTCTATGGTTTGTTGCTTAAGTATGTTGCAAGCAGTTGCCTATTGCTGTATTCAGAAGCATTAATGCTATGCCCAATATGGCTGGGCCTAATAACACTACCTTCATGCCAAGATATAGGTTCTTTCCTGCATGTTTTACAGATGTTATTAAGGAAACTCTTTTTGAGGAAATACCTATAGCTACTAATCCTATTTGCTCTTTCATCATAAATACCTCTTGTTTGGGTGTAATCTACTTTGCTGACACACAATTGTACGCAGTTTGTTAGTGTCAAAAAACCTCTATAAGAGACTAAATTAGTCTGCTTTGTTACTCTTATTCTGGCTGGTTTTTGGTATGATAGGTTACTCTATAATAAAGTGGCCTATTTGCTTTGGTAGGACATGACTGACCTCCTCAATGTACACAAAAGGACTAGCTGCCTTTCCCTTCTAACTGATTCATGGGTTGTGTTTCTGGTGGATTAACAATCTAAGTCAGCGGATTTGGTTTGGGCAGAATAATATAAGAAGTCGGCTACTGTTATGACCCGGAAGCTGGCATGAGCTGATAAGGTGATTCTAAGTTCAATGTGTGAACTCTGAGAGAATATGGCACAAAAGCTTTTTTCTCTGGTTTAGAATACCTAGTATGATTCTGGCAGAATTTTATGGCAGCAAAAACTATTGTGACTCACCTTTTATCGATTTAGCTATCCATAATAGCGGACACTAACTGGTTTATGACAGATTGGTATGTATCCCAACCACCTGGCATTATTGTGTTTGGGAGCTTCTACCTTACTAATCCATAATATCTTTCTAGGTAAATCTGGTTCGAGTATCTATCACTAACTTCCTACAGTTGATGTAAAGGAATCTTTTTTGCCGGGCTGTTACAAATAGATTTCTAAGCATTTCTAGAGGTCTTTTTTTCACTACACTCAGTTTTGGACATGAACCTATTCTGGGTTCTGATCTACTGACTCACCAATAATGACTATCTTTGATTTTGGCTCACAATGTATTGAAAATCTGGCTAGCTGAGTTAACATGAATAGTGGAATACCTTTGTTTCTCTTTGAGCTTTGTTTACAGGTTGTTTGCAAAAACATGGTGCCAGTAAGTATTACATACTATGACAGGAACAACAAATCAAAATCTAGATGGGCTATTGAACAGATGATTACTTTCATTTTGATTGTACCCTGTTTGGAGAGAAGTAAAACTAAATATCGGTTAGCCCACTAGAAATCTGTGGTTAAGGAAACTTACTATAAACTAACCCGACCGAGCTATATTATGTTAGTACTATACAACTGGTTCTGACTGGGTGCATTCATGAACCTCTGACAGTAATTTACGGACTGAGATATTGCTATGGGCTTAGCAAGAGCCGGAGTAATGGATGGAAAGTAGTAAATGAATTTGACTGGTTGGGTGTACTGGTCTCATGCTTATGCTTTTTGAGATCTTTTTCAAGGAGAATAGATTGAATGGTATGACGGGCTGGTTTTTTTACCAACTCATTTACTACCAGTGAATACGGTCTTTTTTTACTGGCTACTATTTTGATTGGGGTTTATCTTGCTTCATCATACTAATTACTTGGTCGGGCTTCATCATACTAATTGCTTGGTTGGGATTATATTGCTTCATCATACTAATTACTTGGTCAGGATTATCTTGCTTCATCATACTAGTTACTCAGTATTGGAATTAGCATGAAGATAACCTATATGGTTATTTGATGTAACTTCAACTTTAGTGAATTAAGGGGCTTGAATACATTAAATTCTGCAATCTGATGTGTTGAAGGAAATCTAAAACTTTTTTTTTTTTTTTTAACAGACTATGTGTATCATTTTTTTTGAGGAAAAACATTGAAAATTCACATTGGAATTAAAGTGGTTAAAAAATATGCATTGAAAGTTTACTGTAAATACGGAAACTTAACCTAACACTTTGATGATTTATGGAAATCGTAGCCTTTTTTGCAAAGTATTTTTACACATCACTATCATTTAAACAACATGAAATGCTTCTTAGGTCAGTACCGAGGTGACATGGATGACAACTAGGTCACCCCAGTCACCTGCTATGCGGTGTGAAAACTAACGAATAGTTTTTTCCTTACTGTGGATGCAGGTAAGGGTGTCCTTTCCTTGGCTGCTGTTTTGAGGAGATATGATGTTGTTCACTCATATTGTAAACACTAAATCAAGACCTTCTTTCCCTAATATGGTCTGATACTGTGATGTATTTTTTTGGATACACAGTCAAAAAGAATACATGATTTTGTACTATAGACTGTAGACATAGGTCTTTGAAATTTGTCTCATGTGTTATGTATATTGTAAATAGATTAAACTCTCTCTCTCTCTCTCTCTCTCTCTCTCTCTCGTCCCCTCCTTGCCCACTGCCCTCTGTCTCTTTAGCCCCGTCCAAACACATCCCCCCAACCCACCCCCCTAGCGCTCTCTTTTCACCAAATTTCCCATTAGTGATATCACCAATGTATATAAATATGTCCATGGTTAGAAAGAAAGGGAGGAAGGAAGGGGGGGGGGGGGGGGAGGGAGAGATCATGGGAGTGGGATCTTTGTAGAGAAAGGGATGTAGAGGAAGGGTATGGGAGAGGGATACAGCTTGGCAAGGTGATGGTAGAGAGAGAGAGAGAGAGAGAGAGAGAGAGAGAGAGAGAGAGAGAGAGAGAGAGAGAGAGAGAGAGATGCAAAATGGACAGAGAAAGAGACAGAGGGGAGGGAGATTTAGAGGGGGTGGAGAGAGAGAGAGAGAGAGAGAGAGAGAGAGAGAGAGAGAGAGAGAGAGAGAGAGAGAGAGAGAGAGAGAGAGAGTAGGTCAAATACAGTTTATGCCCATCATGGTACATGGAATCCAAATCATCCCCCAGTTTTTATATCACTTACCTTATACATCTCTTAGCATACCAAGTGGCAAGGAGCCCTTGCGGTATCAAGCCAGACCTCAAGTCAAATCATGAAGTTAAAGGAATAAGTGCCATTATGTTTTTAGTTTCCAAATTTACTTGTCATTGTGAATTCAAAAAGTATTGTAATACCTTAACAAGATGACCAATAACACAATACGCCCAATGCAGTCGGGCTAAGCCCCCCCAATTTACCATAATCAAAAATAGTGTGCGCATTGTAACCAGTAACAAGTCTAAAACCGAAAAGTCCCCCGGTGTATACCCACCCTCAATAATAGAGGTTCCTTTGAATGATAATGGTGTTTAAGCAGTAGGGGCATCCAAAAAAAACCCCAACTATTTTTAAGAAACTACACCCGCCATGTGAATGCAACAAATGTATTGCTTCCTCATCCAAACTATCAAGTTAATGAACCAGTACAGCATCAGTATGCAACCGAGGCAAACACCCCCACAAACCCTAGCAAAAAAATATCCAACATTAGTGCGCAGTAGGTCAAAAGAACCCTTTATATTCACTTGCCAACCCACATGATGGGCCTTACCAGGCATTTATGTGATAGTGATCAATAAGCCATGCTTAAGCCATAGTACCAAGTCAATCCCAAAGCTTTTTCTTCAAAAAAAAACTAGAAACTACACCCGCCCATGTGAATGCAAATATTGCAGTATCTCATCATAAACAACCAAGTAATGAACCAGTACAACATAGGCAAGCACTCGGGGCAACCTCCCCTACAGACACTAGCAAAAAACATCCAACATCTCTGCATAGTAGGCCAAAAAAACCCCCCTTTTCTATAATCACATAGCCAACCTAAATGGTGGGCCTTACCAGGCATATGTGACAGTGGTCAATGTACCATGCTTAAGCGGCAGTATCAATTCAATTTTATGAAAAGTAAGCACCATCAATCTATTGTCAGGTCCTTAACGACAGATTACTGCCTTGCCAAGCCTAGCGGCAACAACCCCAAATTTTTCCAAAAACAAGTGAATAATTAACGTAGAGCAACAAAGACTATGAGTTTAGGCGGCAAAAACTAATATGCGATACCCCAAATTGCTAGATAACACCTATAATCAAAACCATAGGACTGTATTATGCCGAGCTTAATGAAAACTGAAACCTAGTGGTGGGGTCAAAGCTTCGCCAAAAAAACCATCAACCATAAGCTATGTACTTATTGACCAAGCAACTTTGAACAAGCATTGCTATGCTGAGTAAAAGACCTCACAATGTGCCATACCATCAAATTGATAGAGCAACACCATACCAGTTATATTGCCATAAACAATAGGTTTGCAGTGAAAAATATGATAACAAGCAGAGCAGCCAACTTGCATTGTTTGTGTTGCAAGCTCCATATTTCGGTGCAATATAGAAAAACACAGTCCCTTACAATTTATGCAATCAAAAACACATACAAAGCTAAGTGAGGGGCAGAGATGCACCCTCACCTCTTTAAATAGAAGGAGGATGAAGGCCGCCATCATTGTGTAGCGTGCAAAGTAATGAGTGGAGCGATCCCGTCCTGGGGATCTGAGACAGCGAGGCCGCCTGTGATGTGGAATGCCAAGGTAAAAAAACCACAGCGCCTTCATGACCGGTTTACAAAAGGCAGTAAACCACTTTATTAATCTTTTAGTATCACTTATGATTTGTAAGGGCCATATCACATGGTGGATATCTATATAGTAAAACTAAGAAGCGTGTTTAGTATAATCCAAGATGTCAATGATGCTAGAAAATCTTATAGGCAAGTAATACACTGTGTGTGTGTGTGTGTGCACGAGTGTGTGCGCGCACGCACGCACTCGTGCGGGGTCTATGGGCAATAAGCGCTGCCAACAAGGTGCAAGCAAAGCAACATCTAGGGTCAAAATGCTCACTACAGTGCGTGAGGGTGAGTGTGAAGGAATTTTCCCACTAGAGATGCCGTTTGCAGAATGTTTGCAAGTGTGTACACAAGGGATCCCATCCTCTCAAATTAGGAACCCCATCGTTAGTTATGGGTTTGGTACATTTTTAATTCAAGCATGAGCCAAGCTTTAATTAACACCCATGCATGTATCTGTTTCAAAAGGATCACTGGAGATCTTCTAGCTAAAAAAGATTGTCAAGGTATATTGACATTTATTCTACCCATTACATGGAAAAAAACACAATACATTGTCACCAAGTAAACTTCACTAGTTATTTCATATATTTCATGTTTCAAAAACTAGCTATGCCCATGTAGACATATGTACGTGTGTGTGTGTGTGTGTGTGTGTGTGTGTGTGTGTGTGTGTGTGAGAGAGAGAGAGAGAGAGAGAGAGAGAGAGAGAGAGAGAGATGGCCAAGGTTGGAAGAGTATCGGGTGTTTGCATCATGGATCCGTAGGGCAAGGATTATGTCATCCCAAACTCCAGCGTTTTGAATGTGTGAATGAAGTACTAGGGCAAACAAGACCGAAAGAGAAGATTGCTCCGAAGTCGGTCAAGAAGGTCCGTGAGGGTATGTATGGGAGATTGCCTTCGCTTGTGAGTATAAGACAAAGATCGCCTTTCTTTTAAATTTTCTTATGTCAAGGTGGCATGTAGGAGACTCGATCACATGAGCGGTACATAATAAGATGAATCAGCCATAGTAAAAAAATGGAGCACATTCTCACTGGTAAAAAATGTTTTCAAGTCATCCCTTAATTGGTGTATAATGAACCAACCGTAAGGTACAAAAGTTTTTTAGATAGATTTTTACTCAAGTTTTAGTGAGCAGGTGCAAAGTATCTTTATCCAGATTTAGGCTATAGTTGGCCAGAAGGATTCCAACCAAATGTACTGAAAAAAAGAACTAGTTTTAAGCTGACAATCTAAGTATCAAACAGAAGGTATAAAGTATGGCTTTATCCAGTTAAACCAGACCAAGTCAGTATGCACAAGCTATCATGGAAAATCAGATCTAAGCCTGACAACCAAGCAATAGGTGACGGTCAGTTTTTGTAAGTCAAAACAGTTTCCCCAAATCATAATATCATAAGAAACTTAGGTATTTACAGCACCAGATCATTATCCATGAGTGGAGAGCAGGTTTTAGAAGACTAGGAGTAATGAAAAAAGGATCAGTACCTCCTGCTAAATATAGGGATTTTTGTATTTACAGTTTTATCAAACCTGGACCAGAGCAAAGCCAGGCATCCAGGCAACAAGCAGAAGGTTCCATTTATATTAAGTTAGAGCAAGCACTAAAAAACCAGAATTTATTTTATGTTTAGCAACATCACTAGATGTAAGTGAAGAACCAGCGCTATGCCAGATAACCAAGCAGCGGGTGAAGTTTAGAAGTTTTGTAAGTCACAACATTCTTCTCCCAATCAAAATACCATAACAAACTAAGGTAGCAAAGCACAAAAAAACCACATCATTATCCAATTGTAAAGATTAGTTATATCAGACCAGATCTGTATAAATGGAAAACCAGATCCGGCTAATATCCAATCATACCCACGATTAAGCCAAAGATATAAAGTATGTGTATAACCAATTAGACTAGGCCAGAACATCAAGTATTAACTCCCCTTTTTTTTGCAATTTTGAATGTAACATAATCAACTGCAACTATCAGAATATTGCAGCATAACCAGTATACCACATTCCAGTAACCAGAATACCCATGCATAATGTTGGACGGATACGCCGCGACAGACGTCAGCACGGCGAGAACTCACCTACATGTAATGTCAGCTACGGACGAAGCTCGACCCGCAGGCACGTGGAAGCAAGCATAAGGTGTCAACCTACACTCGACTGACTCCTAACTAATTCCTAAAGAGGTCTCTACCTATTGTCTAAGTCACAACCCTCAAGAGTGCATAAGAGGAAACTTCCTACAACGCTTTTCTAGAGCCGAACACCCATCAAACAATCTTGAAACACCATAGAACTTGAAGGAGACCTTACTAATACCAATAGGTCGCTCTCCCTAGGGTCTATGAACCAAAATCCAGACCCAAAACACACGGTGCAGAAACACGTAGGATGTCTGGCCGAAATCTGCAAGTCTTCGTTTCCGAAATCTAAAGTGCCTAATGTGTAGTTCTACTCAATGTGAACGCATGGATATGTTGCAATGCAAAATTGGACAACGTATACTCACCCAAACACCCAATGAAGCTCGTAGAAGGAGCTCGCAAGACCGGACCGTACGCGCGCAATGTAGGTATCGGCACGTAGCTCTCATCGGGGGCAACACGCTGCACCTCTCTGCACTCAATTCCGACCACCGGAGCACACGTAGAGTCAAGATGAAGCTCACACTCTCTCTCTCGTACACAGTACGCTCACTCATAGACTTCAAACTTGTTTTTTAAAATGACAAAAGGTTTTTTTCATTAAGGTCAAAAAGTGGTATATATACCTTACAATTTCTCAAACCCTAAAGTTCCAAAATCAACCATCTACTCAATCTAACTATCAAAACTGGAATACAATCTGGAAACTTCTGTAAGTCCCAATAATTACAAGGTGAAAAATCAAGTTTTCCTTAATGAATGAATAATTACAAAAAATAAGAGTCCTGCGAGTAGTTACTGTCGTGGGGTGTGTCCAACTTCTAACACTCCCCCCCTCCTTGCTCATGTCGTCCCCGACATGGCCTTGATCTGCTGCTTCATCTTATCATTTCCCGCATCTTTAGCAGTGATTCGTACGTGGCATGTAGGTTCAACATTGTTGGGCCAAAGATGTCTGTATTCATGGTGAAGAACCCCGTATAGAATGCTTCTTCAAAATCCTGGAGGTGATAGGATGGTAGAAACATGATTCTTTGATACAGCGCGTGTATCACCTCCTTTGAAGGCTGACCTGGCAGATCATAGGCGCATCTGTATGTATCCTGGAAGAAGAATATGTTGTCGGTCACCTGGCCTGGCTTGAAGGTCTCGAATACTGCTAAGATGGTTCTGCAAATTTTCCTCATCATAATGCATGTAAGTTCAGGTGAGCCAGTGAACAACTTTATGGCGCCCGTTAGGGTTTTCACCATGTATTGGACACTTATTCTCTCACCTGCCTTCACGCCCGGCAGCTTTGGGTAGTTCAGCCAAGTGGGTTGGCTTCTTTGCAAAATTTCCTGTGCCTTCCACGTCCTAACCCTTGGTAGAGGATAGAAGCTGAGATTGTCTCTGATATCTTTAGGTGCCTCTACCAGGTGGATTAGGTATTGTGGGTACTTTGTAAGCCAAGCCTTCCTCCACTTTGGCTGAGAATCCACTATAAGCTTAACTCCTTCTGGCTTCGAGGTGTCTGCATTGTAGAGAGGTACCGTTGGCTCTTCTCTTATCCGCTTGTTTATTGTAGCTGCCTCATATTTCAGCAATGGATATGGGAGAGAGGGTTGAAGCCACTCGCGCCTGAGATTGCTGGCGGCGATCTTCTGGATGGTCATAGATTTGAAGACCCTCTGCTCCCACTCCAAGGCTTCCTTCATGGTTTCTCTGAGCTCTTCCTCTATTGCCTTACGCAATTTTTCCTCCTCTTCTTGTGTTAGATCATGTGGCTCTTGAGAGGATCCTGCTATGCTTTCCTCTTGCATGGGTGTGTCCACAGGATCTGCCACATTTTCGAGGTCGATGCCCTCATTGGCGGCTGGCCCTGAACTTTTTGCCTCACCTCCTTGATGGCCTTTCAACTCCTCAATTTGCCTGAGGAGTGTTTGCTTTTCCGCTTCAGCTTCTCCGCCCATAGTCACGAGGAGGTCATTAAGTTCAGCGTTTACTCTTTCCTCCTGCTTGAGCTTTATCTTTATGCTTTCCACTTCTTCTTGCAGGGCTTTTTGACCCTCCTCCATTCTTGTTTGCATTACTATAGAACCCTCAACCATCATCAATCTCTGCTTTTTCTCAAGAGTCAGCTCCTTCTGAAGTTCCTGCATTTGCTCTTCATATAGTTGACTCTTAGGAATGATTTGAGTCAAGCTCGTAGCTCTGACTCTAGCAGGTGATGCTCGCAGCCTCTGGATGGTTTGATCTTTGACTTTCAATTGGTCCTTGAGCTCAAGGACTTCATCCAGGCTTGCTTCTTGTTCTATCTCTGCTTTTTCCTTGGCATTCCTCATGGCCTCTACTTCTTTCGATTCTTCGGCCGACTGTAGTGTCAAATTATCTCTTTCTCTTTCGGCATCTCGCAACGACTTACTGAGCTGCTGACACTCTTCTTCAGCTGCTTGTATTCTTTTTACTGCTTCCTGTTTTACTTCTTCCATTGCTTGGCAGTTTGTAGAGCCGTTGCCAAGCTGGCCTGCAGGTCATCTTCTCTCTCTTTTTGCCTTTGGCTTTGTGCATGCAGAGAATCTACTTCTTTTTTTATCTGTTCTTCAATGGCTTTGAGAGTCATCATTTCTTTCTCTGAATCCATGGATTGTGCCCTCAATCCGACTAGCTTTGTCATCACCACGTCCCAGTTATTGGAGGGCGGGTGCAGGTCTACAGTGTCTGTAGCAATTTCTTTTAGCTCCACTAGCCGGATGCCTTGCATCTGTTCTTTATGCCCTGTCCTCGCCAAGTCGAATGCGACTGTGGCGGCTTCTTCCTTCGTATAGCCTGCAGCTAGCAGGTCCAAAAATGCATAGTAGGCTCATCTAGTCCTTTTTGCTCAGATTCAGGCTTGGCCTCTTCTTGTTTGTTCTCAGCCTCCTTATCTTCTGGTGGAGGGCTGCTAAGAGGTGGTGATGGCTGTGGGCTGGGTTTAGGGATATCTGGTAAGGCTGCAGCTTTGCCCTTTAAGTGCCTGTCTGCTTTTGTTTTTCTTTCTCTTTCTTGGCTTATCTGTTCTACTTCCTCCTCTGTGAAAGGTACATGGGGAATGTTTTCCGCTGCAGCATCAAGAATCTCGAAATTTTTGATGTAATCTTCAAAGCGGTCCCTTTGCACTCTTCTGATGATCCGGACATAGACTCGAGAGATGGCTTCCAGAGTTCATTTAAATCACCCTTGAGGACTCTCTCTGCTCGGAAACTCTCCATCAGCCTCTCTAGTCTTGCCGCTTTTTGTGACCTTGTCTCTTTGGTCGGCACTTGAGCAAACTCTTTCTTTCCTTTCTTCTGCTCGGGTTGCTCCTCTTCAACTGGCTCTAGCCATCTTTTCAACCTCGTAGCCACCCTTGGTGCCCTTTGCGGCTCATCTTCCTTGTCTTCCTTTACTCTTAGCCAATCATTCTGAGATGGGGGGTCAGGCCACCTTCCTTTAGCGTGTAGTGCCCCATATACCACCTTGGTGATCAGTTCTCCTGGAACTATGTAGGTTGGCTTTTTGTTGCCCATCTTTACTAAGCTATCATGTATGTATGCCACATAGTTGATTATCTTTGGGGTACCTTTTGTCATTGCCCAAGTAAACATTGTGGAAATTGCACTTGGCGGCATCCTGTACTTCTGTGGCCTCTTCGTGCACATGCGGAAGTATTGGTTGTATAACTGGCTTATAATTGCCACCTTTGGGTTGGCAATGTCTTCAAAGGTGTAATTTTCCTTTTTCTCTTTGTACACCTTGACTTCATCCCTTCTTTTTGTTACGATGTCTCCCTCATTGGAGAGGTCTAGTGCATGGGCTACAGCCCGCTCAGTGATTATTATCTCTGTATCTGGTCTGCCTTGTAAATCTGTTACCTTGGCCACTCCGTCCTCTTTGATGCTTGTTACAAACTCCCAGACTCTTTTGATGTCCACCCCTGCCGGTATTGCTTCGAAGTAGTTGTGGAGGTCAATTTTCTCCAAGTATCCGGCCATCTTGCTTCGTACAAACTCGTTGAGTTCTCTCGGCAACATTGGTAGCTCTATGACATTGCCTTCATTGTCCTTGAATACTCCCTGGTAGATCTTTAGGTCATTGGACTCTGATAGATCCTCTTGTATCCAGGTGGTGCTGGTGGGCTTTAGTGTTCCTTCTAGAATGACAAAGGGTTCCACTTCGTCCAGGTAATCTTTGATGGTCATTCTTTTCCTCTTTGCCGATGACTTCGAGGCCGCCATAGATCCTGTTGCACTCAGTAGTCCGAAGTTAGCATTTTTTTCATATTAGCTGCGAAACTGAGTTTTACTTATCCAAATGACTTGAAAATTGAAAATAAAGCTTAAAAGGAACTTGTGAAGCTGTGCATGTGCTCACAGTGCAAATCTGGCCAAAAATTTCCATCTAGACATCCTACACGTAGGATGTCTTTTTCATCAGAATTGGTTCATATTTGACATGCAGGTAGTGTAAGGCTCATGGAACATGGTTGTATGCTTGGATTTGAATTTGGATATCAAAAGGTGGATTTTTGGGCTGATTCAAGCTTTAGGTCACAATTTTGGTAGAATGTCCATCATAGGTAGCAGTTGATGTCCAAATGGGTTGAAAATTGATATATGGGCTCATTGCACCATGGTATTGGCTCTCATGATGTCATTCCTTGCACAGAAGGCTAAATTAATGCTGGAGATATCCTACGCGTAGGATGTCTTTTTCATCAAAATGACATGAAACTTGTTCTGTGGGTTGTCCTTGGCCTATGGAACATGGCCATGTTCTTGGATTTGAATTTGGATAGGATTTGATGCTTGTAAGGCTCTGTGAGGTGTTTTTGGGCTCAAAAAGTGTTTCCTGAGGGTGTTGGGGGTCAAAAGTGATTAGAATGGCTTCCAACTTGATATATGGGCTCCTGATGATGAGGTGATTTGATCTGGAATGATAAAACATCCATTGCATGTCAAAAAGGTCAATTAGACATCCTATGCGTAGGATGTCTATTTCATCATTTTTTCTACCTGACCACACAGATTATTTGCTGATGTGTTGGTGAATGTGTTGTGTAAGTTTCATGGGATTTGGACAAGATTTGGTAGGTCTTTGGCCTATTATTGCCTCTATTCCGTAACTTTGCGTTTTTTCATGCATATGAGGTCAAACTTGGTCCAAATGTGATGAACTTGGTGTATGGCTTGTAAATGTCATTCAGAACATGTGCATGATAAAAAATGTTGGAGTTTGTGCCAAAAAGTGCCCTTGAGACATCCTACGCATAGGATGTCTCCTGGTGATTTTTTCAGTGTTGGTGCTCCCAGTGCTTGCCCTTTGCCCCCCTAAGTCCCTTTTGAGCCTAATTTCAACAAAAAAGTCAAATGGATAGAGTATAACTCCCTGTGTGGACTTCAGAGCCTCCGAGCCGTTTTCTGACTTTTGGAGTTCTTTTTGGCGATGAAATTTCTTGATGTTGGTCTCCATAGCTTCCCGATCCCTTTGGGATCCTTGCCGTATGGTTTTTGTCGACTTTGGCTTCACCAGAGCTCTATTTGGCAATTTGTCGCTCTAAAAGCACCCGTGGTTGCGTTTACATACCTTTGATGATTTGTGGTAGTCTACCACCATAGGACTTGGTTGTTGATGGTCTAGGAAAGCCGCTCGTGAAGTTTGGTGGCAAACGGATTTGCGGTTTGACCGCAAGTGTAATTTGACGCTTTGTGTGTCTAATGCCGTTTCTGAAGTTTAGTGCCGCTTCGGGTCACTTTTTGGTCATGCGAGTCATATAGACTTGTCGAGCATGTCGAGATGCTCCTACCCATGAATTTTGGTAGCCTTTGGTCGTCGTTTCGCCGATTTCCCATTTGGTGGCCTCTTGCGGGTTTCTGGGAATTAGGGTTTTTCCCGATGGTTTCCTACTGCCTTTGGACATCCAGGACTGGTCTCCTAGACTAGGGTAAGGTTCCGATGAAGTCTTGTTGCTTTTGGGTTAGCCGTTAGGCCGCCGTCTCTACTTGTAGGTCTCTACCGCTCGCTTTGTGTGTGACCCCTACGCTAGTTTTCGCGACATAATGACAAACATGCGCGAAAAGCTCAAGGTGGTGAGCCTACCTCTCATGTCTGGAGCTCGTAGGGTAGTCGTGCGCATCGTAGAAGCTGCTGGAAGGTCGATCCGCTCTAGGTGGCAGAAGCTCTCTCCACAAAGTCAATAGTGAGAATGAGCTAAAAATGGGGTGAAATTTTCTTATAATGGAGGTCCTCGAACCACTTTTCATGAAATTTGACATGTGCTCCTATCTTCTTGCAAGATGCGGTTTAGGCTCAAAAATTTCTTGATTTAGACTCCATTTGCTCTGTTTACTAGAAATTTGGCATTTCGGTCAAAACCTGGCCAAAACACGCTTTCCGCTCTAGTCTCATAATTGCACCCCCACTGTACCATAGGTTGTCCTATAGTCACTGATCATCACCATATTTTTTTGTTTTTCATTACAACTGTTTTTCACGTGCTTTTTATATTTTTGAAGTTTTTCTGCCGAAAATTAGCAAAATTAAAAGGAAAATAGCAAATCAAACCCAGAAAATCCCCAAAAATCATAATAAATCACAAACATCACCGCAACACATTATATACACTCATATGCACTTTTTATGGCCGGATTTCTCCGTTTTATCAATACTTTGCCTGAAAAATGGCTATTTCTACTTATATACACACACCTAGGGGCTTGATTTGGCGTTTGGCCCCATATACCTGTAGCTTCATGCTGTATAAGGGCATATGTACATGGGTTACTCCAAAAAAATTTGCAATCAAACAGCAACCCTTAAAATAGTCGAAAATCATGCCCTTTTTTGTTGTTTCTGTCATTGGTTCCGCATTTGAGAGTGCCTCTAGAATGCCTCCCCCCCTCCTAGCCGGAGTCCTCCCGGACGACAAGGTATCGCCTTAGAGTATGTGTCGTGCATAGGTTGAAACAGTTGTGCTAATGCCTGGCTGATTAATGTGGCCCTACTTTATGCATACTCGGTCAATGCATGGAAAAATTTATGTTGTGCAAGAGAAGGGAATAAGCAAGTTGCTTATTGGCATTCGTCGTCGAGGTTTCTTGCTTTCTTTGCAAGTAACAGCTGTAACTCTACTGCTCTCTGTTTAATTGTATTTTTTGCAAAAGGCAATTGCTTTGCCGACACTGTTGATGGAGTCGTAGTTGTTTCTAAGGATAGAATTGGCTGGGCCTTAATGGCAATGGGCCGTATTGCCTTTGCTTGCCATTGGTATTTTGTTGGTGCCTGTTTTTGTAGATTGTTTGGCACTTTCTTGTTTGCCACAAGTTTGTTTTTTATTGGCATCCACATATGTCGGTTTTCCTTTTCGAAATGCAGCTGTCTGCTTTCCGTTGTTGCTTGTACTGAAGGGAGTTCCTTTTGCTTTTTCTTTGATATCCAAATGTGAGTGACATTTGGGCTATGGCTAAGCATTTTCTTTGGGATCCATATCTGTTTTATGCCCTTGGTTTGTGGTTGAACCATCTGCTTTGTTGGAATTTTGTTGTTGCATTGTTCTTTGTCTGCCATGGCATTTCTATCCTTCCGCATCCATACTTGTTTACCTTGTTTTGGTAGCCTAGATCTTTGCATTGCGGCCGGTGACTCCATATGTCTGTAAGTAGCATGGTTGGCTTTTACCTGATTGTTGGTCGCGGGTATCATGTTGTTCTGTAATGGTGTTTGTGCTTTTGGCTTTGTTTCCAGTGATTGCATGGCTTGCAGTTGATCATGCTTGTATTGCTGAGCAAAAGCTATCACCTGTTGTTCATGTTCATGTTCATGTTGAATTTTGACCGCCTTTGCTTTCCAATCTATTTGCACATTGTACTCTTTTTGCCAAGGTTGCCCCAGCATCATTGGGTGTTGTGTGCTTTCTTCTGTCACCACATAGAATTTGTGTGGGTAAATATATTGATGTACTTGTACATGCAATATAGTCCATCCTAATGTTTTCAACGGGTGTGATGTGCTACTTTCCAGTACTTGAGGAGTAGGATGAAGTTGACCTGCGACTTTGAGCTGTTGGTATAATCCGTTAGAGATCAAATTTGCTTGAGCACCTGAATCAAGCAATGCTGTTGATTCAACTTGATTGCTGCCCACTTTGACTGCAATTATTGGCTCCACTGTTTCCTCCTCCAACTTCGTCAGTTGAATGGAATTGATTCGAAATGGTGTTCCACTTTGTTGTTGTTGTCGCAAAAGCCGTCTTTTTGCAATGCGTTCTTGTGCTTTGGCTTGAGCTTCTTCTTGTACTCTTTGTTTTTCCTTCGTTCTTTCTTTTCCTTGATGAATTTGTTGGAGCATCTCCTGTGTGAGTGGTAGATGATACCTCCTCAGTCGACATCCACTAATCCAGTTTGGTATTTCTTCACCTGCTAATGTAGCAAGCTTGACAGCTCCACTTTGTGATAGATCACTAATCATAAATGGTCCCATCCCTCGCTTTTTAAGTTTCTTGGCATGTTGCTTCAAGGTATAAACAAGTACGTAATTACCTGTTTTGAACTCTTTGGTACGCACATGTTTGTCAAAAAATTCTTTTTGTCTTCTCTTTTTAGCATAGATTGAAGCGACAGCTCGTAAGCGTAGTTCATCTAGCTTTTCAAGATCATCAATTCTGGAAGAGAGCTCATGCCCTGTCCATTCTAAGCGTTTTGCTACTCGTAGAGTTGGAATTAAAAACTCTATGGGTAGTATAGCATTTAGGCCAAACACCATGTTGTATGGTGTTGTTCCTATCGATTTTTTGTAAGCTACCCTGTATGCCCATAGTGTTGAGTGTAGCTGCTGATCCCAATCTGTTCTTGATTCTGACACTATTTTAGTGAGAATCGTACACAGTGTTTTATTAGTGGCCTCAGCTTGCCCATTGGCCTGTGGATGGTATGGTGCAGATTTCCTATGTATGACCATGAATTCCTCTATCAGATATTTAATGACTTCATTGAGAAAATGTGTTCCACGGTCACTGACAATTTCGATTGGTAACCCGTAACGTACTAAAACATTCTCATACAAAAATTGTGTCGTGGTGCATGCATCAGCTTTTTGTGTTGCTTTGGCTTCGACCCATTTTGTGAGATAGTCCGTAGCCACAATGATATATTGGGTATGGGTGCGATATGTAGGGGGTGATATAGGTCCCACAAAGTCAATGCCCCATTTTGCAAATGCTCTTGCTTCCATCATTGGCCGTAATGGCATCTCATCTTTTTTTATTGGCATCTTGGTGCGTTGACATGCGTCACAATGCTTTACAAACTCTTCAGCATCCATGTGCAATGTAGGCCACCAAATTCCTGCGGTTAAGACAATTTTTGTCATCTTATCGCCCGAAAAATGGCCTCCACTTATTCCGCTATGTGCATGTTCTAGAATCAGCAAGTATTCGCTTTCGCTTGCACAGATTCTAAGTTGATTGTCCTTACCTCGCTTATAGAGTTGGTTCCCAATTAGCTGAAAGTCACGAGCTTC
Organism: Adiantum capillus-veneris; assembly: GCF_014529385.1. Classification (NCBI taxonomy): domain Eukaryota; kingdom Viridiplantae; phylum Streptophyta; class Polypodiopsida; order Polypodiales; family Pteridaceae; genus Adiantum; species Adiantum capillus-veneris. Next base: position 149,854,970 of record NC_140932.1, on the reverse strand, counting down.
CAGCTCTATAGCTTTTTCCCGTGCTCTTGTGATGTTTTCAGGGAACGTCCTGGTGGTTAAGAAGTCAATGATATATTGACTCCATGCAGGTGCTATGTTTACCTGAAACAAAGTTGTGTCATCCACTGGTCATTTGGCACTACATATAGTACAATTGGTAACATAAGAATGTGTGTCCGCATACATAGTTGGCCAATAAACCCCTAACTGTTTCATTCTTCGGTGTGTCTTCATTGTTGAGCAATGAAATGCACAACCGTGGACATGTGCCTCTTCAAGGTAGCACTCGAATTCTTCCGGATTTATACATAATCGTAGGATTAGGTCCGATCCAAGATGATACAGCCGTCCTGCTATCAACTGAAATTTTTTTGTTTGTCGAATTGTTTGCTGTTTGGATCTGCATTCCGTATTATCAAACCCACTTCCGAAGGAAAGACTAACAATTTCCTGAGACCATTTGGGTACCATTTCAATGTTGAAAAGATAAGCATCTGGTATGTCATCATCTACTCCTTCAGGAGCTTCCCCGTTGTGTATCCTTGAAAGATGATCCGGTCGTAGATGGGTTTTACCCTTTTTGACCACCACTGTGAAGTCAAATTCTAGCAATATAATAAACCAGTGTACGATTATCCCTGTATTGCAAGGTTTATTTACTAGGTACAAAAGAGCTCGATGATCTGTGAAGAACACAAATTTGTTTGCAAGCAAATAATGCCAAAATTTCTTTACAGCATAAATCATTGCTAACCCCTCCCGCTCGGTGGTTGTGTAGTTCTTTTCTGCACTATTTAACTGTTGGCTCGCATAGCAAACCGGAAAATCCACTGTTCCGTCTCCAGGTTGAGCTAGAATACTTCCAATGGCATATGCTGATGCATCAATGTGCACATGGAATATCTTTTCCCAATTTGGTGCCTTTAGTACAGGTGCTGATATAAAGTTTTCCTTCAGCTTTTGGAATGAAGTTTCACACTCCTTGGTCCACCTGAAATTGACTAGCAAACGATACAGAGGTTGTATGATAACCGCATACATGTATATGAATCTTCGATAATATCCGCAGTGTCCCATGAAGGATTATACTTGTTTCGCATTAGTAGGCCTGGGTAGGTCTACAATGACTTTGACTTTGTCTAGGTCTGTGGTTATGCCATTTCTTGAGACAATGTGTCCTAAGATTCATCCTTGCTTAACCATGAATACACACTTTTTCGGGTTAGACATATTCGATATGTCCTGCACTTTTCAAAGACCTTTTGCAAATGGTCAATATGTTCCTCTCATAGAAGAGAGTGTACACACAGGTCATCCATGTAAATTTCTAAGAATATTCTGAGGTATTCTTTGAATGCGTGGGTCATTAACCTTTGGAAAGTGGCTGGTGCATTAGTTAATCCAAATGGCATAACTTGATATGCATAAATCCCCCATTCTGTGGCAAATGCTGTTTTGTGTTGATCCTCCCTTGCTATTGCCAGTTGGTTGTATCCTGAAAATCCATCTAGAAAGGAATAAGCCCGTTTTCTGGCCACTCGCTCAAGTACATGTTCTGTGATTGGCAAGGGATAATTATCCCTTATGGTTGCTGCATTCACCTTCTTGAGGTTTACACACACTCGCAGTTTTCCATTCTTTTTGGGAACCACCACAATGGGTGACACCCAATCTGTATGTTCAATCTCATAGATGAATTCTGCTTCCATCAGTTTATCAATCTCTTCTTTGATTCGTTTAGCAAATGTGTCATTATATGTATAAGGACGTTGTTTGCTAGGTTTTGCATCCAATTTCAAAGGAATTGTATGTTGACATATCAACGGATCAACTCCTTTGAGGTCTTTATAGGACCAAGCGAACATATCTTAATACTTCTTGAGAAGTTGTGTTAGTTGTTCTTCCTCTTCAGGCTCTAAATCGTTAGCTATAAAGACCGGCTGAGGCTTTTCACCTGGTTCTGCGAGGTCTATCTTTTTTGCATTTTTAGGCCCATCGTAGGATTCTTGGTTGGTTCTTTCCTTGAATGGTGGTGTCATTATGATTTTTTTGTCCTGGATAGTAAATTTTTGATAGTGTGATGGTACATTCATGTTCCCCTTTTCTGACTCCCCTTTACCATCGCTATCTTCTTCAGTGGTCCATATCTCTCTCAAAGACCGTTTCAGTTCTTGGTATTTCTGTTTACGCTCCAATTTGGTCCACTGTTGGTCTTTTGTTGTTTCTTTTTTTTATTCTTGAGATTTTTGTGATTTTGTTTCGGTTTTAGCTTTTCGTACCTGTTTTATTTCCTCTCGCGTTCTTTCTATTTGATTTTTTGAGAATCTTCCTGATATTTGATCTTTTACACAATCCTCTGCTTTTACAAGCATCAAATAGTGAGTTTTACCTTTTATCCTTGGCATCAGGTTCTCTCTCGCTTTGTTTCCTGCTCGTTTCCTCTTATAGCGTTCTTGGCGTCTGGGGTGTTGATTAGCAAAATCATAAAACTTGATATTCTCGGTTTCATTTCCGCGCTCACTTGAGGTGTCTGAACACTCATTATCTGCATCATCATTTACTTCCAAATGTTCAGAGGAGTTGTAAAACTCTTCTTGTTCTGGTGGTTCTACCATCTCTTTTTCTAGTATAACGCTTACCATGTAATAGGGTAGCACATCATAGCCATCCTTATCGCAAAATTTTGTTGTTGGACTGTCGGTAATGGTACAGACATCCAATGTTGCTAGTATGTGTTCCCATTCTAGAGGTTCCAAGGCATCTTCAGGGAAAGGTTCCGGAATATACTCCTTGTCCTCAATTGCTCTTTCTAAGACGCGATCCTCTCTTCTTAAGCTTCCACAATGTGAAGCTCCGCACATCCATAGCTCTTTTGGTTGCCCTAACCATGCTGGTAGTTCTGATCGTGCTACTGTAGCCGAATCAAACTCTTCCACCGGTGTTTGGTTCACATCTTTGTAACTATGGTCTTTCAGGTGTATTTTAGTTGTTGTCTCGCCATGTCTGAGGTATATGTGGTCATAACCCCAATCTTGGACCATCTTCAATTGTCGCATGAATGGTCGTCCCAAGATTATCTCATAATTGTTCTTTTTGTCGAAATCGACTATTGCAAATGTATGCTCATACTCGATTCCGCACAAAGTGACAATCACTTTTTCTAAAAGTCCTAAAGGCTTCTCCATGAACCCATCTGCCAATTGCAGTTTCATTTTGGTAGCCCTCAAAGCTGGTTTTTCCCATTTTTTTCAGATTTCCTTGGTGGCGATAGCAACTCCCGCTCCACTGTCAAGAATAGCCTTGGAAACAACTCCTTGGAATTCTACCGGTAGCGTAGTGTTTCCGTCTTCTCCCTCACAATATTCTCCAACCTTATTCAATGGTACTAGTCTAGTGTTTAGTTGAGGCCTGTCCAACTCTCTGATCCCTTCTTGTAGCTTCAAGGTGGGGTCTTTTACTCCAATTTTTTCTAGGCATTTTCCTACTCTGGTCCACATGTTTGGCCTTAACCTTAGGAGTTCTGCTAACGTGATTGTGCATGCCACAGGAGTGGACAAAAACTCAATCAATCCCTGCGAATCCATTACCTTGTTAGAATAAAGTCTTTGAGATGGGATTGCTCTCACTTCCGACTTAGCTTCATACTCTCCTAGGTAAGAGGGTAAGGTTCTCAATAAGTTTGGTTGGCTGTGCCCCGAACTAATAGATCCTTGGTCTCCCCCTTGTGAATGTATCTCAAAGTTCATTTGAGACCTTGCCTCAAATTCTTCAATAGGAGGTAAGATCACATTCTTTTCTTTTCTCGTGCTATTCGTGTGGTTACTCATCCTATTAGCCTCGTTGGCCTCATGGATTTGCTTCCACAGATCATCTAGACCATTACTGTCCTTACCCATTTCTGCCAATGTTTTAGGCTGGAACCCGTCACTTGCCCCATCGGTGGTATTTGGCATTATGATAGGCTCTCCTCTGGACTCATAGGCATTAGTGAGTCTTTCCTTTGTTTCCACATGTTTCTCTGAAGTTGGTTGGGTAGGGGTTGGAGCTGGTGCCTCATGCCAATTTGCAGGTTTACCCAGCGGGTCTTCCATCAATGATTGAGCCGTCTCAATCATCTTTTTACACATATCCAACCTCTGTTTTTCTATTTCTGCATATGGATAAGTCATCCACCTTTTCTTTTGGGTTTGGTTCTTTTTGTTAGGAAATAAGACGTAGCTAAATAGATAATTGAGTAGATTACTTAATGAAGAGAGACAGATTTACATACACGAGATTATAGAGTAGAGAGAGAGAGAGAGAGAGAGAGTACACATGATATACGTGGTTCACCCAATGTGGGCTACGTCCACGGGAAAGCAGCCACTCAATGGCTTTAGTACTTCAAAACAAGAAGTAGTTTACAAAGGGATTATACCCTTAATGGAGCTCTCGCCTTGCTTCACTCTCACCACCTCACACTCACCTTGTTGCATCACACTATATGAAATGTGTGTAGAAATGGCCTCCTTTTATAGGCCAAAAGGGTTGCCTTCTCTCATGAGAGGTAACCATGTGTAGCCGCCCTTGTGTAGATAAGTCCAAATCGGACCCTCCAATCCGCCCATGTGTGGCCGCCCTTGAGAAGACAAGTCCGCTTTTGAATTCGGCCACCGGCCACCGGCCATTGACTTTCGACCATCGACCAACCGACGGTTGTTTTTTGACCACTTTCCGTCCGCCGTCCGTCGTCCAGCCATAATATTCCGGCGAAAAGGAATATTCCGACGAGGGAAAAAAAAGTCCCGGGGGCTTCCGTCCCCAAGGCCCCTAAAGTTGCCCCTGATTTTTGGCCGTGGAAATTTTGGTTTCCGGCGAGTGATTTTCCTTCACGCACGATGGCTTCTCCTCATAATGGGGGCCTTACAAATGTGCGCTTTTACCACAGAAAAATACAGGGGTAAATCAGGCTCCATACTTAACAATCTCCCACTTGGAGACTGATCTCCAAACCAAACTTGTGACTGCTTTCCATTATGGCTTCTTATCCTTGAATGCTTATTGAAGATGAGCAAAAGCTCAACTTCTCCTTGTTGACCACCTTTGTAAACATGTCTGCAGGATTTTCACTTGTATGCACCTTTCCTAGCTTTAGTTGTCCCTCTTCCAAAAGAGTGCGTATGAAGTGATCTCTCACCTCAATGTGCTTTGTCCTTGAATGAAAGGCTGAGTTCTTTGCAAGATGGATAGCGCTTTGGCTATCACTGTACAAGACACAATTGTCTTGTTTGAATCCAAGCTCTTCTACGAATCTGTGAAGCCACAAAATTTCTTTGCTTGCCTCCGTCATTGCTACATACTCTGCTCCCGTGGTAGAAAGTGAAACCACTTTCTGCAGCTTTGAAGCCCAGCTTACTGATGTGCCTCCAACCGTGAACACATAGCCAGTAGTGCTCCTTCGAGTATCTTTGTCACCTGCCATATCTGCATCAGCATACCCTTCTAGAAAAATATTAGTTCCTCCAAAATACAAAGCATTTGTTGTTGTCCCTTTTAGATACCTAAGTATCCACTTCACAGCTTGCCAATGCTCTTTACCTGGGTTGTCCATGAACCTACTCACAACTCCCACTGCATGTGCAATGTCTAGCCTTGTCCAGACCATAGCATACATTAGAGAACCTACCGCTACAGCATATGGAACTTTAGACATATAGGCTATCTCCTCTTGTGTCTTTGGACACATATCCTTCATTAGTTTAATATGACCAGCCAAAGGTGTAGAAACTGGTTTTGCATTTTGCATTGCAAACCTTTCTAGTACCTTCTTGATGTAATCTTCTTGAGATAGCTTTATTGTCTTCTTCGTCCTGTCCCTTAATATTTTTATACCAAGTATCCTCTTTGCAGCACCCAAATCTTTCATTGAAAAAGATTTAGACAACTCTTTTAGGTCTTTGATGTCATGCATGTTAGCACTTGCAATCAACATGTCATCAACATACAACATTAGGATGATGAATTTCCCATCTCCCAAATTCTTCGTGTAGACGCAGTGATCCGAGTTGCATCTTGTGAATCCATGATCCAACATCCATCGATCAAACTTCAAGTACCATTGTCTTGATGCTTGCTTTAAACCATACAAGCTCTTCTTTAATCTGCAAACCATTTTCTCATTACCTTTTACTTCATACCCCTTTGGTTGAAGCATGTAGATTTCCTCCTCTAAGTCACCGTGAGGGAATGCCATATTTACATCCATTTGCTCGAGATTTAGATCATGAGCAGCCACAAGGCTTAAGACAAGCCTAATTGAGTTCATTTTTACAACAGGAGAAAATATTTCATTGAAATCAATACCTTTCTTTTGAGAAAACCCTTTTACCACAAGCCTAGATTTGTACCTTTTCTTCCCACCTTCTTCTTCCTTCACCTTGTACACCCATTTGTTTTGAAGTGCCCGCTTACCTTTAGGCAACTCAACCAATTCCCATGTTTGTTTGCGATGTAGTGAGTCCATCTCCACTTGTATGCTCTTCGTCCATTCTTCTTTGGATTCATGTTGCATAGCTTCTTCGTATGATTTCGGCTCTCCAGAATCTGAGATCAAGAGATGGTTGAAGGAAGGAACAAACCTTTCTGGAGGTCTACTTGCTCTTGTAGATCTTCGGGGAATAGGTTGAGGCTCCTCATTTGGTTGACGTTGTTGCACATTGTCACCGTTTGCAGTCCTTGAGTCTTCACCGTCCTCAAGCTCCATGTACTCATCACTTGTTTCTTTTGTTTGATTTCTTTCCAAGTAATCTTTGTACATATTTTTTTCGTTAAAAATTACATCCCTACTGCTTAAGATTTTACCATCTTCAGGATTCCATAGGCGATACCCAAAGTCACCTTCTCCATAGCCAATGAAGAAACGCTTTTTAGACTTTGCATCTAGCTTTGATCTTAGGCTTCTATCTATGTGCATGAAAGCCTCACACCCAAACACTTTGAGAAATGCATAATTCACCGGTTTACTTGTCCATGCCTTTTCTGGAATTCCCCCATCCAATGCCGTTGAGGGTGACCGATTGATTAAGTACACAGATGTACTTACAGCTTCCGCTCAAAGCTCAAGCGGTAGGCCTGCATGTAGCCGAATGCTTCGTGCTCGCTCCATGATTGTCCTGTTCATCCTTTCCAAAATCCCATTTTGTTGAGGTGTCCTTGGGGTTGTCCTTTGCCTTCGAATGCCATTGCTAGCACAAAAGCTTTCAAAAGCTTGGCTGCAATATTCGCCTCCATTGTCGGATCTGAGGCATTTATCCTTGGTACATGTTTCATTCTCCACAAAGGCTTTCCACCTTTGAAATATGGAAAATACATCGGATTTATTCTTCATGACATAAACCCATGTTTTTCTAGTCGCATCGTCTATGAATGTTACATACTACAATGAGCCACCAAGTGATGGTGTACTTGCAGGACCCCAAACATCAGAATGAACCAACTCAAGTTTTTATTTTTTCTTTCATTTCCTGAATTTTGAAATTTTACCCTCTTTTGTTTACCATAAACACAATCTTCACAGAACTCTAAGTCCACTTCTTTCAAACCTGGTAGAAGCTTCTTTGTTTGAAGGATTTGCATTCCTTTGGCACTCATATGCCCAAGTCGGTAGTGCCACACCGCACTGTCAACTTCTGTAGTTGCTGCACAAGCTAAAGGTTGCGTGCTAACAGTACACAAGTAAAGTGTACCAACTTTTTCTCCCTTGGCAACCACCAAAGATCCCTTTGAGATCTTCCACCGTTTGTTTCCGAATGCAATGTTGTGACCTTCATCGTCCAATTGTCCTGTAGAGATCAAATTTTTGCGAAGAGAAGGAACATGCCTAACATCTTTAAGCTTCCATTCATTTCCGTTAGTAGTTTTGACAAAAACTGTACCTTTGCCGACAATCTCACAAGCTTCATCATCTCCCAAGTATACATACCCAAAATTACCTTTGGTGTAGTCTTGGAAATGTTGCTTGTGTGGTGTCGCATGGAATGAAGCCCCGGAATCTACTATCCAGAAATTAGACACATTGTCTAATGAGAGAATTAGAGCATCTTGCTCTACTTTACCTGCCACATTGGCCTCCGATGTTGGCTTGTTGTCTTGAGACTTTGTCTCCTTCTTCTTCTTGGACCAGCAATCCTTCTTGACGTGGCCCTTCTTGCCACAGTTCCAACATTCAAGAACTGACTTTGTGCGTGACTTGCTCCGTCTTGAGCGATCACGACCCTTTTGGTTTTTGAACCTCTCCTTAGGCCTTCCTCTTGTTTCCACTGATAGTGCAGCACTTGATGATTCTCCTGTACTTCTCCTTCGCATTTCCTCGCTTAGGAGAACACCCACAACATCATCAAACTTAAGAGTATTTGTACCAGAGATAGAATTACTTACAGCCATCACAAGGCTATCCCAACTATCCAGTAGAGATGATAGTATAAGGAGAGCTCGCACTTCATCATCAAAATTGATTTTCACCGATCGAAGTTGACTTATGTTTGTGTTAAAGTCATTTAGGTGTTCTGCAACTGAACCATTCTCTGGCATCTTTAGATTGAACAAGCGCTTCATAAGAAATACCTTATTGGATGTCGATGGTTTCTCGTAGAAGTCGTCAAGTGACTTCATCAAGTCCTCCGTGGTCTTCATCTCCGAAACATTGAAGGCCACCGTTGACGCCAAGCTTAACCGGATTGTTCCCAGTGCCTTACGATCAAGGACAATCCATGCTTCATTTGCCATCGTTGCGGGCTTCTTTGCAAGACCACCTAGTGGCAGATAGAGGTCCTTCTGGTAGAGATAGTCTTCAATCTGCATCTTCCAATGTTGGTAGTTTTTGCTGTTGAACTTCTCAATCTTGAGCTTCCCTTCCTCCGCCATAACTCCCACTCAATTCAAGGAATCCTTTCCTTGAGATAATTTAGCTACGAGCAAACCTTGCTCTGATACCAGTTGTTAGGAAATAAGACGTAGCTAAATAGATAATTGAGTAGATTACTTAATGGAGAGAGACAGATTTACATACACGAGATTATAGAGTAGAGAGAGAGAGAGAGAGTACACATGATATACGTGGTTCACCCAATGTGGGCTACGTCCACGGGAAAGCAGTCACTCAATGGCTTTAGTACTTCAAAACAAGAAGTAGTTTACAAAGGGATTATACCCTTAATGGAGCTCCCGCCTTGCTTCACTCTCACCACCTCACACTCACCTTGTTGCATCAACTTCACACTATATGAAATGTGTGTAGAAATGGCCTCCTTTTATAGGCCAAAAGGGCTGCTCTCTCTCATGAGAGGTAGCCATGTGTAGCCGCCCTTGTGTAGATAAGTCCAAATCGGACCCTCCAATCCGCCCATGTGTGGCCGCCTTTGAGAAGACAAGTCCGCTTTTGAATTTGGCCACCGGCCACCAGCCATTGACTTCCAACCACCGGCCACCGGCCATTGACTACCGGCCATCAGCAAACCGACGATTGTTTTTCGATCAGTTTCCGGCCGCCGGCCGGCCATAATATTTCGGCGAAAAGGAATATTTCGGCGAGGGAAAAAAAAGTCTCGGGGGCTTCTGCCCCCAAGGCCCCTAAAGTTGCCCCTGATTTTTGGCCATGAAAATTTTGGTTTCCGGCGAGTGATTTTCCTTCACGTACGATGGCTTCTCCTCATAATGGGGGCCTTACAAATGTGCGCTTTTACCACAGAAAATTACAAGGGTAAATCAGGCTACATACTTAACACTTTTTAAGTCGAGCTTCATAAGCTTTTAGAAGCACATCCAACTGCTCATTTACCTTGTTTGCCAGTACAGATCCTCCTCATCCTGCACTCTTGGGCTCTGCTATTTCCTTGGGTTCTATGGCTACTGTGGTGTGTGAGCTTAAACTAGCTAGATCCTCTAACCGCTCCAATCTGTCCTTGGTATGTTTCATCTCCTCGGATAGGGCTGTTTGCTCACATTCCTTCCACGCTTTCCTACACGCCTTTCTAGCTTTCCACACTTGTAGCAGGGTCCCTTGGGTTGTTGAGGTGCTCCTTGAGCTCCTCTTTGTTGGTAAGCATGCCTCTGTCCGCCCATGCCTCCATTGGCTATGAACATCAGTGTTCGTTCATCTAGGCTATATCTTCCTTCTCCTGCTGCCTGTGTAGCAGTTGGTGGTCCTTGATTTCCTATCATGCTCCATGGTTCTAGTGTCGAGGGTTCTTCCGATGGATAATAGACAGGGTTTGCTGCATGTCCATTTGGATCTTCATAATATGCATGCATAGGCACCAAAGCCTTCTCCTCTGATTTAGTTACTGTTGGTGTGTATCTCATACCAACTGATCGTAATCCTGGTAGGGGTGGTTGTTGCCCCAACACCGGTTGTGGTGGAACTTGAGGGGAAGCTACTGGGGCTTGGGGAGCGTAAGGTCTCTCTCTCACATATCCCTTGTTATAATAACATTCCTCGGTCCCATGGTTTGTCCATTTTTGTTCAATAGCACACCACTTGGGCTGTTTAGCCTGGGGTTGGCGTACAAGTTGATCTTTTTTAGCACTTCATCTACAAGCTACTCCTGATTTACCGTTGCTTCTCCTTTTGGTGTTGTCTTAGAAGACTTGCTTCCACTTTGCTGTGAAGACGAATCGTCATCAAGGTCCTTGAACTCCCCCTCTTTGTAGACCGCACAATTGTCCACAAGGTACAGAGCCTCCTTGGTCAACTCATTCAATGTCGTGCTCCTCTTCATATGTAAGTCTTTCTGGAGATCTGCATTCCTTAGTCCTTGGATGAATATCAGCATAAGTCTGGACTGAGTTGGCAGTTCTTCAACAGGACAGAACTTAACATATCTTTTTAGTCTTAGGACTGTCTTTTGTACAGATTCTCCATCTTTCTGTTTGAATTTATGGATCTGTGAGACGGTATTATGAGCGATTCCCCTTTGAGAGAATTCCTTGATAAACTCGTCAAACACTTCCTCCATCGACTCAAAGTCTCTACGCTCTACAGAGTCAAACCAAGTGGCGGCATCATCCTCTAGGGTTAGTCCAAACCCTGCAAATTGGGTAGGAAAATCTAACACCCCTTCGGCCCTAATTACACGCACAAAGGCTGCTACATGATCTCTTGGGTCTCTTCTTCCTGTGTATTTCTTGTTTACCCATTTTTGTACTTGAGAAGGTCTAATCCTTAGATGGTCTACAAACCTCATCATTGGATCTCCCCATCCTAGTCGATATAACTCCTCAAGCCTTCTGTAATAGCCTGGTTCCTCTCCCAATGGTGCTCCTAAGCCATAATTTCTAACGGTTCTTGCTGGAGGTGGTTCTTCTCTTCGAACTGTTTCCATGGGTGGTCCTCCAGGCTCTGTTGACCCCTGTGTCTTTGGATTACTCTCTGCCTGATACCTTGAATAGAGTGGTGGTTCTTGCAAATCCCTGAGCCCTCGTGAGGCTTGATAACCATCTCGGTTTCGGTCTGATTCCATTGTTACACTCTGTCGAAGCCATGCCTGCAATGATGGCTGGTTTGCTGGTTGGTCTTGGCTGTTGAATGCTTGCGGTTGGGTGGAATGTGAGGTAGCGTCATACTCATCTGAGAAAGGATTCATTGACTTGCTTGGGGTGTAGGCGGCTCTTGGCACTTCCTCAGGGGCATATGCTGATGCTCCTGGACCTGTTGCTCTCTCTACTTCCTATGGGAGAATACGTTGGTATTCTCGCCCGTATCTATCAACAAAAACTATGTCCTTTCCCGTAGCAGTTTCATAAGAGAATAAGTAAAGAAACTTGTCTTTGCTTAATTCGTTTACGTATGGTTCTTTGCTGCGAAAGTAAGAGACTATACCCTCACTCTCATGCTTGTAGATTCCCATGTTTTCATTATAAGTTGGAACCCTGTTTGTTTTCTTATCATACATAAAAATAGCTCCAGGCCAATCAATGTTTGGTGGCGGTTCTTGAGTTTTTGAAATCATTTTCCCTTTTGCCATGTTATCTCCATATCTGTTGTAATCTTCAGGGTTACTAACTATTAAATAGTGGTTCCCCTTTTCGTCTCGGTATCTATCTCCATCATCATACACTCGGATTATCTCCAATCTTTGAGCTGGCCTCTCTTCGATACAAATGCACTTGTGGCCTCGATAGTCAGAATAGACTAGGGCTCCTTTCGAGTTTGTTTCCTCCAAGAAGATCACTGTGAGCTTTGAATCACTCAAAGGATTTTGGGAGGTGCTTCCTCCTCGCATAGGTCCCTCATAGGTGAAACCTCCTGGCTACTATTGACTACCCATCATGAAGAAAGATTTTTCTGACGAAGTGTCAGTATCACTACCTTCTTCAATAATCGGTGCTAGCGGATCTAGCCTTGCTTGAGTTACACTCTCTTCGATGGACACTAAGCTACCTTGGTCACCTGCCACCTTCTGGTCTCTAACAATGTATCTTCTTGATCTTAAATTCATCAAACTTATCAATGCAATTTATCACAAATCCAACCACTCACCTGGAAAAGGTCAGTTTCTGCTCAACTTCTTGCTTTGTTGTTGAATATACCTGTACACAAGCGTTTTAATTTCGGAAATTTGAATCAAATCATTTATCTGTTAGGGATTATCTTAGTAATGATTGGTATAACTGGAGAGTTAATCTCAACCACTACTGTATTTTATACACTGCTAATGTTCTGGATTAGGTTTGCTAATCTGAAGCAGTACTACCCTCAGATGTTGGTCAATTTACGCAAAAAAGTCTGAATTCAGTCTTTGCTTCGTCAAGTGGGCAAACAAGGTCCAAATTCACTTCTGAAAGAAGTTCTGGAACCCTTAAGCCAAATGGAATCTCACTGTTTATACCATGTCAAATTTTCCTTGCAGTATGCCCCAATAGACATCCTACGCGTAGGATGTCTCCTGTTGTGTTTTGCCTGGATTTTTGCACTGTTGTTTCCCCTTATTGTGCTGAGCCTACAGCTGCTTTTACTTTTTGGTTTGGACACCTATTAGCTGGTCAATGAGTCAGAGATCTGTTCCGATGGCCTGTTGCTGGTATTGATCAGTCTAATCAACTCCAAATTGGACCAAAATTGACTAGGAGGCTTGCCTTAGGCTATATAACACCTTACTATGCTCAAAGTCAAAGTCTGGCTTCATTTTCTTGCATTAGACATCCTACGCGTAGGATGTCTTTTTCATCAGAATGGCTTCAAACTCAATGCCCAGGCTCTCCTTGAGTTTCTGATCACTTTGGTATACTCAGAATTCAGTTTGGAGTCCCAAATCACTAAGAAGACATCCTACGCGTAGGATGTCTTTTTGGCCTGTTTGACCCCAGTATTGTCCCGCAGCTTCCCCTTGATATCAGTAACCCAGTGGTATGCTTAGATTTTGGTTTGGATGTCAAAAGTCCCAAATTTCAGCTGTTTTTGTTTTTTCAGTCAAAAATGCTAAAGTCCGCTTTGAATCCAATTTTCTTACCCAAATGAGGTGAAACCCCTTTTAGTCACTCAATATATCATGCAAGACATGATCATGCAGCCATCTTATGGTTTTGGTCTCAAAATAATGTTTTGGCACTATTTAGGTAGGATGTCTGGTAATTTCAGTCTATCTGGCCTTATCCTGTCAAGATATGGCTAAATTTCCACTTTCTAGTTGAAATTAGGGTAAACCCTACCCTCCCAGATTAGCGTGTAGACATCCTACGCGTAGGATGTCTCCTGGCTTAAAATTAAAGTGTTTTCTGACAGGAATGCTCCTAATGCTTTGTAGATCTATCAGACACGCTCACAGTAACTTTTGGACTTCAATTAGGCTTTCAAACACACTTTTTGCGTCTTTTTGCATCTTTTACAGACTTGTAATGATTTTACCAAGCAAGTGTACATGCATGAAATGCTCTAGATCCTAAATCATGATGTCCTACTTACTCTACTCCTACCTATCATGTGAAATGGTGATAATGGTGTTTTTGGTTGCTTTTTGGCCTCTTCGGACTCTCAAGCTCTCCTCTCACCGCTTCTACCACTCCAACTCCTACTCTAGAACTCAACTACCATCTAAAACTACCTAAGTCTACCTCATCTACCTAAGTCGAAGGATCTAGGCCAGACACACGCTTTCTAGACTCCCTCTAAGACCTAGAGAGTCCTCCACCCTCTGATCCTATCTAAATGTAAAGCGAGACTCTTGGCAAGCCAAAAATCCCAATCCTCAAGGATTAGTCTCGGTCACCTACCTAAGGTTTTCATCCTTGGCAGCGGCACCAATGTTGGACGGATACGCCGCGACGGACGTCAGCACAAGCGAGAACTCACCTAACATGTAATGTCAGCTAAGGACGAAGCTCGAACCGCAGGCGCGTGGAAGCAAGCATAAGGTGTCAACCTACACTCGACCGACTCCTAACTAATTCCTACAGAGGTCTCTACCAATTGTCTAAGTCATAGCCCTCAAGAGTGCATAAGAGGAAATTTCCTACAATGCTTTCTAGAGCCGAACACCCATCAAACAATCTCGAAACACCATAGAACTTGAAGGAGACCCTACTAATACCAATAGGTCACTCTCCCTAGGGTCTATGAACCAAAATCCAGACCCAAAACACCCGGTGCAGAAACACGTAGGATGTCTGGCCGAAATCTGCTGGTCTTTGTTTCCAAAATCTAAAGTTCCTAATGTGTAGTTCTACTCAATGTGAACGCGTGGATATGCTCCAATGCAAAATCGGACAACGTATACTCACCCAAACACCCAATGAAGCTCGTAGAAGGAGCTCGCAAGACCGGACCGTACGCGCGCAATGTAGGTATCGGTGCGTAGCTCTCGTCGGGGGCAACACGCTGCACCTCTCCACACTCAATTCCGACCACCAGAGCACACGTAGCGTCAAGATGAAGCTCACACTCTCTCTCTCGTACACAGTACGCTCACTCACAGATTTCAAACTTGTTTTTTAAAATAACAAAAGGTTTTTTTCATTAAGGTCAAAAAGTGGTATATATACCTTACAATTTCTCAAACCCTAAAGTTCCAAAATCAACCATCTACTCAATCTAACTATCAAAACTGGAATACAATCTGGAAACTTCTGTAAGTCCCAATAATTACAAGGTGAAAAATCAGGTTTTCCTTAATGAATGAATGATTACAAAAAATAAGAGTCCTCCGAGTAGTTGCTGCCGTGGGGTGTGTCCAGCTTCTAGCACATAACCACCACCACCACCACGCAATTAGCCTTATACTCACCATCAGTATCAAAAAATCAAAATTGTAACCATATGCATGATAGATTTGATATCATATTCTAGCACAATAGCAGAGGATTAAGTAAGTATGTAGTCAGTACTAGGCAAGAAGCCAAACAAAACCGTTTGCCAATGTGTAAAAGTTGTACCCAGTTCCTCATTCCATATCACCACCTTGCATTCAGCCACACCATCAGTATCATAAAAACCTGAACAGTAACCATATGTATGACAATTTTGATACCATTTTCTAGCACGGTAGCAAAAGATTAAGTATGTATGCAGCCAAAAAAACCTTTTACTGATGTGTGAACATCTGTACCAAAAAATCCCAAATGAAGAGATCTTCCAATAGTCTAGATTTTTTTTTAATAAAAAATACTGTTTATAATCAAACAACAGAGCACAGGTTTTGCATTGAGATAAAAAACCTGTGAGCAAACGCAATCCCAAGCAATTTTCCAAGTTGCCAAGGGAAACCAAGCCTAAGTGAAGGGAAGAACCCCTCACCTTATATAGTGGAAGAGGCAAGGAAGATCTCCAAAAATAATCACTTGTGGCGGTGCCGCGGCAGCCTAGCATCGGTTACTCATGAGTGTAAGAGGTTTTCAAGCTAAGACTCATTCAATGAGAGGGAGGCAAAGAATCTATGGTAAGCAGCCATTCATTACGTGAGCCCATCTGAGCGAGGTCGTGCTGCACTGAGTGCCACGACAGAGTGATAAAAACCTAATACAACCAATCAAATCCGAAGCCGCCCAGGTAAGAGGCCAAAGAATGAGTTTTAGCTAAACTGGGTAAGAGATAAATTAAGGGGTTACACCCACAAGGTAGCCCGAGGGTTTTTAGATAGGAATTTATGGTTATAGCTCTAATGCCCCCAATGTGATCCACATAAAAAGCTAGCAGTTGTATAATAAAGCACATGGTAATCTCCCATAAGGCAGCAACTCAAGTTACAACTCAAGTTAAAGCAGTCCGATGTTACAGTGATTCAGAGCATAGTCAACAACTCCCTTCAGATGAGGTGCTAGAGCAACCACAGCCCTATAGCAACAGAAAGCATTATTTTAATATGTAAAGCATAAGGTAAAATTCCCCTAAGGCAACAACTCAAAACCAGTTTAAATGTAAGAGGTTGGATGTCATATTTTGTAGCCAAAAATAGTGATGCAGGACATAATCCGAGCCCCATACATGCTATCAAGGTCAGATACTATGACGATGTGTGTGTGTGTGTGTGTGTGTGTGTGTGTGTGTGTGTGTGTGTAGCAGTTATAAATAGATAAATAATCGCAAACGAACACTACAGGTTCACAGACCAATAATTCTAAACAAATACAATGGATTTGTACAATAATTTATTTGTTGTTGAGAATAATTTTTGTATAAGGTAGTGATGAAAACAAAGTATAACATGGGAGAAAGTAATCCCTAAGTCTGGAGTGATGCTGGTTCAAGGTAAAAGAAAAGCCTCGTGTACACAACCACATAGAACAACATGTTTTTATCAAAGAAGGTAGCCCTCACCTGAACCCATAGCCACAAGAAAACACTTCGTTAGCAAGTGACTCTACGCAAGTGATGCAAGGCATCCCATTTGTTATCCATGTCACAATGAAAAAAACAACAATTCTCAACGTGTATTTTGTTTTTTTGTAAGCCGAGTTCTTACTATAAGATAGTCCTTGGTTTTTAGCAAATCTTTTCCATAGAATGAGCTTCCCATAATAAATGCTACTATATATCAAGACTGTTCCAGATTTTTCAAAACATTCCACTAACTATCCTTAGTTTAAAGAGTTTAAAGAGATTATCTCAAAAAACTATGTTTTAATATTTCTAAATCATTCTTTAACCAGATCGGGGAGATTTTTACCCCATAGGTGCAAGCACAAGTTAGCTCAAGACATACACCCTACAATAGGCATCAGTTTTTAACAGCTATTCTATTACAAAACACCTCCTGAAGAGATAGAGGAAAGCCAGTTACACATGAACAAAGTTAGAGCCAGATTTTATTTCAATCACAGAGCTTAAAGGCCGCTGTAGTATATATATTAGAGAAAGCAAAGCCAAAACCTATCAGAAAGACACAGTAAGGTACAGGACTCCGGTAACCGACAAAACCACCAGAGGAGTCCCAACCCATATGTTAGTTTTTTTTTTTGAAATATACCACTACTTGAGTTTAGAACAGATTTAATCATTTCAAATGACATCATTATTTACAGTTGACTCTCTTCCTATGTCATGGCCGACACAATTTTTCACAAAGCTAGTAACAAATTCTTGTTTTATTCCCTACTAAAAAAATAATTATCAATACATTTCCATCAATTGTTACCCGATATTAAAAAGAAGCATCAGATTTATTTTTCTCGATATGGAAACCAAAAAAGCAGAAGAATTATAAAGTATATTTTGATAGTGTAGGCCAAAGTTCTATTCTCTGAATCACAACCAGGAAGCTGGGCAATACCCCTGACGCTCTACATAGTCCAAAAACTCATCCACATACATCTCAAAAAGAGTCGGGGATAGGGGGCAGATTGAATGATGCCCTTGCTTTTAGGCTAGTTTGGTGTTTCCTTCGGCATTATCTCTACCATTGGGCTGGAGGTGTCGTTAGTTTTGCTTGGGTCATTCAGAAGATACCAGCAAAGTCTCTTGAGAAAGCACAACCATATCAGTCAGGGTCTGGAACACTAATTCAAATGTCCAAAATATGCATGCCAAAGTTTTGCATCTGAAACAGCCTTCAAATCCACAACTACGAGATAATGATCAAAATGGTGCTGATGATGCAAAGATTCAAAGACTTTGCAATGACCTTGTTATGCTCTCTTCAATCGGCGTACAAAGGCCCTCGATGTTGCATCACGCTCAGATATTTTGTGCAAGTTTGTCAATCATCCTTCTCTTGGAGACCTTGAAATGCCCAGGGCACAAACAACCTTCGTTGAAGCCATACGCAACACAATAGATGCAATCAAATTACCCAAGAGCGGATAGGAGCTCTTTCTTAAAAGGTTCATCACCACAATGCTTATGAATGTTGAGTGTACATCTACCTCAAAAGTGAATGTTTCAGCTGCATCTAAGTTGCTAAATTTGCACAAGAGGAACTTCATAGATGCAACGAATCGGTTGAGGGCAGCAGGTGATGGCAATTTGCCAATCTCTTTGTGTGCTCGACAGCCCATGGATCGTGGCTTCATAACACCTGATGAGAAAGAGTTGATCTTCTCTTTTTGGATGTCTAACACTCGTGTTTCACCCAATAAGAAGGATGTGTGCAGAAAGCGTATTGGAAGAAATTCATATGTCAAACATCCTGTCAATCTCAGGTAATAACTTGCTTCACTATATCCATTTTTGTTTTCTAATATTTGCATTCATGACCTATATTCTCTATAAATGGGTTGATAAGAGTAGATATGAAATCGGATATGAAGGAAGTTATAAATGGAAATAAGGGGAATCTGTATTTGGTCCTAGACTAAGAGTAGATAAATATTGGATGTGAAGGAGAATATAAATGGAAACATAGTTTTTATCATACGCGTATGTTTGTTGAAACATACGTTTGCAGACGCATACTTTCACACGCGTATGATATGTATAAACTGGTTAGGTAAAAAACTGGTTTACATAACCAGTAAAAATCTTTTAACACCTATTTCTCAGTGGTATACATAGTGGTTAAGTGTTCACATGTACTCGTCAAGTGTTCACATGTACTGTTTGTCATGTCAGATAGGTAAAAAACATATCTGTTTGAAAGGAAAATAGTGGTTTACATATCCAGTAATTTTTTTTGTACACTTATTTCTCACTGGTATACATCGTGATTAAGTCCTCACATGTACTGGTTAGGTAAATAACATACCGGTTTTAAATGAAAAGACTGGTTTACATTAGCAGTCAGAACATTTGAACTGGTTGACACTTGTATACCACTGGAACGTACCAAGGACATGTGTTCATTTTTTTTAACACATTTTTCTCACTGGTATACATCGTGGTTAAGTGCTTACATGTACTGGTTAGTAAATAACATAGCGGTTTTAAATGAAAAGACTCGTTTACATCAGCAGTAAGAATATTTGAACAAGTTGACACTTATATACCACTGGTATGTACCAAGGACATGTGTTAATTTATTTTAACACTAATTTCTCACTGGTATACATCGTGGTTAAGTGCTCACTTGTACTGGTTAGGTAAATAACATACCAGTTTTAAATGAAAAGACTGGTTTACATCAGCAGTAAGAACATTTGCACTGGTTGACACTTATATACCACTGGAACGTACCAAGGACATGTGTTCATTTTTTTAACCCTTATTTTTCACTGGTACACATCATGGGTAAGTGATCACATGTACTGGTTAGGTAACTAACATACCAGTTTTAAATGAAAAGACTGGGTTACATCAGCAGTAAGAATATTTTCACTGGTTGACACTTATATACCACTGGTACGTACTAATGACATGTGTTCATTTTCTTTAACACTTATTTCTCACTAGTATACATCGTGGTTAAGTGCTCACAAGTACTGGTTAGGTAAATAACATACCGGTTTTAAATGAAAAGACTGGTTTACATCAGCAGTCAGAACATTTGAACTGGTTGACACTTATATACCACTGGTACATACCAAGGACATGTGTTCATTTTTTTAACCCTTATTTTTCACTGGTACACATCATGGGTAAGTGCTCACATGTACTGGTTAGGTAAATAACATACCGGTTTTAAATGAAAAAACTGGTTTACATCAGCAGTAAGAACATTTGAACTCGTTAACACTTATATACCACTGGTACGTACCAAGGGCATGTGTTCATTCTTTTTAACACTTATTTATCACTGGTATACATCGTGGTTAAGTGCTCACTTGTACTGGTTAGGTAAATAACATACCGGTTATAAATGAAAAGACTGGTTTACATCAGCAGTAAGAACATTTGCACTAGTTGACACTTATATACCACTGGTATGTACCAAGGACATGTGTTCATATATACTGGTTTACCTAACCAATTAAGTGAAAAAACATAGTGGTTTGAAATAAAAATACTGGTTTATAGTAATGTAACAATTTTCCTCAAAACCTGCAGTTTTCTTCAATGTTCTTTAACCATACATGTCTTTCATTGTAGGTGGATCTCTTTCTCAACTTCAAAGAACAATACCCTGAAATTGCAATAAGGCAGCAGGCGTTTGAGTACATGAAGCCATATTTTGTGCGGAAATTGAGAGACCGATATACTTGCTACTGCATTTCACATGTTCAAATGTCCTTCCTAAAAGATGCCATAAATCACATGCGAAGTTCTGTATTCGGTCTGCATGGAAAAGCTTGCCATTGTCAATGCAACATATGAAAAGACAATGGTGGATGCAAGGCACCAAAAAACCCTATCAAGAGTGTAACAGCCTTATTGGACTCTATATTGTGTCCTAAATCAGATACGTCCACCTTACATGCCCTTCCCTGCTTGAGTGGTCAATGTAAAAGGTGTGGCCCGGATAAGTTAGACTTTTGTGCTGCAGAGGCTGCATTTATTGCTAAAAAGATTGTGGTGAAGATTTTGAGGACCTAGAAGTAGGAACTGCGCGTGACGGTCTGAAGAAGAAAAGGAAAGTCTTGTCGCATAAGGAAATATCATGCCAGGATCTCTCAGTCATGTTCAAAGACCATCTTAAGAAATACATAATGCATAATTTTGTGTATAGATGGCAAGCAGAACAATATAAGGAATGTATACAAAGCTTTCCAGAAGATGTTGTTGTGTCAGTTGTTGACTTTGCTGAAAATTATAGTTTCAAAGAACAAAATGAGATTTAGTCCATGCACTGGTATTCAAATCAAGTAACTATTTTTGTGCACATAACATATTTCCGAATTGCAGGTAACGACATCACCCTAGATCAGTATTATTTCTTTTGTATTAAGCCTTCAATAATTTCTGATTTTTATATTATGCAGGTGACATCCACAAGACAATTCACTTCTTCATTTCAGATGACAAGCAACATGACACACATTTTGTTCAACATTGTTTTCTGAAACATGCGGAATGGCTAAAGCAATTTGGTCTAAATATAAAACGTCATTGGGTATGGTCTAATGGAGCAGCTTCACAATTCAAAGCAAGAAGACCATTCTATTTCCTTGCCAGGTATACCATGTTCTAACAAACATTATCTGAAGGTGGTTTTAATATAGAGACCTATAATAGTGGCATTAAAGTTGTAATAAAATCCTTGTCTAACATCAGTAATATTATAATACGTGTTTTTTTTTGTAATTTTATCGTGCCAAGAGTATATTAATCTTCTTCTATCCATTGAATAAATTGCAGATACAATGTTTTTTTGGGATGGAAAATGTCTTGGAACTTTTTTGGATCCAGACATGGTAAGGGAGAACACGACGGTGCAGGAGCAGTGATAAAAAGGTCTTTAACTCAATACCAATTGCAGCCAAACTGCCCAAAGATAGACTGTGCTACAGATGTTGTGGCGTTATTGAGACGGACCTTGTCAGATGGTGCTACAGCCACCTATGCATCCCAGGCCTGTTATGTAAGCAGGATTTTTTGGGTGATTGAATTGGGAGATGTCGAAAGGGGAAAAAATTGGGATGTGAAGGCTGTAAAAAATACCCGCTCAATGCACTCTGTTTCTGCATATTCAGAGCATGATACAACTGCTTTGAGAACACGTTCACTATCTTGTTTCTGTAGTGCATGTAAACAGGAAAAGTGGAGGAGATGTGTGAGCAAGTCACACGTTCCTTTCTGGACATACCTTATTTTGAAGCCTACAGAAGAAGGGGAAGACGATGACGACGAAATAAATGAGGATGCAGCATATGAAGGACACTATGACACCCTCAGTCAAGCTCTTATTGTTGGTGATAATTTTGTTGTTCCCGCACCAAATGACAATGAAGAAAAAGTGGATTTCTATATAGTGAAATGCACTGCAGCTATTCAAGAGTTTCATTCAGACACTGAAGATGACTGGGGCAATATCATTGGGTGAGGATCCTATGCTATCAAAGGGTTTTACTATCGTATGATAAATGAGCAGACCTACGAGCTTTTGGACAAAAAGCCAGAGGTGTTCATATATTCACATCTTGTTCGGGCAATCAAAATCCCCATGATACCCTATCCCAGCAACACAAAACTATATACAATATCACTTGATGTTAGTGAGTCTATCTACAATAGTATGCCTTTTGAGCTGTAACCATCTTAAGAAATGCATAATGCATAATTTTGTGTATATCTGCCTATTACTGTAAACTGAACTGTCTCCCTCTCCCTCTCTCCCTCTCTCTCTCTCTCTCTCTCTCTCTCTCTCTCTCTCTCTCTCTTTGTCACTTCTCAGTATCATTTCTGTATCATACCAGTCATTTCTCAGTATCATACTGGTATCATACCAGTCAATTCCCAGTATCATACCGGTATGATACAGTATCATACCAGTCATTTCCCAGTATCATACCCATATCATACATTCCCTCTCTCTCTCTCTCTCTCTCTCTCTCTCTCTCTCTCTCATTTCTAAACATCATACCAGTCATTTCTCAGTATCATACCGGTATGATATTGAGGAGTGACTGGTATGATACCGGTATTATACAAGTTCCTCTGTCTTTCTCTCTCTCTCTCTCTCTCTCTCTCTCTCTCTTTGTCATTTCTCAGTATCATACCAGTCACTTCTCAGTATCATAGCAGTAACTCCTCAGTATCATACCGGTATCATACCAGTCCCTCTCTCTCTCTCTCTCTCTCTCTCTCTCTCTCTCTCTCTCTCTATGTGTGTGTGTGTGTGTAACGTCTCAGTATCATACCGGTCACTCCACAGTATCATACCGGTATCATACCAGTCCCTCTCCCTCTCTCTGTCACTGCTAAGTATCATACCGATCACTCCTCAGTATCATACCGGTATCATATTAGTCACTTCACAGTATCATACCAGTCACTTCTCAGTATAAGACTCTCTCTCTCTCTCTCTCTCTCTCTCTCTCTCTCTCTCTCTCTCTCTCTCGTGTCACTTCTCAATATCATACCGGTCACTTCTCAGTATCATACCTGTATCATACCAGTCACTTGAAAGAATCATACCGGTATCATACATGTCACTTCTTTGTATCTGACTCTCTCTCTTTCTCTCTCTCTCTCTCTCTCTCTCTCTCTCTCTCTCTCACTTCTCAGTATCATACCACTCATGCCCAATATATACCGTTATCAGACACTCTCTCTCACTCTCTCCTTTTATTTGCAATATACTTCAAATATAGAATACAACGTATTTCCGTGCAACTTGCTTCTAAATATATTATACATGAATTATGTTACATTGATTGAGCCTTTTGGCTGAGTAATTCTCCATTTACATCCATCAACAAAAAAATACATCGACAAAAGTCGCCCACTTCACAGACTTTATGAAGCTTTCTTTTTATATAAAAAATCTGTTCCTTTCTTCTTGAAAAATTCAATCCGCCATTTCCAATAAAAACAACGCACATAGGTGTCGTCAGGTTGTCCGTCTACACAAATTACAGTCCTCTTTGTATACTCAATTCTGTCCTTAGAGTACAACCAGTGTGCCAGCCAGTTTATGACAGTGGTTGACAGAAAACAGGCGCGCACTTCTTTAGACTGCTTTTCTAGCTTGGGAAAAACAAGAAATGACCCCAATGGATTAAACATTAGCTTATATCCAGAATCATCAAAGATAAGTGTGTCAGGTGGTAGGTCAGGAAAATTTTCGAGATTCTTGTGGAACACTGGTTTATCTGTCGCGCCCAATTTAAAAGGGACCCTTGTGCACTGCGCTTGACTTACCACTCTATTGAATCTTTTGTTATGGTCAGGGAACACTGTCGCTAGCGTGCGTTTGAGCTTCTCAAACTCGCAGCAGCTCCATATCCACACTTTGAACCATCTGAAACAAAAATTCAGAAACACTTCTGCATCGGGCCTTACCCAAAACTGTGTATCCCCTTCAACAACATACCGCATTTCTGGCCAGTGGGGCAATTCTTCACCATATTTTCCATCAAATTTCTTGAGCAGTAATCCATTAAGGTCCAAAATGAGAACCCTACGCTGGACGCTCAACGGAGGTGGTGGCCTTGGCCATATCAATGGGATTCTTTTAATTAGTCTATACCATAGAGGAAACACGAGCACTGCAGGAGACAACACGCAATTCCATATTGCACGAATGTCAGCCCTGCCATTCTACTTGTCAGCCCTGAACCTATCTGCAAGGCGCCATTCTTCAACTGAAAACATATCTGCAGATGCAAAGTTACACAAGACTCAAATTTAAATATGCAATTAGGACATATCTATAGATTGAAATCATACAATAAAAACACGCAATGTTCAAAAATTAGGCACAAGATGAAAGAGACGTCGAATGGGAAAGAAAGTTATATTAATTTTAGAAGTGGTTACATAAAAAGAAACATGGGGGGGCAAACTATAATCTTTTGCAGGCTCTGGGTTTAGGGTCAGAACTTGTGTCGGTATTCTGCATCTCCTTAGTGTCTTCTATGTCCATCTCCTCTTCTGGCTGCCCCTGGGTCTCTTCCTCTTCCTTGCTTTTTTACTCCATTTCAGGCTTCTCATCTCCAATCTTCTCGATTTTTTTTCTTTTTGCCTTTCTTATATGCTGAGCAAGGGTCTCCTTGGGACTTCCCTCCAGCCTGACATCTACACGACCATCAACTTTAGAAAGCTGTGTAGCAAGAGATCACTTATTAGAGCCATAATCAATGAAAAAAATTACTCTTACCACGTTGGCCTCGTTTTCTTGGGGTCTTTGATCGTGTCACCCGCACGCTGTCTAGCAACACATCGTCTTCCTCATTCTGGGTTTTCTCTTCAGCACCAGTCGTACTCTGCTCCTTTACCTCAAAGTT
The DNA here is from genome assembly GCF_014529385.1 of Adiantum capillus-veneris. Lineage (NCBI taxonomy): Eukaryota > Viridiplantae > Streptophyta > Polypodiopsida > Polypodiales > Pteridaceae > Adiantum > Adiantum capillus-veneris. The sequence continues at coordinate 149,829,749 of NC_140932.1, read as the reverse complement.
TTGTTCTTCTTCTGTTGTTTCCAAAACAGGTTTCTCAGCATTACCAGGGACATTTTCATCAAGCAATACCTCCACAGGTGTCTTGTATGCAGGCGTCACTGCATCGTTCCCTGTGTCTTTACCGGCAGTAGTTCTGAAGCAGCTTGACTCTGAAAAAACATCAGAGAAGACAAAAATCAACCACCTGAAAAAACATCAGAGAAGACAAAAATCAACCACCTGATTACCCATTGAAACAATTTTCTCACCTGTTTTTGGGCATGGTTCAAATGGCTTCTTCTTTAGAAGGGATTGGTCTTCTGCAGAAATAACTCTGAGGCAATCCTTAAGCATGCACTTTCCTTTCTCAGCCAAGTGAGCATAGCAGAATGCATGGTATGCATGTGAACAAGGCAATAGAACAACATGGCTTGAGCGATTGTGATCATGAATTTTTACACCACAAGCATTGCACACATCAATGAGAACAACACTATGTCCAAGAGCTGTTACTTGTGCAAGCAAGACTATGGTTTCAGGTAGCATTGGTTGACTAATCATGCCTGTCACAAACGTGACATAGAGACCAAAGGTTTCCTCACGGTCCAAGCATTTGGATAATTCTTCCTGTAGGCAAGAGACCTCTGTTATCAGACAATGTCAAACAGGTATAAAATCGGTATGAATGCTTGAAAATCGGTATAATGATGTTATCATACCGGTATGATTACATCCTACTGGTATGATGTTATCCCACCGGTATAATGTTATTATACTGGATAGTATAACATCATACCGGTAGGATAACATCCGGTAACATCATACCGGTACGATAACAGTATACCGGAAGCATAACATCAAACCGGTTGGATTTTATCATACCGGTTGGATCTAACCATACCGGTCGGATGTAACCATACCAGTAGGATGTTATCATACTGGTGGGATTATCTCCTAAATCCTACCGGTAAGATAACATCCTATCGGTAGGATGTAATCATACCGGTAGGGTATAATCCTACCGGTATTGTCATCTACCCTTACCGAATATGATATAATCCTACCGGTATGAAAAATCATACCGTATGATACTTTGCATGTATTATACTACAATCAGATGGAGTTAAAAGCATACCTGTGCCTGCTGTAGGGTGGCTTTTTCTTGGTCAAATTTTTCTTGGAGGCTGTCAAGCAAGCCTGTTGGTACATTGGCATCATCAGGGAAGTGCATTCGGATGGTGTCAAGGGCACCCTCGCAACGGTGCACATCAGCAACAGATTTGACCACTGGATCCTTAGCCTTATGACACTCGGCTGATACATTGTCATGAGATTTTCTTACCTCAACAAGAAGTTCTTGCAAGGAAGTGGATACTTCAACACTAAAGGCAGACTGAGTGGTCGCAAAAAGTCCACTTCCGACTGGTGTACTTCCGGATGGGGTATTTACTAAGAAGATGGCAGAACCACTTGGGGTACCTGTGGATACTTGGGAAGTCTCTAACTTCCATTGTTCTCTTTTCCTATCTAAGTGACCTTCATTGGTCACATTCTTCACCACCTCAGATGCAAACTCAGCCCACTTTACCGAACGTGTGCATACGAAATAAACATATCCGCATGCAAACTTGACTCCCAGCAGATAGTTTAGTGGTTTGGATTGGTACACCTGCTTGTAGAGCTGGTAGAGTGCCTTGTAGTGATCCGGCCTTGCTGTTTTTATCGGCACTTTTTTCTCCTTCACTGGAAGACACGTGAAAACTTTCATCCAATCGGATATGGGCACATCTACATCTGTCAACTTCCTAACATCTTTCCCCTCAAGACTTAACCCATATTCCCTGTGAAAATCCTCCTTTGTCGTGCAGAATGACTTTAATGGCACCTCCACATCCTTGGGGTGAACAAAGCGGCTGATTTTGGGAGGAGGCTGTAACTTCTGTCTCTGAAAGAAATAAATCCATACTCATTACTCAATGTATCCACACCTCAGTACTCTACTACACACAGGTCCGATGTACACAACACAGAGAGAGACAGAGAGAGGTGACATACCTTCGTGGGAGAATGTCGGGTCTTTGTGGGGGAGACCTGTCGGGCTGCATTCCTTGGGCTCTTTCTTAGGTTGCTATCCATAGCGAAGAATAAGCAGCGTGCACAGGGGGCTATAGAGAGAGCTGAGAAAGGTGAAGAAGGAGAAAGGCACAAAGATACAGAGAAGTCACAGTCATGAAAACATTCGACTGAACATTCGTTCTGCCGTGGGCTCCACACGTGTTTTTGAATCCTCCACATGATTTTTAAGATTTTGTATCCTCCACACAAATATTTAATTCAAACAATTCTTGCCCATAACACCAGTTTCATACCCCCTAAATTTTAAGCCTCCAAAAGAAACTTTCAACCGGTTAAAACCGGGCCACCTATTCATGCATCCATCCTAATAGCAATATCCATTGCTCGTCTTCAACAGTCAAATGAGTCCATCAGGAGAAACACCATACTCCGTTATGAGTGTCTTCTATTCCCCCTATTAGGAACTTCGGTTGCGTAGACAAAATGTTGGACATATCAAAATAGAGTGACATGGGTGACCCTTTGGGGTCGAGAACACTTCAGGAACAATATCCGTCTGGCGATGGTAAAGGAAGCCCTGAGCTTAGGGCCACAGTATTATTATGTGGAACATTTAATGAAACGTGGATTTTTCGAACGGTTATATTTGCTCTCGCAGTTTCTACCACATCCTTAGATATTTTTGTATCCCCATTTTGGTATACCCCTAAGAGGATATTTTAACTACTCACCCCAAACCAGGGAGTTTAGTGTAGTTTTAGCCAATCATATCTTACCTTTGGCTGAGAGTCCAAATATGTGTTATTATTGTGCAGCTGCTTGTGTGATCATGTAATGGACGGGCTAATTGAGATGTAAGCGTGAAGACAAAGGGTTTTTATTGAATCAAAGCCATGCTCTTTCTGTCCAATTGTGTAGTGAAGCATGAGAAAGGACTCATGCAATTTTGTGTGTGTGTGTGTGTGCGTGCGCGTGTGTGCATGTTTGTGCGTGTGTGTGTGTGTGTGTGTGTGTGTGTGAGAGAGAGAGAGAGAGAGAGAGAGAGAGAGAGAGAGGGTGTATGTAGAGAATACCGAAAAGGGGAGAGCTTGTTCATAGAGAAACCATGTAGCTCAAACCATGCTGCCACCTGTGCATACCAACTTGTTGTATCTCCCTATATTACCAAGTGCCGTGAGGACTCCAAAGCCAGCCGAGCATAATGATCTCGTGGCATCTCCCATAAGTTTTTTATGAATGCCACTGATCTTCCAAGAGCCCATCCACCACCAGAGGAGAGGCAACCAGCTATGCTCAGATGATCGTAAGGGGAACCGAGGCCTTAGCCTTTATCATTTTGGAGATCATGGAGATAAGTGGTCTCTCTCCATGTCTCGCCACCTGATGATCTATTGAGGGTCTCCATATCTACTCTCCATATAGCATAGTTGAGGCAACCAAAATATAAAAAAGGCATAGCTTGGTGTAAGGCTCTTGGAACTAAGCTAGGTAAGTTTTTGCCGTTCGTCGCACAAGGTACAGAAAGGTAATGTCTGTGAGTGATGATGCCCGTCTCTCTGCACTTCTCGTTCTGGGGCATCTTCCCAGAACCAGGTCTATCTAAAGTGTGGCTACGTGGGAAGGCTTGTACTGCTACATTATGTAGTGTCTTTGTTAAAACCTGTGTGAGCTCATAAAGAGGGCACCCTGGTTCCTCCACGTAGAGGCACAAGTATATCTCATCAATATAGACAGAGTATGTCTCCCTCGTAAATATATAGCGAGTGGGCTGGGTGCCTGTGATGGTGCAACTATACTGTAAGAGAACATAAGCGTAAAACTCACAATACATGGAATGAAACTAAGGATAGTATCCGAGCTCCATGGTGATGGGCAGAAACAAGTGAAACCGCTCGATTCAAGTGGTGCAAAATAGCATATAGCAATATATAAGATATTTGAGAATCCGTGGCCTCGATCTCACTCACATATAGCTGGCATGATCATCTATGCAAGCAATGTATGTCATCGGTTGTAGCTCCTCCCCGTACAACCACTATGACATACCCTCATCCCCTAAGCTTTGATCTCGTCTCCTGTCTATGGTGACTCCCAGCTATATCCACTAGCATGTGGTGAACTCTATTCAGGTGTCTGATGCATCTCCAAGTAAAACACAATGTCCCTCCCAATGAAATTGTTCAAAGGCTCCTACACCCAATCTCAGAGAGCCATTACACAGCAATGTTGAGTCGGGCCCCATAGGCATGGCGCCGTCATGTGGTACGCCTCTCCATAATCACAAGGTGGTCCTCTCTATAAAAAGCCACCTTCCCCTTCTCTCTTGCCGCCCTGATCTCTGGCATGAGCTGCATCACATGTGCTAGGTGTGGCAAGGTAAGATCGTCTCCTAATCCTGACACCTTTCTTCTTTAAGTTTCGCCTCCTTTTCAAGAACTCTTTCTTTGCTTCCATCGAAGGAAGCACAAAATTAGTACCCTTTCTTTCACTGAGGGGGTCGCATATCTGCCTTCTTTTCCCCAACCTCCATGCTTTGGTATGTGTGGGTGCCGGCACCCCTCATCATTGTCGTAAGCTCCTGAACTTCCTCATCCACATTATCACGGTCTTTAATACCTGATACCTGTACATGCATGGATCGTGTCCTCCTTCCTCCAACGTCATGTTAATGATAGTTGGGGTGGGCGTAGGCTCCTTGGTCCTCTCTTTCTTCGCCACTTCAATCCACTTTCGGCCTCCTCTCTTACCTTTTGCTTGAGGTTCGTTTTGACAGCTTCAACCCATATGTTCTTCACATTGCTTCTCCTTGGTCATCTCGTCTTCGATGGCTTCCTTGTCAATGAGTATCTCCCTCTCTTTTTGTTATAAAGGTAGCAATAGTGCCTTCACTATTTCTCTCTTGGAGACTTTCTCCTCCCCCCCCCTTCTCTCATGCTCGCAAAGAAAACTGTTTTCGCATTTCTCCATCCTTCCATGTCCTTCCTCCTAGCTTTCATTTCAAACCAATGTCAAAATGCCCTCGTCTGAGAGCGAGAATTTCACCTTGCTAGCCATTAACGATGGGCTGAAATTGACACCCAATTTTAGCCATCATCGTACGCATGTGTAATACTACTACTTGAGAGAGAGAGAGAGAGAGAGAGAGAGAGAGAATTTTAACATCGTAGGAAACTATCCCAAAAGACCTTAAGTATCTATCGGACGAGGAGAGTTGAACTCAAGACCTTTCAAGAGGGAAATGGCATAACCAATCTACCACACTGGGGGGGGAGGGGGGAGAGAGAGAGAGAGAGAATCTTGTCAGAGCATCAGCTCGCCATTGTGGGCAGAGAGAGAAGAGAGAGAGCTGTGTACAACCTTTAAAGAGAGCATCAACCCATCACGTTCGGCAACGCGAGAGAGAGAGAGAGAGAGAGAGAGAGAGAGAGTTGATTCGTCCCCAATGTAGTTGATTCAGGTGCAGACTTCCTAGGTCTTGCGGCCAACCCTTTTATGGGACTTCATAATTTATGCTGTCACGATGGTACAAGAAACTATTTGCACTAAATTACACCATTGAGGTGAAAAATTTGCATACATTTACACCATATCCAGATTCCAAACAACTCTCAATATATCAAAATAGCACTAAATGCGACAAGGTTGACAACATGAATAGAACAGAAAATACTGCCTTACATATACAGACCCATCACGTTCGAATGACAGGCCGTGTGAGACCCATACCGGACCCACTGCCCACATGTTTGAACACAGAAGCCTGCAAGCCTTCATCATGGCCTGCAAATCCTGTTCCTCCCTTTTCAAGAGTTACAACATGCTTCAACTTGCATGGCCTGCTGCATACAGTGCATGCATTATCTTTCAGCAAAAAATTATCCACACACTTTTTACAAAAGACGTGACCGCAAATCTTCAGAGCAGCAAGCGTAAGAGTGTTGGTAAATGTCGTATTGCAGCATGGACACATAAAATTGGGATCAAGAAAGTTTTCTCCACTTTCCTTGGATAGCTCAGTGAAACAGACAGGAAAAAGGTCTTTCAATTTCAACTTTTCCTTCCCTTCGGGGCATACCGTATCCGTACTAGGTGCATCGACACGTTCTGGAGCCTCTGGAGTTGCAGATGGCAGCCAAAATGCTTTCATTGTCCTCAGAGCTTCCTCTTCATATGACGTCACCCTCACACTGTTGGCACCATGGAAGCCACTGCCCTTGTCTGCCATTGCATTCTTTCCAGTGAATAAAGGATCTGCACCATTGTTCTGACGCTCAAAAGCCTCCAGCTCTTGCTCTTTCAATAAGGCCTGCCTTTCCAGCTCCTCTTCCTGGTCTTGCTTCTGTTGAGCAGCAAAACTGGCAATCTTCCTGCATTTCGCTCCCTGTGTTAGCATGCATCTCATATTCATAACAAAACTGACTACTTACAATCTTATTCACCATTAATTCAAAAAAGAAAAGTTGAAGCACATTCAATTACCTGATTACAACCTTAGCATCCGTGTGGGCCCCGGCCCCGCGGGGGGGGGGGGGGGGGGGGGGGGGGAGGGGGGTACGCCCCTGGAGCCTCCGACTGTCCCTCCTCAAGAGAGTTTTTTTCCCCAGGCCAGATTTCCAATTCCTGCCTTTATGGACTATGTTCGAATTAGTTCTTACATAAGTTTTCTGCCAACGTGGCTTCATTTATTACATAGCCTGTGGGCTGCCCATTGTATACACTTCTGTACTGCCCTGGGGGCAAGCCTATTTTGGGCATTGGCATCCTTAGGGGTTTCCTGTGATAGAAGCATCCCTGTTCTTGTGCGCGCGCGCACATAGAGAGAGAGAGAGAGAGAGAGAGTGTTCCATTATTGTCCTCGGAGGTCACATATGACCCATGGGACCAAAAAGGTGAACAAAGGTATCTCCTCTTGGTTGATATAATTGGTGGGGGGGCCTGAGGGTCTACAAGATAGATGATACATGGTGGTTTGATGAAGCAACCTTAGGGAAATAAAAGAGGGGTGAGGGGGAGGGGAACTAAGGGGCCTGGACGCTGTCGGGTGCTGCTTTCGTAGTCCGAAACTCCTGGACGATGGCCCGTGCGCCGAGGTAGACTGCCCACTTACCCCCTGCACAAGCCTCAGTAACCTGAGAGAGAGAGAGAGAGAGAGTGCAAAACTGAGGTTCAATTGTGCTCGGCAAAACCCAGTAAAACCCTCCTGTATAGACTGTTGTCGCACACGCCCACATCCCGTCTACTATCATTGTGACTGCAGCTAGCTGCCATCGCTACACCGACCGATGACCACATCATCCATCACCTACAACAGTGCCCTACATTGGCTGACAACAGATGCTGGATCACTCTGCTAGCATTGTTGAGGCCCATTTGGCCCAGCTGCCATACGCCAGTGCATAGTTTTTTTCGCACGCGTGTGGTTACCCAGCCGTACTCCCATACCGGTCCAAGTGCAGAAGTGTACGGAAAGTGATTCCGTAGGCCAACCAGCCAGTAAAAAATTTGGGGCAAAAAATTTCGCCTGCAGTTTTTTGGCCGCGCGAGTTGGGCTGCTGACTCTATGATGCAGGCATTGCAGGGAGCGTGAGATTTGGGCACATAAGCGAGCTGACAGCGAGATTTGTTCTTTTTCTACATGCCTTTGGGCCTTAGCCAATCAAATTTGTTTGGTTATGAGTCATTGATTGATTGATTATGGTCATTGGGCATTAGCCAATCAAATTTGTTTGGTTATGGTCATTGATTGATTCGTGTTCCGTGTGCAGATTGAGTAACAAGCTAGTCACTAAATTCTAATTTCTAAAGTTTCTATGGTTTTGTGTTTGTGTATAAAGTTTTGAAGATGGTGGTGTATGTAGGCTTTTAAGCATCCTATCACTATGTAGTAGGCTATCTGACGTGTGGAATTCCAGGTAGTCCAATCCGTACTTATTCCGTACCAGTGTGCGTCCGACGTGTGGTTGACGTATGGAAAAACTATGCGCCAGTGTTATGTCACATTTTCAATAGCCTATATTGGTTGGGGTGCACACACTATGTCCACAATGCGCACTCCTATTGTCCCCCACACTCATACTCAGATACAAAACCCTCCAGTGAGGGTAAAAAGTGCCCTAGCAACTACTGTAGGAGGGAGGAGGAGGGAGAGGGTATCCAGTGTCCACCAAAGCCTCCGAAAGATAAGTCATCTCCAAACTGCTCCAAAGAGGAAACCATCCAAGAAGGGATGGGCGTGACTAAGAATCCCTAGATAGCATCAAATGATGCATTGATGGAGAGGGTAAGTGCTCTAGCAACTACCGTAGGAGGGAGGAGGAGGGAGGAGGGTATCCACCAAAGCCTCCGAAAGATAGTCATCTCCAAACTGCTCCAAAGATGAAACCACCCGAGAAGGGATGAGCGTGACAGAGAATCCCTAGACAGCATCAAAAGATGCACTGAGGGGCAACCACTGCACAGAAGGTTGAAGAAGGGCAAGAAGAGGCTGAAGAGGATATAACCAAAACTATTGCCACGGAAGGAGCCCATCAAAGAGGAATAAGAAAAACCACCAGTGAACGCCATGAAAGGAATAGAGGAGAGCGCAAGTAGCCACCAGGTAGCTCCTAAACAGCACCACCACAAGAGGAAGCCAGCAAGTACCGCCGAAAGCCAGCAGAGCAAACAATAGCAAGGAGAAACAAACCACCAATGAAATGCCCTGAAGAAAATCAAGGAGACTGCAGTTCAACCACCCAGTAGCCACTAATAAGCACTACCGAAAGAGGGAGCCAGGAAAGTCGGCGTCGAAAGCCAACACCACCAGCACCAGCACAGCGAGGATGGCTGAACAGCACAAAAATGTAAAGGAGACCACCGGTCCAAAGGCAAGAGTGGAGGTTCTCATGTAGCCCAAACCCATCAAGCTACTGTCATTGGGAGGAATGCACCACATTGAGGAGCCCACTCAGCCACCCCCACCAAAAAGAAAACAAAAACTCGCACGCACGCACACCCACCGGATACGCGAGAGAGAGAGAGAGAGAGAGAGAGAGAGAGAGAGAGAGAGAGAGAGAGAGAGAGAGAGAGACCATATAGACAAACACATACAAACAAAAAACAACACCAAATGTTGACACACACATATTGAAATGAACACGCGACACTATCTCCCAACTACACGGATCACATATGGACACACGTCGGACAAACCACCCAACCATAGCCACCATCTAGCAGTTCCCCCATGTTGGGGCCAACGTCAAAGGATGTAGGCGTGCACCTATAAGACCGAGCGTCCCATACCACCCGGCGTCACCTCCACGAGGTGACCTCACGCACTCCTAGCCTGGTCGGCTAACCACTGGCACTCTGCCAGTGGGAGTCAATAACTACACATGAGGCCTTGGCCTCCCTTTACAAAAATGACTGGCCACACTAGTCGGGTTTACACTACGTCCGCATGGGCACTAAACACCTATCCCTACGGTGTCATAGACTAGATCCCCTCTCCTATTATCCAGACATAACATACTCAAGAACCATTGATGTCCTCATCAACAAAGTAAGGATACTCAAATTTCAAAGCTCTACCCGATTTCCAAGTACCAAACTTTTCAAATTGACCCTTCCATTTAATTAAATACTCATCATAAGCACTTCGACGCGAATGACAGATATGGTGATCTAAAACAACCTCTGGTTCTCGAGGAATATACTCAGTTTGGATATCTTCCCATACATTTTTCTACAATCTCACCTTTACCTAATTTTTCTTTAAGACAGCTAACATGAAACACTAAATATACACTGGCATCCAAAGGAAGAGTGTCACAAACTGATGACGTGGTAGTGCACACACACACACAAACGCATGCTGACGTGGCAGCCAGTACGGACGCCCGGATAATGCGCTGACAAAATGCTGACGTGGCAGTCCGGATTTTATGCTGGATTTTGCGATGATGACATGGCAGTCCGTACGCTGTACGGAATTGCGCAAATTACGCTACCTGGTTTTTATTAGCAGCTTTTGGGCATAATGCTTTTGGGTTGAAGCTTTTGAATTAGAGATTTTTGGGGCTCTGCTTTTGGGCATCCCTTGCATCAATAAATAAGTTGTCTGGGCCTCATTACTCAGAGCATATGGACGCAGAGTCTGAGAGTGAGCGCCTGCCTACTCTCTTGAACACAAATTAATATAAAAAGAAATATCGAAAGGGGCGCCAATCTTTGGGGCCAATACCTCTAGGCACAGAACTACGCCGGGTCGTGTCGTCTTTGTGAATTGTTTTGAAGTAAATCTCTGTTGTCTCGCGGTAGAATCTTGACTTGGGGTGTCCGAGTTTGTTACAGTGGCGTCAGAGCGCCGCCGATGTCTCTTCTACCGGGAAATCGGATCCTTTTCTCGCAACACTTATGGATTTCAACAAGAACCAATCGACTTCTTCTGTATCTACTAATGCGGGAGAAAATCAAGAAGAAGATTTTCATGATCAAACAGAGGAAAAGTGCAGGCCACCGCGACCTACTCGGTTCGAACGAGGTGGCATACTCAATTCGAGCTTGAAGAGATGGAACGTCAACAGCAGGTTGACGAGGCAACAAAGCAAATGATTAAAATTGCACATCCAGTGGTAGAAAGCCACGGAACCACCCATCAAACCGGCAATCAAGAAACCTCCTTCTCCGAGGATGTTTACAGAGCAAGAATTACAAGAGGTGGTTCAGACACCGATCAACCGGCTTTTGGACGCAAACAACAAATCCTTTTCTGTACATTACACAAAAAATAAGCACAAAGTAAGACTCAAGGTCGAAATGTGGAGGAATAACAAGACAAGCCAAAAAAATATGAGAGACCACAAAATGAGAGAAGATTATTTGTAAGGTACTCACATCCAGTACGATTATTGACACCAATGAAATGACACACATTTGAACCAGATCACACATCATAAAAATTTAACCTAAACACTACGATCATTCTGTAATATACTCACATTGGTAGGTCTAATACGGCAGCAATGCCACTAAAATTTAGTCATGGCCATCATATCCCATTTTGATATCTAGACACGGAACTCTATAACAGATTAACCTAGACCATTCCTTGACATGTCCACTCTCTCTCTCTCTCTCTCTCTCTCTCTCTCTCTCTCTCTCTCTCTCTCTCTCTCTCTCTCTCTCTGTGTGTGTGTGTGTGTGTGTGTGTGTACCTTTTGATGTCTTTCTTCTGCGCGAGCAGGCAGTGCAGGATGCATTCCTTGCAGAAAAGGTGGCCTTTGGGGCAGCACAGGGGGTCAATGAAGGGCTTGAGGCAGATGCAGCAGGCGTGGAAGGGCTTGATGGATTCCTTGCCAAGGCGCTGCCTTTGAGTGCCATATCCCAGCTTGCGTTTCTCATCGTACGTGAAGAAGGCGAGATCGTTGTTGTTCTTGGAGTGGCGCTGCGGCATCTTTCGTCACTGTGTTCTCTCTGCCCGTTCTGTCGCTCTCTCGCTCACTCTCTTTTTTTTTTTTTCCGAAACTCACAATAGTGAGTGAATTATATTAATCGACACAAAAAATTACAATGTCTTGTCATACTCGTGTTGAGCCATGATATCATCTAAGGAGCATAATTACATCGGGAGCGATCCCAACCAACTCGCCCCCTTATCCTTGATACAAAAGGTTCATTACCATGTTCTTCTAAGATCTTTTAAATACCAATAGCCAAGATTTTTCCCCATCCTAAGCATACCCTCTGCTGACAACAAGGCACAAGTAGTCCTAAACCAATCCTCCGAGTGTTGCTTGCACACGAGCGTCCAAATTAGCACTTTGCTTTCTTGTATAATTTCTCGCTCACTCTCTTATACCGAAGGTCGGTTTAAACTTTATGTGCAAACGCTCTTTTCAACCTTTCAAAGAAGGCACTCACCTTTAGTAGCATGCATCATAAGGCCCCTGTCACACACGTCCGAACGAACGTGGACGTGTGCGACTTTGAGTTGGCAGAGTTCCATTGGTTCAGCGTGCTGTCCGCCAAAGGAAAAATATAACCAGGGTTGCCCCCTCGTCCACAACAAAAAAGCGACGGACAACCAAACTACAATGCACGTGAATGCAACTGAGTGGATGCAAACCTCCACTATCTAGGTGCAGGTGCAGGCCGTTACAGCTGCGCTACTTTGATTCGACGTTGTTTTTGGAAAAATACACTAATACGTAAATTATCCGCGGCCCATGTGACACACATGGTGCCCAAATATGGCCTTTTCACCTTGTCCAGCCGCCCTTGTGTGACAGGGGCCTAAGATTCATGAACTCTCATCCCCTCGTGTTCCTCTTCCCCTTGGAGTTACACTAGACAAAGCCATTGCGCTTTGCCAAGTGCAAAAAACTCGGCCTCAAAGACCTTCACAACGAAGCCCACAGCATAAGCTAATCAGACCCATTGTTGCGAACTAGTCTTGCTTGGTGGGTGTTACATCTATAGAACATAACATGACATACACATATTGACATCAAGCATTTGGCACTGAAGTAAACAAGTACAAAGTGTGGTGGAAATTTTTTTAAAAAGAAGTGCATTTGTATTTATTAAACATATATGATGATTGATTACTTCTATAGCTGTCTGTAAAATGGTCCAATTTCATGGCTTTCTCTACAATTGTTTGAGCAGTGAGACCAAGGTGCTGCTCTTTGTCATACGTGTTCTAATAGATTTTGGAGTACAATTGGTTACTTGTTTAGTTGGTTGTGATTGTTGTTGCCTTACCTTTGTTGTGGAACACGAGCGGATGAGTAGAACCAATTGATAGACAACAACCATAGCTAAGCTTGGGGCTTAATGAGCATTGGGAAGAAGCAAGTTGTGTCCCATAGCACTCACTATACAATAGAGACGTACTAAAGGGGGTAATTGAATCGAGCAAAGGGTTGCAGCTTAATCATTCTGCTTAAACCCTACTTCTTAACCTACTTTGATAGTTGTTTGCATATTGCCATTCAGCCTAGTAATATTGACCATTTAGTCTCTAGACTGGGGACCCATCTTTGAGGCACTCATCTTGCTCTAAATCAAGTGTAGTCAATTTTCCCTTATTTCTTGTAGAACCTGAGAGAGAGAGAGAGAGAGAGAGAGAGAGTTATGGGTTGTCATAGTCGTAGAGAGCAAGGAGTCTTGGATGTTGCTCACAGAACGTGGTGCAAAACATATCTGAGGAGGAAAACGCTAGGATAAAGGGGTGTCCTCGCACTATAGAACGGTTATCCAGCGGAGAACGTTGGGCTGCAATATATAAGATGCATTGCCAAACAAGGACATATGAATGTAAATTGACATCAACCACCTAGGAATAAAATAAACATGTACAAAGTGCATTGAGTATTGCAATACATAAGTTGAATTTCCCAATCGTGAGAAAAGAAGTGCGTGTCTATTTGATATATAGATATGATGATGATCGAGATTGAGCATGTACTAGTGAGGAAAACATGTAGCTAAAATAAACTTAAAGTGTAATGGTAATTGATAATCATCTATTCCAGTCCCACTTACACTAATATAATTAACAAAATCAACCATTAATAGGCTACTTAAGGACCTCTTTTCTTAAGAAAGAAAAGAGAAACCTAATGCTCTAATAACAATGTAATGGAAATGGCCTATGAACTTTGAGAGTAGTGGAATTAGGAAATTAGGTGAAGCACTTTTGAGAGATTACTTTGTGAGCATAGAGGGTGAACTTAATTGATGGTAGCAACATAAACATGGTACTTAGTTAACTTTGCATGAACAATACTTTTGCAAGAGAGAGATTTTAGAGAACATGACAATAGTTAAGGACCGGATTCATATGGAGCCGGCCCCCCCTCCAATAGGTATTTGTATTATAGTTTCTCCCATCAAGAGAGACTTGGTACAATACAATCTTTGTGTCCCTTGTGACCTACGTGATGCAATGAAGATGGAAAGCTTCATGCATCACAAGCATAACATAAACTTGTAGAAAGTATTAACTATCACAAGCCTCGGTCCCAAGGCCTCAAATACCTTTGAAGGTGGAGAGAGCTAGCGGGTAATGAGGATAGGGAAGAGGAAGAAGAAACATTCCATAGGAGAAAGAAATAGTTCCTCACTTATCATTACTCTTCTTGCTAGCATATATAATAGAATAGTAATGGAGATGGAGAAGATGGCAAGCTTAAGCATTGAAGCATGACTCTTGGTTGGATTTGCATTCCATAGCCAAGAGTATTGGTGTAGGCTTTCACTCTCACAAGCTTGGAGAAGGAGGTAGTGTTCCTCAACTTTCACCAAGTGAGAATGTCCTTGCAAATGAGTGTGCGTGTGTGTGGAGTATATCCCTCTAGCACCCCCCTTCCTTGCTTTGGGCAAAATTTCTACATGCTACAAGCTCATTGGACCCCTCTCCCCTTAGCCAATCACATGCATCATGCAGTCAAGCACATGGGTAGTCTTTTCACAAGTGTCCTCCATACCCCTTAGAGAGAGAGAGCTTGAAAATATCTAGATATTTGTTAGATGGAAGTAGAAGCTCATTGGATCCCTCTTGATCCCAACCAATAGCATTCAAGCACACCATGTGGTTAAGCTTAGTGAGAGTCTGACATGTGTCCCATGTGCTCTTTTAGAATTGCCCTAACTTTGAGATTTTTATGCATAGGAAGTTTCTCAAGCAACTTTCTCATTAAGTGTGACAAGTACCTCAAGTACCTTAGTCATCAAGCACAGCCCTAGGTTGCCTAAGTTTAGGTCGGGTTCCCACCTCAAGCACAACCCTAGCTTGCCTAAGTTTAGGTCGGGTTCCCACCTCAAGCACAGCTCTAGCTTGCCTATGTTTAGGTCAAGTTCCCACCTCAAGCACAACCCTAGCTTGCTTAAGGTCAAAAGGACTTTTAACACTAACCATTGGAGGTCTTTAATGAAGCCAACCCTAAGTTCTTTTAAGCTTCATTAGTTAACTTTGCTCTTTGACAAACCATCTCTCAGTTGGGGCCCTTTATCATTGGCCCCGTGTTGAGATAGATCCGTAAGCACATGTCTATATTCTAACCCTTATTCCCGTTTATTATCCCATATTAAATGATCAGTTTAATATGAGAAAATCATTTGGGTTGGTTAGATATTAGATATTTAATGACATAAGAGCCATCTATTGCCACCTATTTTGGAATGGCTAAGAGCCATCGGTTTGTAATCCATCAGTGATTGCTTTCAAGATCGAACAATTCTATTCTGTTGAGTATCCCTCAATTCTAATGGACAAGCAAGAGTCTTGCCATTAGCCATTTTTTGGGTGTTATTTTAGCACTACACACTTTGCATGTGAAAATCAAGTTGAGTTTTTGAACGTCTTAAACTTATAAGGGCTTATCTCTACCAAGGTATATAGATGAAGCCAACATTTCTGACAACACAATGGTTCACAAAAACCCAAGATTATAAATTTTTGGGTCCGAAAAAGATCTAGTTGAGAATACGATTCCAACTTCAGTGGATCTTCTATTTTATCTATAGCACTAAGAGTGTCTATATGAGTCTAGTTTTGGGGTAAGACCCAGCTCGTGATTCCTAAATCAATTATTTAGTGTGATGGTCAATTCTTGGAATCTTCACACTTGCACTTTCAAGGAAAGAAGTCCATAAGTTGCCAAGGGCTCGTGGATACTTTCAACTTCTAAAGTTGAATTAAGATATTGTTGGCTGCTAGTTGAGAAGTTTCCATACAAAAGTCTAACCAAGCGGTTTGGCAATGTCGATTTTAACCGAGAGGTTTGGATTGCAACGACAACACCCAAGGTTACATGTGCAATATTACTTGCATTTTACTAATTTTCAAATTAGTGCTCCCAGGCCTTTGCAGGTAGGAAATTTAGGCCGGTGCCTTTGACTACAGGTAAATGAACACTATGTTCAACCTCCAGGTACACATATGATTTGTTTTTTTCCA
Organism: Adiantum capillus-veneris; assembly: GCF_014529385.1. NCBI lineage: Eukaryota > Viridiplantae > Streptophyta > Polypodiopsida > Polypodiales > Pteridaceae > Adiantum > Adiantum capillus-veneris. The sequence goes on along the minus strand of NC_140932.1, from coordinate 149,813,749 downwards.
TTTTTGCATATGTTTTTCTTGACTTTTTCAAGTTGGATTAATAAGCTTCTATGTTTTCATCCATTTTTGCTCTTCAGCGAGATGACAAGGTCACATAAGAGCTAAGAAATTTGGGCTTTAGTGTCCACAATAAATTTCTGCATTCCGCAGTTATGGATCCACTTGTAAGGTTTGATTTGGCACATGTTGTCACATGGGATACAACATGGTCTAGGAACTCAAGGAGTTTGGTTTAGCCAGTGTGGAGCATGGATAATGAGGGTCTCTCTCACACATGTCGCATGTGTGCTTACAATTACCTCCACACCCAAGTACATCTTGTACTTGACGGATGTTTTTTTATAGACATCCTTACCTCAGACATATTCCACCTGTGGAGAATATGAGTTTTTGGGATAGACACTAGCACCACAACTTCAATTATGTGTCGCGATGATGTCCCTAGGTGCTGGTCAAATCTGTTTACTCGACCATTTTTAGCATGACGTATCAGGAGCAATTTCAGTGGCCAAAAATTGTCGAATACTTAGAATAACTTGTTAAGGTACAAGTGCTTCTAAACAAAATTATAGATGGTTGTTTATACATATAGCAAGACTATGAGTTATTAATGAAAAAGTTTCATTGTTTGTACCTAGAAGTGCCTTATGTTTCCCCTTCTATTATGGTTCAAACAGCATTTCAAAAAGGCTTGCAAATGATTGCAATATCAAGTATTTAGTTCCCCTTTAATTATGGTTCAAGCGACATTTTAACAATGCTTGCAAGTGATTGCAATAGAAAATATTTAGTTTCTTTTCAGAACTATTTACACTCCCCTTTGCATGTATGCTAGGAGCATCACATTCGCCTTAAGTATTGCCAAGGATGATCATGGATATACAAGTTCGGATCTGTTATTTGCTAAAGGCATGCACACTAGGTGTTATGGGCCCTAGTGTTTAGCAAAGGCTGATTTGGAGCGGCATGCATATTCATAGCATTAGTTGCTTATCAAGAATTTTGCAATCTATGTGCAGTATCTCTATGAAATTACTTTTGGTTCTACCAATCACCAATAGAGGTCATGGCTTAGTTTGGGTGCTTGTGATCTTTCAATTTAACCACAATGGTTATTTTGAACATTATTGATTCCTCAGCAATGTTGTACGATATTGTGATCCTCCTTTACTAGTCATCTGGAAAGACTATCTGTAAGCCGTGGGGAAAACACCTCAATACTACCCGTTATCCAAGGGGGTATGCAAATTACAAAGTGTAATCTTGTGCTAAAGGATATGCAAAGTGCGTACATTAGCACAAGCAATCCAATTTGTAAGCATTCATTGCTCTATTGTTAAATGCTCTACTTGGAGTTTGATTACCATAAGTTAAAGCATTTTTGCGACTAGGTATAGTCTCTTCATGTATAAGTCAGGTTCTCAACCTTGAACACTAGTTATGGTGGGTTTGTTTACTGATGAAATTTAAGAACAAGTCACAGACTTAAACTTGGCTAATGAGTTATGTCAGCAAGTTACTTTCATGGACAGTGAAAAGAGGTTCTTTTTTGGTTACCTCTTTGTTGTTATCACTCGTTTAGCATTCTCATGTGCGTTCTAAATGGAGTCTACACACTATGATTGGATAGGAGCCGGTAACACAAGATGGTTGCAAATGGACAACAATGTGCAAAATCAAGATGTTATTATTGATTTCATTGGACCTCCTCCTGAACCGTGTTTTGGTCAAACAAACTGCTGGATCCATGAAGGATGCCACTGTGGAAAACATTAGTGTATCATCACTCTTGTTTTCGAGGACAAAAACGCTTCTCCAAGGGGGGAGTAATGTCAGGCCTAAGGTAGGATGGGCCAAGGCCAAGGGTCAACTCTAGATACATACACATACTATACAGGGGCTATATGTAGCTAAGAGCCAGAGGGCCAGAGGGCCTATATATAGGGTGGTTGGGTGGTTATGAGCATGTCTATCTTCCCTAGGCCTTTCATGTAATATCCTTTTGCATAATTATTAGTTGCTAACTGTTTCTCCACCTGTCAGCTGCAATAAATAGATGATTATCAATTACCATTACATACCTCTCCATTGGAAAGCAAATGCCCTCAGTTGCAATGTCAAAAACAGTGATTAGAAATCTGTGTCAAAAATAGCACATAGTAAAAGAAAATATTAATGAAACTAAACATCATTGCTTATGCCAGACGTCATCCACATAGAAACTCAAAGGATGCCTTTGCGGAGTCACTTATGGAGATGCATGAGGAAAAGAGTGATCAAATGTCAGATTGGGGATGAAAGGAGTCACATTTGAACATAGCATCACAATAGCAACATAGGATGTAAGAGACCTATGCTTATAGCTAGATGAACACCGCAACCGCTCAAGGAAGCTTCCTTCCAGCCCCCTTGTTGCATGCAGTTTCATGTCATGTTTTTGCCGTGGCAATATGGATGGCCTCAAGAGAGTCGCCATAAGAGCCTATCAGAAAATAAGATCTAAATTGGAACTCAAAGCCTAACTACTATAATACAGAGGTAGACATTGGCCAGTTTCACCTGCCAAAAGAAAAACAAGCCTAGGAATTTGAAGCAGGCGACGTCCTTGCAAGGCCTCAGGCACAGTAGCAACGAGAGACAACACTGTTGACGCATGGATCACATTATTGTATGTAGTGCCTGCAAGAGAGGCTTTGATAAATGCAGCCAAGGCATCATCATCAACATCAACGTCTAGGTTGATAGGCTAGTTGGAAGAGAGTAAGCCGAAAGCAGTGAGCTGGGGAGAGAGAGGGAGAAATGAAATGAAACGTTATATTAAACGCCTTCAAAGGTGAAAATTACATCTAAGATCGAAATGATACAATCTTGTTGGATGTGATACAATGTCTAGGTACAAAACAAAATGAAGCAAAGTAAAAAATAAAAACTAAAACTCTGAGAACATCAGACTAAAATCGTCATCATCATTCCCCTTACTGTCATGTTGACCACGCCCAAAAATTCTCAACAACGCAAAGCTCCATATCTGAGGCAACCACTGCTGATGAGGCTAGCGATGATGACGACGTCAATGACAACGATGCTTACTCCTCTGACTGCATGCTGCAAGCGGATGTCACTGCTAATGTAGCATTTGTAGGCTTGTACTTCGCTTCATCAATGGAGCACTCATGATCAATTCTACTAACAATGAGAGCTGCCCGAGCTCGCTTATTTGTGAGATAGGCTTCTTTGCAAGATGGATCGAAATGGGAGGCCTTCCAAGGTCGTCTAACCCTTCTTGCACTGGTGATTTTCCATAGCACGAGAGAGATGGAGAGATCAACGGGTGTGTGTGTGTGTGTGTATGAGAGAGAGAGAGAGAGAGAGAGAGAGAGAGAGAGAGAGAGAGAGAGAGAGAGAGAGAGAGAGAACGTGCACGCACACCTCCTAAAGTGGAGTGCTATGTCGGCACGACGAGAGAGGAGGGAGGGGAGGAGAGAAGAAAGACGCAGACACTAGGTGCAATCTCTCCCCGTGCAAGAGTGACCATTTTCCTTTTGCACGTATTTATTTATAGATTTCTTGAATGGTCAAATTGAGTAAAAACTGGCCGGCAGGTCATAAATGACCAAAGCTCATAAGGAGCACTTGAATAATCAAATATACATAAATTGTAATATCCTTTTGCATAATCCATTAGTTGCTAACGCTTTTTCCACCTGTCAACTGCAATGGATCTATTATCGGTTTTGTTGAGCCCACTATGTGTGATATGGTGCACACCTCGGGAGCTTTGGTCTTAATAATGGAGCCCTTTTTAGACTTGCCTACGGCTTTACTATTATTGAGCCATAAGAAGTCCGAAAGGAGCTATCCCTTGGAAACTTTGCTATGTTAGACTCACTCCACTACTCTCTATAATTAACCAATTCGAGCCGTGGGTGTAGACTTAAGTGCCTATTTTCAAAGGCTAAGAGGAGTAGCAACTAAGGTTTTGAATTGCCAAAGCATACACTAAGTAAACACATAAGTTCAATTAACATGGCTGACAATAATCAAGAGAGGAGAATGAACATTGATAACTTTGATTTTGCACATGAAGGTGCCAATGATTCCATGTTTGTTAATTATCTTGTCACTAGGTTGCAACAAGCTAAAGATAGACTTTGCTGAGCAAAAACAACAATTCTGTGCGAGATTAACCGAAGAGATGGCCGAGTATGTCAACTCTCAGTGGCCTGACTCTATCAACGAAGTAATCCACCATACCATGGTTTCTTCACACATCAATTTTCAACAAGGGGTTAGACGGAATGTCAAACCCATGGAAAAAAAAGACAAAAGTGATGCAAAGGGAAAAATTAATGCCCAAAATTTTTCCCATGGCCATTCCAACTACAATCGGTCCAAGGAGAAAGGAGTTTACAAAGGTAAAAATAAACTCTCTCCTGAAGATCTTGAAACTTTTCACAAGGATCACAAATGTTTTAAGTGTGGGGAGCAAGGACATGGCTATTGTTCTTGCCCCAAAAGAAATGCTCGCAATGAGACTTCTAGAGCTTCCACTATCGAAGCTCCAAAAGAGGATACTCATTGCAAAGGATCACCTCTCTCCTATGCTTAGGGAAAGGTAAGGGAGCTTTCATCATGTTTGACCTTGGTTCTGCTCTCAACTTCATATCAATGGAGTTGGCCACCAAGTTGGGAATTCAAGCTTTTGAGATGGGAGATGCTGTAATGGCCGATGCCGCTTTCAAGGGACAACAAGCCTCCGTTACTCCCTTGATTGGGAAGTTGAGGCTTCATGTCCAAAGCTATGTCACCAAAGAAGACTTCTTCATCTCTCCTCTCCAACATGAGGATGTTATCCTAGGGATACCATGGTTCAACCGCATGGCTGCCAACATGAAGTTCCCTGAAAGGAGAATCTACTTCACCTACAGGGAAAAGAATATGTATATAGATGCTAATGAGTCTCGTCATACTATACCACTTGTAAATCCTCTCGCCCTTGATAAATCAATGAAAAGCTCAGTTTCTGCGTACATGATTTTTGTCAAAGAATCCCTAAAAGGTCCTAATGTTTCATCAAAGGTGAATGGTAGGAATCAAGAAGAGTTAGACTTGTCTAAATTTCTAAAAGGATTCCAAGATGTGTTCATTGATGATATCTCTATGGACTTACCTCCGAAACGAGGGGATGATGACCATCGAATTGAGCTCCTATCAGGAAGCTCACCGCCTAACAAACCTCCTTATCTAGTTTCACAAGCTCAACAAGAGGAGATCATGAGGCAAGTACAAGAATTGGTAGACAAAGGAATGGTGAGGCCTAGATCCTCTCCCTTTTGCTCTCTAGTCCTTTTAGTGCAAAAGAAAAATGGTACATACTACATGTGTGTGGACTATCGCACACTAAACCATATCACTATCAAAAAAATATTTCCTGTACCCCGGGTAGAAGATCTATTTGATAAGCTACAAGGCTCTACCTACTTCAGTAGGATTGACCTTAAAAGTGGCTACCCTCAAATAAGGATAGTGAATGAAGATATCCTAAAGACCGCGTTTCGTACAACGTTTGGCCTTTATGAATATCTAGTCATGCCTTTTGGCTTGACTAATGCACCAGCTACATTCAATCGATTAATGGAGAAAATTTTTAGACCCTACCGCAAATTCACTGGAGTGTTCTTTGATGATATCATCATCTACTCCAATTCCTTGGAGGAACACAAGCAACATCTCCAAGTGATTTTTCAAGCATTAAGGGAGAATAAGTTTTTTCTCAATCAAAAGAAAAACGAATTTTTCCTTCAAGAGATTCAATACTTAGGTCATATTATCTCTCGAGATGGTATCCGTATGGATCCATCAAAGTTGGAGGTAATAAAAGCATGGCCTAATCCAAGGAATCTACATGAGCTAAGAAGCTTTATTGGTGTGTGTGCATACTATAGACGCTTCATAGCAAAATTCTCTCAAATAGTAGGACCATTACATGACTTAACAAAGAAAAATGTTAAGTATTCATGGACTGCTAAGGAGAAAAATGCTTTTGACAAGCTCAAAGAGAAGCTTATCTCCCAACAAGTCCTTATGCTTCCTGATCTCTCAAAGCCATTTCAGGTCCAATATGATGCTTGTGGTGATTGCCTTGGAGCAGTCTTGCTTCAAGAAGGGCTCAACACGGATGAACGGGTCTTAGGCATTTATGAGAAAGAGCTGCTAGCTGTTCTACATGCCCTAGACACATGGAAGCACTATCTATTGGGGACTCCATTCATCTTACGAACAGACCATCAAAGTCTCATGTACTTCATGACGCAAACAAAGCTTTCCCACAAACAAATGAGGGGGGAAAATTTTCTTTCACAATTTAATTTCCACATTGCTCACATTGCTGGTAAGCACAATCAAGTGGCTGATGCACTTTCACGACGACCAAAAGTTAATGTTGTGTCAATAGCAACTCACAATTATCTATCTTCTATGATAGATGAGTATGCTACTGACCCTGACTTTAAAGACATAATGTCAGCCCTTGCTTTGGGGAAGAAAGAGGTATCATTCACCTTGCAGGATGGTTATCTTCTCCATGGCAATAGGGTATGTGAGAAAGTCATGTATGAATCCCATGCTCCTCCCTATGCGGGGCATAGAGGCATTCAACCTACTCTTCGAGGAGTAGAGACGTACTTTTATTGGCCTACCATGAAAGTGGACATACAAGAGTATGTTTCAAAATGTGTAGTATGCCAAAATACCAAGTATGATAGAGGGAAGCAACCTGGATTACTCCAACCATTGCCAATTCCTAATTCACCATGGGAGAGTATATCCATGGATTTTATCTTTGGATTACCAAAACTTATCCATGGGAATACGGGAATATGGACAATATCCGATAGGTTTAGCAAGCAAGCACACTTTATCCCTGTCAAGAAGACTATTAAGGTACACTAAATGGCAACTCTCTTCATATCACAGATTTTCAAACACCATGGATTGCCAACATCCATCATGGCAGATAGAGATCCTAGAATGACCAGTAATTTTTGGAAAGGTCTCTTCGAAAATCTAGGTACAAGATTGAATTTCTCTTCAGCCTATCACCCACAAACGGATGGCCAAAGTGAGATAGCCAATCTTAAGATTCTTGATCTACTAAAGACCTATGTTACAAAAGTAGATCAACGCTCACAACGGAAAAAGTACTTACCTCTTGTAGAGTATGCGTATAATAATACTATCCATACTTCTAAGAGGCAAGATCTTTGCTGGGCCGATGAGTATAGCTGTGACCTGCAAACATCTTTTCAAAAGATTAAGGAGGCTATATCCATCTCCCAACTAAGGGAAAAAGCTGCTGCTGACAAGCATAGAAGGGCCTTAACGTTCAAAGAAAATGATTGGGTCTTAATTAAGTATCCAAAGGCTCCATTGAGGCAAACGACATGCAAAAATACTATGGGCCATCAAAAGTATTATGCTAAACTAGCACAAGGATACTATGGTCCTTTTCAAATTTTGAATCCAATCAATGAGGTAGTTTATCAACTCAAGCTACCTAACCATTGGCTCATACACAATGCTTTTCATGTGAGCCTACTCAAGCCCTACAAAGGAGAGCCTCCAAATGAACCAATTATTGAAGACCCTCCCGAAATCGAAGATCAAGAAGAGGTACTACAACCCGAAGCTATCCTTCGGCATGAAGACAAGGTTCTACGCCATGGTAAGATTATCCGACGGTATCTTATTAAGTTCAAACATTATCCTTTTGAAGATCAAGAAGAGGTACTACAACCCGAAGCTATCCTTCGGCATGAAGACAAGGTTCTACGCCATGGTAAGATTATCCGACGGTATCTTATTAAGTTCAAACATTATCCTTTTGAAGATGCTAGATGGATGCAAAGAATCCAACTTAAGGATAGTATGAACCTTGTCAATGCTTACAATGCTACATTAGAGTAACCAAATGTACATGTTTCTTTTAAATGATCAATGTTTTTGTCTTATAAAACTAATTCTCTCTTTATTGTGCACAAATTTAAGTAGTATGCATACTAAGAATCATGTTTGGGATGACGACGTGTCTCAAAAACCATGTAGAATTTGTCACTCTACTTGGGAGGATGAAATGGACTAAAGAGCAGACATGCTTGCAGCAGCTATGCCTCCCAAGCACCAAATGGATTAGTCATCCATCTTGGAATGATGTCGTAGGGTAAAAAAGGATCCTCTACCCGCTAAGACAAATTGAATGACTATGATTTTATCTCTTTTACCTCATAGTACAGGACGAGTATGATTTCAAGAGAGAGGTAATGTCATTAAATATCTAATATCTAACCAACCCAAATGATTTTCTCATATTAAACTGATCATTTAATATGGGATAATAAACGGGAACAAGGGTTAGAATATAGACATGTGTTTACGGATCTATCTCAACACGGGGCCAATGGTAAAGGGGCCCAAATGAGAGATGGTCTGTCAAAGAGCAAGGTTAACTAATGAAGCTTAAAAGACCTTAGGGTTAGCTTCATTAAATACCTCCAATGGTTAGTGTTAAAAGTCCTTTTGACCTTAAGCAAGCTAGGGCTGTGCTTGAGGTGGGAACCTGACCTAAACTTAGGCAAGCTAGGGATGTGCTTGAGGTGGGAACCTGACCTAAACTTAGGCAAGCTAGGGTTGTGCTTGAGGTGGGAACTCCACCTAAGGCGCTTGTCATGCTTGATGACTAAGGTACTTGAGGTACTTGTCACACTTAATGAGAAAGTTGCTTGAGAAACTTCCTATGCATAAAAATCTCAAAGTTAGGGCAATTCTAAAAGAGCACATGGGACACATGTAAGACTCTCACTAAGCTTAACCACATGGTGTGCTTGAATGCTATTGGTTGGGATCAAGAGGGATCCAATGAGCTTTTACTTCCATCTAACAAATATCTAGATATTTTCAAGCTCTCTCGCTCTAAGGGGTATGGAGGACACTTGTGAAAAGACTACCCATGTGCTTGACTGCATGTTGCATGTGATTGGCTAAGGGGAGAGGGGTCCAATGAGCTTGTAGCATATAGAAATTTCGCCCAAATCAAGGAAGGGGGGTGCTAGGGGGATATACTCCACACACACACACACTCATTTGCAAGGACATTCTCACTTGGTGAAAGTTGAGGAACACCACCTCCTTCTCCAAGCTTGTGAGAGTGAAAGCCTACACCAACACTCTTGGCTATGGAATGAAAATCCAACCAAGAGTCATGCTTCAATGCTTAAGCTTGCCATCTTCTCCATCTCCATTACTATGCTATTATGTATGCTAGCAAGAAGAGTAATGATAAGTGAGGAACTATTTCTTTCTCCTATGGAATGTTTCTTCTTCCTCTTCCCTATCCTCATTCCCCGCTAGCTCTCTCCACCTTCGAAGGTGTTTGAGGCCTTGGGACTGAGGCTTGGGATAGTTAATGCTTTCTACAAGTTTATGTTATGCTTGTGATGCATGAAGCTTTCCATCTTCATTGCATCACGTAGGTCACAAGGGACACAAAGATTGTATTGTACCAAGTCTCTCTTGATGGGAGAAACTATAATACAAATACCTATTGGAGGGGGGACCGGCTCCATATGAATCCGGTCCTTAACTATTGTCATGTTCTCTAAAATCTCTCTCTTGCAAAAGTATTGTTCATGCAAAGTTAACTAAGTACCATGTTTATGTTGCTACCATCAATTAAGTTCACCCTCTATGCTCACAAAGTAATCTCTCAAAAGTGCTTCACCTAATTTCCTAATTTCACTACTCTCAAAGTTCATAGGCCATTTCCATTACATTGTTATTAGAGCATTAGGTTTCTCTTTTCTTTCTTAAGAAAAGAGGTCCTTAAGTAGCCTATTAATGGTTGATTTTGTTAATTATATTAGGGTAAGTGGGACTGGAATAGATGATTATCAATTACCATTACACTTTAAGTTTATTTTAGCTACATGTTTTCCTCACTAGTACATGCTCAATCTCGATCATCATCATATCTATATATCAAATAGACACGCACTTCTTTTCTCACGATTGGGAAATTCAACTTATGTATTGCAATACTCAATGCACTTTGTACATGTTTATTTTATTCCTAGGTGGTTGATGTCAATTTACATTCATATGTCCTTGTTTGGCAATGCATCTTATATATTGTAGCCCAACGTTCTCCGCTGGATAACCGTTCTATAGTGCGAGGACACCCCTTTATCCTAGCGTTTTCCTCCTCAGATATGTTTTGCACCACGTTCTGTGAGCAACATCCAAGACTCCTTGCTCTCTACGACTATGACAACCCATAACTCTCTCTCTCTCTCTCTCTCTCTCTCTCTCTCTCTCTCTCTCTCTCTCTCTCTCTCTCTCTCTCTCTCTCTCTCTCTCTCTCTCTCTCTCTCTCTCTCTCTCTCTCAGGTTCTACAAGAAATAATGGAAAATTGACTACACTTGATTTAGAGCAACATGAGTGCCTCAAAGATGGGTCCCCAGTCTAGAGACTAAATGGTCGATATTACCAGGCTGAATGGAAATATGCAAAAAACTATCAAAGTAGGTTAAGAAGTAGGGTTTAAGCAAAATGATTAAGCTGCAACCCTTTGCTCGATTCAACTACCCCCTTTAGTACATCTCTGTTGTATTGTGAGTGCTATGGCACACAACTTGCTTCTTCCCAGTGCTCATTAAGTCCCAAGCTTAGCTATGGTTGTTGTCTATCAATTGGTTCTACTCATCCGCTCGTGTTCCACAACAAAAGCTGAGGCAACAACAATCACAACCAACTAAACAAGTAACCAATTGCACTCCAAAATCTATTAGAACACGTACGACAAAGAGCAGCACCTTGGTCTCACTGCTCAGACAATTGTAGAGAAAACCATGAAATTGGACCATTTTACAGACAGCTATAAAAGTAATCAATCATCATATATGTTTAATAAATACAAATGCACTTTAAAAAATAAAAATTCCACCACACTTTGTACTTGTTTACTTCAGTGAAAAATGCTTGATGTCAATCTGTGTATGTCATGTTATGTTCTATAGATGTAACACCCACCAAGCAAGACTAGTTCACAACAATGGGTCTGACTAGCTTATGTTTTGGGCTTTGTTTTGAAGGTCTTTGAGGCCGAGTTTTTTGCGCTTGGCAAAGCGCAATGGCTTTGTCTGGTGTAACTCCACGGGGAAGAGGAACACGAGGGGGCATGTTACGTACACTGACATCGATACATCACAATGCGTCATTACATACTATGAGCTTATATCCACATAGTGCCAAAGATGTTTGCCATTATCATTGATTGAAATCAATCGATAATACCTTGGCACATAAGAGAAGCCGTACTTCACATGAAGATAGGCAAAGCACTTTGCTTTATACAGTGGCTTCTTATAGAGTCTACCCAAGCACTTTTCTTTGCACAGCAGAGAGATCTTTTCCAAAATGAAAAGTAAAACATATACAAAACAAACATAACTTGACATTTACTAACCTTGTCGCCCACTTGTGGCCAGGTTTTTGGTAATTTGCTCGAATATGGCTCATAGCCATATGTAGTGCTCGAGTGAGGTAGGGTATGTAAACCGCTATGCCAAATGTTGAAAGGGAAGCCTTGCTCCACATACTCATGCATTGTTATGGTGCTCATAGCGAACACGTACTCTTGCCAATTTACAATGCCATAACAAGAGAAAGTCGACCTGTTGAGTTATAATGTGTCATAGACTTGATTACGTAGACGGAGCCGTGCTCCAGTGATGTCTTGAAAAAATTGTCGGATCATGCGTGCTGGCAATGGGTGGATCATATCCTTGTCTCAGTGCATCATGGGAAAGCAGCTTGCCTAGAAGCCAAGCTCTACAATTTTCTTCAAAGCATCTTGGCATTGTAGTTAAGGGGCAGTCTTGTCGAGTACTTGTGCCGCCTTTATGAAGGCATGAACAGGCCGTGCCAACCATCATGAGATTTTCAAGCACCACCATGCTCTCACCTTTGCCATGCAAGAAGCCTTCCTTATAAACGATATCAGTTCTCACTCAAGCCTTGCTGGAGTGTGAGTTGTTCCACATCGTGTGTTCAAAAACAAAAATATCATGCTTTTGGTAATGGGTGGTGACAAGCCTTTCGACAGCTTAACACAAGCCATGCTTGATAAATTCCAACCAACCCCTTGGGCGACAATCAATGCCTAAGTTGGAATTCACAAACCTCAACAAAATTCAATTGATTGCATAATCATTACAAAATTGAAGTGAAAACTTAAACATGATTGAAGTCTTGTAAAAAAACCCATGAAAACAGCAGAGTCAAAGGTACTTGCTCTATCCCTTGGATAATATCATCCAATGAAGTCTTACCCAGAACAATAATTTCTCCATCAAATTCGTAATGGTTTGGCTCTCTTTGAGCATTCCTAGCATGCCTTTCGTCGAGTCGTGCCTGTACTTGTATGCAATAGGCCTTGCGTAAATGGGAGCGGCTCGATGATCGGCGGGTAATTGATGTCAAATTTCCCAGTGCATGCATATAATGTAGAGAAATAAGTTGCATGATCAATGCATGTTGTCATCCATTGATCCTCAGAACTTGCATGCTCGAATCCATGCCGAAGCAGTCGTTCCTTGCAATTTTGTGCATGTTGAAGCTTTGAAGTTGCCGATCGTGTTATTCCTTACCAAAACTGCGGGCTATGTCCCTTAACATCTGCAATTTCCTGCAGCTTGTGTTTGGGAATTGACGGCTTCGTTTCCTACTTATCTACTTCGATTTGCTGTCGTATCTCGTGCATGATCGCGCGCATAGTATGGTGAAGAGATGGCATTGTGGTCTTTCCATAAATTATAAGGAACAAAAGCCATGCATACAATGTTTGTGTCAAGCTACATAGAGGCAATGTGAATAGTTATACATTTCATCTTGGACTGAAGCGTCATAGAATGAAAATGCTAAATATACAGTGCACGTCATGCAGAAGTTACAAAAGTATGGTGAAGAGTTGGTATTGTGGTCTTTCCAAAATTTATAAGAAACGGAAGTCATGCCCTGCCTCGTAGGCTTTATGTGTTGACCAAGAAAATGCATAGGTGTGGGGAATAATGGACCTTGCAGTGTTGTCGAGCTGGAGTCATGGTTGTGTAGTCGAAGTGTGCATTGTTGCAAATATATGTGCTTTCTATGACACACAAATAAGATTTAACACAAATACAAAAGATGCAGGAAATAGATTTAACTTAATGAGAAGCAAAGGTAGCTTTATGTTCTACATCATAGATAGTGTAGGGTTTATTGTAGTGATGAGTTCTTAGTTCATAAGCTCCGGTGCAATCACTACAATAGAATGGGTCAATCAGTAGCCTGTGAATACTGAGCTGGGGGTGCCTCATTTTGCTGTTTCAACTCTACACTATATTGTTTAAATAAAAAAACAAACCATTTAAAGCAGTATTAACTTTGTATTATACTAATACATATTAAAGTAAGGGGGATATGATAGTGGATTTGCTTGTAAGCATTGGTAAGGCATCCTCACTTCTTTGTAAGCTAAATTTCTAGCTACTTGTATTTCTAGACCTTTAGTACAAGCTCTTGCAGTTGTCCCCTGCATTTGATTACCTGATATTTCATTATGCTCCTAAGTGTGATATCACTTGTGGTGCTCTATGTAGAGGTAAGGCAGGTTCAACGGTCTTGCGAGGTCAAAATCCTCGGGCCTTGGGCATCTTCCTACCATTGATTTTCTCAACAACTCCATTTGCAAGCAAGGTCAACTTTGTTGTTACAAGAATCAAGAAGTGGGAGAGCTATTTTGGAAAATGATTGGACTGGATGACAAAGGAAGCTTCCCATTCACAATGAAGTTCTCATCTTGGGGGCATGTGCCAAGGTACACCCTTTTGTGTAAGTTGGTATGCATATTGAACAAACAATTGCCAAGCACAACACGTTACTCCTAGGGATCCTAACTCTCAACAATTTATCATCACTATGGCTTCATCATCTCTGCTACAATAGCTTTCATTGTATCGATTTTTGCATTCACTTATGACATCATGTCTATCATCACAAATGCTTCTATGTTGTTCCTCTTCTTTCAACTTAGCCTCATGTTCAAGCTCGTTTTGTAGATCTTTGATTCTCCCTCAGAAAAATCCCAAGAAAGAGTGACTTTGAATGCTTACTTTTGTTAGCCTCATGCTCAAGCTTGTTTTGCATATCTTTGGTTCACCTTCTACCATCAGGGACACAAAGCCCAGGGAAAGCTAAATTTGATCGCGTTTCTCATTGTCTTGAGTCTTAATCAAGTCAGGATCGGCTACCCACAAAGTCAACGCCCAAGAAGAGATCCTTGATCACAATGCTACTTGACAATTGTGGTGTGCATGCTAGAGAGCCTCTTGGCATGAGCTTTTGGTGTTACACCTACGGTATGCTATTTGAGCTAATTCCACGTACTGCAATCGTTTAGGCATGTTCACGTCTAACACCATGTACAAGGTTGATGATGAAATCTTCTAACACTTCAAACTACCAATGTTGGCTTTCGGCTCTGTGTAGACCTTCAGAACAAGGGATGAGATCATCGTACATCGAAATCAAAAAGCAAATGTTGTGGAAAATGTGGCAGTTCATGAAAATCCTGGTGGGTGGTGAAGACTATCTTATGGTGAGTGAAGCAAATGCTGCTCCGAAGCAAAAGAGACAATTAAAACTCATGGGCGGTGAAGAGTATCTCATGGTCAGTAAATGAGAGCGGTCTTCACCATAGCTACTTTTCATGCCCCGACTTGCAGCTCTTCTGTGGAGCTAGCCTTGCTTGTTGTGAACATCAACATTCTTGCTTCCTCGCCCATGCACAACCCCTGTGCTATCACTTGTTGAAACAAGCCTAGATTTGTTGCAAAATCACCAATCCTTTCTTATGCACCGTTCATGATTGCAACTTGCTATCGCCACCCTACTCAACTACTCCGCAATCGTCTATATATCCAGCACCGCTATGAAGCCTACTAGGTTGCATGAGTGTAGACTTGTCTACCTGCCCAAGAAGAGGTCCCTGATCAAAGCACTGCTTGGCAGTCATGGTGTGCACAATATGGAGCCTCTTGGCATGAGCTTCTGGTGTAGCTTGCACCTACGGTCACAATGACGTTGATTCTGATGCAACTTTCCTCTCTTTTTACTTGTTACCTTGTAAGCCTAATGAAGTTTTTTGTTCGTCTTCTTCTTGTTAGAAGTGATTCAACAATGTGTAATTGACCCTTTTGATCCTCCAATCGTTATACACGGAGAATGCTATTGTTTAAAGAGATGTAACTCTTCCCTAGTTTACATGGATAACAATTATGAAGTACCTCAGATCTTGATCAAAACATGCTCCTGCTTGCATGCATATGCCTCTCTCTCTCTCTCTCTCTCTCTCTCTCTCTCTCTCTCTCTCTCTCTCTCTCTCTCTCTTCCCCCCCCCCCCCCCCCAAAAAAAAAAAAAACCACACAAACCACCCAAAAAAATTCCTTCTAGGGTAAGTTGCCTATTCTTGGCACTTGCTATATTTACCGATCGTGTAAGTGTATAAGCAGCAACAACAACACGAGGATGGGTTGGAAGCAAAAGTGAAGAAAGAGCTCCCTCCATCGTCTTGTTGTCAATGCTGGCACGGATTTACATTAAGTAGAGCCAAAAAATGACGGTAAATATAGCAAGTGCCAAGAATAGGCAACTTGCCCTAGAAGGAAAATTTTTTGAGTGGTTGTGTGCGGTTTTTCGGGGGGAGAGAGAGAGAGAGAGAGAGAGAGAGAGAGAGAGAGAGAGAGAGAGAGAGAGAGAGAGAGAGAGAGAGAGAGAGAGAGAGAGCGAGAGAGAGAGAGAGAGAGAGAGAGAGAGAGAGAGAGAGAGAGAGAGAGAGAGAGAGAGAGAGAGAGAGAGAGAGAGAGAGAGAATTCACAAGAGAAATTGAAGAAGAAGAAGGAGTTCTTGGCAATTCTGACAGAGGAGAGCAACAAGATCAAGAGCATCTCGAGCTCCTACACCTTGGTCGGGCGCTCTTTCATCATCATCATCGGGCATGTGAATTCATTTTATGCAAGACTAATTGGGCTCAAACCCTTTGTCAAGGAGCATAAACTCCTTAATTTGCAATTAATCCAATTAAAGGTGTCATTAACGGCATCATCTTTGCAATCGAGCGTCAATTTTCATCTGTGATTTCAAGTTCAATTGTTCTTATGCTTCGTTTGCATTTCTAAGTGGTCATTCCTCTATTGTACGGTGTCGAGCATCTTTTCCCTCTCTCTTTTCCACAGCTAACAACCCAACGCTGACCTGGCTCGCCTGTCGAACCCCATATCCCTCAATGACGTTATCCGATTATAAAGCTACTAGAGCATGATCTTTTCACTGCAGGAAAAGCAAGAATTTTTTATCATCAATGGTTGAAAATTAGGAATTGTTCAAAGCAATGGTTGTTTTATTATCATGTAATTGTGTCGCACAACCACCAATATCACGCTAAAAAGCAGCTGGTACACAAGGATCACCAGAGCCCGCACACAAGTATACAATGTAGCTTTCTCAACACGCGCTTTGCACATTAGCTTTATTAGTGTTGCTCGATGAGCTTGTATGTCATTCATTAAGCTTTGGATCCACGGGTAGACATGGAACTCTGGCTGTTTAATTTTTGCAAAAAGCTTATCAGGCTTACTGTTAACTAAGCCGATGTCAGTTAACAGGAGCTGCTAAAGATTGAAGCCTTATGAATGCACATCGAAGATGAATATGAAGAAGCAGTGAAGATTAGAGTTAGACACTTTTCACATTTTCCGAAATATCCATGTATTGTAATTTTTTGATTTATTTAGCCGTTGTGATAATTGTAACGTGTTACGGGCTAAATAAGAGCTCCAAGATGTAAAGAATAGGTCAGTTAGTGTACAAAGGTTGCAAATACAGTAAGTTGTGAAGCCTCAAGGTCTTGGGCGTCAAGAAATTACACATTTTAAACCTTGGCTAAGGTATATAAGCCATTTTTGTAACTTTGGACTTAAGTTTTTGGATCAGAAATACACAGCGTGAGCTTACAGTGCTCTCTTGTCTCCTTCTCCTGCTTCTATCTCCTTTGTCGGTTGTCACACTGCAGTGCTGTCTGTTGTGTTGCAACCATAGGTAAGAGCTCTATGCATTGACGTAAACATATCAAGATAAATCGTAGCATTTGATGTTGCCGGCTTGCGGCCTAATTTCATCACAAGTGGGAATTTAAGCTAGGAAATCACAAAGTAAGTATAGGCGGGATATTGAGGCATCATTGCTAAGCATTTAGATGCATTCTGGGTCAGAAACGACTATGTCAAAATCTCACTATTGTTAATAATAGCAATTTTTTGCCACTCATCAAAAGTAAGATTTGAAACTATAAGCATGTCTGCTTAGGTATTAAATACTTGTCCTAGAAGTTTCATAGCATTCAGATGTCGTTTCATGCTGTAATGATCATGGTTCACTTGCCGATTAGCGACTAGCTTTGGATGACTTAGGTCATTGAGTGTAGCTTGCGTTAGATGCAAGTTGTTTGTTGTTTTTCAAGAGATTGACACCCTCTTGTAGTCTCCACGCACTAGTCGAGTCAGCTTCGTCCCATGGATTGACAATTATGTTTGTGGTTCTCGCTATGTTTGCAATAAGATAAGAGTGAGGTTAGGTAACCCACCCACATTTTGCGCCGCTGTGCTGGGGACGAGTAGACCTAAACTGGGGAAAACAAGGGCATGTAGTGTAGTTGTCCTTTAACTTCCTCTAGGATCACCTAGAGTTAAAATTTTTCTTTAAAACCGCATAGCTTAAGAGTGCCGTCTTTTGCTGTGTAGAGGTAGCTTGGGAGTAAATTGCACTTGCTAAGTACCTTGTAGGATTATAGGGTTAGGTTGGGATTTTGAGAATGATTGATGGACAAGAAAAGTCTTAAGATCAATGCTCAAGAAACAATAAAAAACAAAAAAACAAGTATTTGTGGACACCTTCCACAACCTAATTGCAGCAGAACCTAGGAGTAGGGTAAGTAGAATCCAAGGTGGGATCTCAAATCATTGCTCACTCCAAAAGAATCATCTGTGAGTTATTTATGTGAAGTTGTAGAATTGCAGGTCTACGGCTTGAAACAGTATCAAAAGATTGTCAACCACTAAAACCGGCTGGAGATTATGCTCATAAAAGTTGTATAAACCAGTGGGTAAGCATAAGGATACATTTGAGGTAAATTTTCAAGAGTTGACAATAACTCAGATTACTTACAATTTCTTGAGAATTATGCCAAATCAAGTTTGTACTTGACTCAAAGTCTTAAAACATGTCACAAAAAGACTTCATATTGAAAAATTGCAAAAAATGTTCATTTTAGGCCAAAAGTAAATAATCGCGATTATTTACATTTGGCTCAAATTGATCAAGATTAATATTAAAGACTCTATGCATGATTACAAACATCTTTTATGAAGGCTTGTAGAGTTTGTGACGAGGTCAAGATACAGGGACACCCACATTGATCAAGATTGATACCAAAGACTCTATGCGTGATTAAAAACATCTTTTGTGAAGGCTCATAGAGTTTGTGACGAGGTCAAGATACATGGACACCCAAATTGATCAAGATTGATATCAAAGACTTTATGCATGATTACAAACATCTTTTGTGAAGGCTCAATGTACCGATTGTTGAGAAATTGAGTTTGACTTGATAAATCTTGTTCAAATTTTGTGAAACTTGACTCAGAGGCTTAAAACGTGTCACAAAAAGACTGACCATTGAAAAAATTACAAAAATTGTTCATTTTAGGCCAAAAGTAAATAATCGTGATTATTTACATTTGGCTCAAATTGATCAAGATTGATACCAAAGACTCTATGCATGATTACAAACATATTTTGTGAAGGCTCATAGAGTTTGGATCACAAAACAGACCAAAAACTTGATAAAAAATGAAATTTGTATTGATTGTCGAGAAATTAAGTTCGACTTATCGAAACTTGACTCAGAGGCTTAAAACATGTCACAAAAAGACTGACCATTGAAAAAAATGAAAAAATTGTTCATTTTAGGCCAAAAGTAAATAATCGTGATTATTTACATTTGGCTCAAATTGATTAAGATTGATGTATGATTACAAACATCTTTTGTGAAGGCATAGAGTGTGGATCACAAAACAGACCAAAAACTTGGGAAAATTTGAAGTTTGTACTGTTTGTCCAGAAATTGAATTTGACTTGAAAAAACTTGTTCAAATTTTGTGAAACTTGACTCAGAGGCTTAGTTTAAAGTGTTGAACATGTGCGTCTACTCAAATGATAAAAAATATGCTAAATTTTGATAATTATAAATAATCGTGATTATTTACTTTTGTTCAATTTTCAAGTATTTCTGGCCAACCAAGCATACCACAGGTTTTATCAAGTTGTATTGAACACTCACATCAAATTTTATAAAATTTTGGATCTTTAAAGTAAAATTGTGGCCAGTTTTGTAAAGACAGTCAAGAGACACAAAATTGTTGACAAATTGAGCAGGGTTTATCCAAACTTTGTGAAACTTTGCTAAGGAGCTTAAGTTGAGTTTATTTACTTGTTTGTATCATCATCTTGGCAAAAAGATTCTAGAAAGTCCCAGAAGTAAATAATCACGATTATTGACATCTACCCTAGATTTGAGATTTTTTGCACAATTGAGTATTCCACATTGTACATCAGGTAGACTACCCTGGTAATCATTCGAGCCAAGATAATCACAATTCTAGCCCAGTTCTGGAAGGTGTTGCCACAATTCAGTCAAGAAGCTAGAAATGATTGTGCAGTCTAGAAATTAGCTAGTGCAAGTAATTGCACTGCAAGTTGAGTTTCCAGCTGGACGAACATGGACACAAATCATGGTGGATTGCAAATTAGGCTATTCAAGGCCCATATTTTCATCATTTCAAAGGCTACAATCAATTCTGACACTTGCAAGCTAGAGATAATCAACACTTGTGAGTCTAAGAGCAATCAATTGCCAAAAGTACTTTGGCAAAAGCAGTCTTATCAAACTCGAGCAGGAGTAATTTTGCTAATCAACACAAGGATTTGCTAACAGATAGTTCTTAGAGACCAAGAGGACATGGAGTCAAGTGGTTATTGAGAAACCTACATAAGCCCGCAAAGCATACATTTAGTGCATATGCAATTTGGATTGTTGTACATGGATTACATTGGTCAAATCTACAGTCGAGAGCCAGTAATGGGAGATCCAGCAAATCACCCAATTGAAGCCAACCTAATTGGAGAACCGAGTCAAAGACAATACAAAGGTCAAGATGGAGCAATCTACAACTTGATGCTCAGTGTTTTGAAAGAAGATGATGACAGCTTGCCGAGTACAGAAGCTGAAACTTCTCAACTAGAGCTTGACATGATAGTTCCAAATGAAATACCACCAATCATGGCGTATATGCTTAGATTGTGGAAGAAAAAGTGGGCATTTTCATGAAGATTGTCCCAAGAAATCCAAACAACAGGGCCACAGTAATTGCCAAGCAAAGCATGGAGCAAACTAGAAATGTGAATCTCAATTTATCACCGAAGGACAAAAAGAGTGTAAGGTTTGCAAATGATTTTGCATCCACTACCACAAGTGTTACGAGTCTATGGGACACATCAAAGGGAATGATGTTAGCTTTGTATTGGCACATATAATTCATATGCACACTATGTGGACCAAAAAGGGCAATTGTACAAAAAGGATCAACCAGTGTTTGAACGGCCCACATCCCAGCTCATAGAAGTTCATACAGTGATAGATAAAAAAGGATGGTTCATTACAAAGGATAGAATATATTATAGCCCATCCTCTCTACAGCTGAAGGATATTACCCGGGTGAACCCAGAAATCTGTTTAGAGCCAAACTCTCCTCCATTGAAAATTAAGCTTCGACGTTGTGACCAAACGAGCATATACTTTGACCAAAACAAATGTAAATATAGATGAGAGTCTAAAATTTATGATTCCTTGGGTTCTGAAACCACAAAAGCTCATATCATAGGAGACCCATGGGATAAACAATATCAGGGCAAAGATAATGCTATTTACAGCTTGACTTGGGGAATGATTTGTTATCTTTCACGAAGATATGTAGGAAACTATGCAGAAGGTTTATAGACACCAAACATGAACAGTGCTACCCAAAGTGTGCTTTCACAATCCCAAAAGGTGAGACTAAACCAAAGTCAAACAATTTTGAACTCTCATAATGGACCAGGCTATAGTGATCACCCTACAAAGGGGGGAGGTGTAAATTCACTAAAGTCAGCTCATGCACCAGGAACCACAATGTTAGTTAGAAGCCCTAGAACCTCTTCAACAGCCCTCAGAATCTGTAGACAAATGCTTCTATGAAGATCATTAGCGACAAACGTTTCAGCAGATCTCCACAAGTCAGAGTCAAAAGCCGACAAATCCAATACTGTAACACTTGCATGTGACCAAGCTCCCATATGCATATCGATATGCAGATGGAAATTAATACCAACAAGTTCGTGACCTTGTACAAATCCATACGGATGTCCCAATTGAAGTCAAGGAGTATCTAAAGATGATGGTTGGACGAACAAATCATGGTGGATTGCAGATTAGGCTATTCAAAGCCCAAATTTTCATCATTTCAAAGGCTACAATCAATTCTGACACTTTCATGGTAGAGATAATCAACACTTGTGAGTCTAAGAGCAATCAATTGCCAAAATTACTTTGGCAAAAGCAGTCTTATCCAACTCGAGCAGGAGTAATTTTGCTAATCAACACGAGGATCTGCTAAGAGATAGATCTTAGAGACCAAGATGACATGGAGTCAAATGGAGCCGAGAGTTCAAATGCAAGAACCAAAGCTAACCAATAGCAGTGGCAACACATGCACTAGTGCAACAAAGCAAATTTTACAGCTATATGGCTACAATGAAGATAAGGTTTTGTATACAGATTCAAAAGGCCATAGGTATCTTATGAGTGACAAAAGTAGCACAGGAGCAACGATCCTCTTGATCATAGTAAAGCCAGATTAAGACATCTCCTAGATGTTCACAGACTTCAGTGGAGCTAGGTATTGCAAACTCAAAGTTGAGGTGCAGATAGAAGTGAAAAAGATGGATCCAAGTGGTTATCGAGAAACCTACACAAGCCCACACAGCATCCATTTAGTGCATATGCAATTTGGATTGTTGTACATGGATTACATTGGTCAAATCTACAGTCGAGAGCCGTCATGGAAGATCCAACAAATCACCCAATTGAAGCCAATCTGTTTGGAGAACCGAGTCAAAGACGATACAAAGGTCAAGATGGAGCAATCTACAACTTGATGCTCAGTGTTTTGAAAGAAGATGATGACAGCTTGCCGAGTACAGAAGCTGAAACTTCTCAACTAGAGCTTGGCATGATAGTTCCAAATGAAATACCACCAATCATGGCGTATATGCTTAGATTGTGGAAGAAAAAGTGGGCATTTTCATGAAGATTGTCCCAAGAAATCCAAACAATAGGGCCACAGTAACTGCCAAGCAAAGCATGGAGCAAACTAGAAATGTGAATCTCGATTTATCACCGAAGGACAAAAAGAGTGTAAGGTTTGCAAAATGATTCTGCATCTACTGCACAGGCGTGCAATTAGTCGTGAGTATAAGGGACACATCAGAATGATGTTAGCTTTGTATGGCACACATAATTCATATGCACACTATGTGGACCAAAAAGGGAATTCTACAAAAAGGATCAACCAGTGTTTGAACGGCCCACATCCGAGCTCATAGAAGTGCACCCAGTGATAGATAAAAAAGAATGGTTCATTTCAGAGGATGGAATCTATTATAGCCCATCCTCTCTAGAGCTAAAGGATATTACCCGGGTAAACCCAAAAATATGTTCTGAGCCAAAATTTCCTCCATTGAAAATCAAGCTTCGACATTGTGACCAAACGAGCATATACTTTGACTAGAACAGACTATCGACGAGAGTCTAAAATTATGATGCCTTGGGTACTGAAACCACAGAAGCACATATCATAGGAGATTAATGGGATAGAAAATATCAGGGCAAAGATAATGCTATCTACAGCTTGACTTGGGGAGTAATTTGTCATTTTTCACGGAGATACATAGGAAACTATGCAAAAGGTTTACAGATACCAAACATCAACAGTGCTAACCAAAGTGTGCCTTCATAATCGCAAAAGGTGAGACTATACCAAAGCCAAACAGTTCTGAACTCTTATAATGGAACATGCTATAGTGATCACCCTAGTAAGGGGGAGCTGGAAATTCATCAAAATCAGCTCATGTACCAACAACCACAATGTCAATTAGAGTCCCTAGAACTTCTAGCCAACATCCCTCTTCAAAGCCTATATAGATGGCACGACTAAAGTCAAGGAGTATCTGAAGATGAGGCAAAGCCTCAAACTGCCAGAACAGGTGATAGAAAAGTCAAAATCAATGACAGCTAAAGTCCAGAAGACTACACAAAGGTCACCACCAAAATCTCCTTTGAAGAGACAAATTTTGCCAAAAAGTACAGTGGATCTCTGAAAATCAAAGGTCACTCAGATGCAGGTAGACAATGCTCAACAATTGTAAGCAAAAAGTACAATATTATAGCTAATGGAGTCAACATCAATTGAAGAAAATGATCAAAGCAAAGAAGTTGAAGAAAAAGTTCAATCCAAGGACACTGCCAGAGGCTAAGTTTAAAGTGTTTAACATGTGTGTCTACTCAAATGATAAAAATATGCTAAAATTTGACAATTGTAAATAATCGTGATTGTTTACTTTTGTCTAGTTTTCAAGGATTTTTGGCCAACCAAGCATACCATAGGTTTTATCATGTTGTATTGAACACTCACATCAAATTTGGTAAAATTTGGATCTTTAAAGTAAAATTGTGGCCAGTTTTGTAAACACAGTCTATAGACACAAAATTCTTGACAAATTGAGCAGGGTTTATCCAAAATTTGTGAAACTTTGCTAAGGAGCTTAAATTGAGTTTCTTTACCTGTTTGTATCATCATCTCAGCAAAAGAATTCCAAAAAGTCCCAAAAGTAAATAATCGTGATTATTTGCATCTTCCCCAGATTTGAGATTTTTTGCACAATTGAGTATACCACAAGGTTAAGCACATAATGTAGACTACTCATATCAATTTTGGTGAACTTTGGATCACAAAGGTGAGACCTAAGTCAAATTCTTGAAAACTAAGTCTGCGAGACTAAACAGTTGGTTGGTAATCATTCGAGCCGATATCATCAT
Organism: Adiantum capillus-veneris; assembly: GCF_014529385.1. Lineage (NCBI taxonomy): Eukaryota > Viridiplantae > Streptophyta > Polypodiopsida > Polypodiales > Pteridaceae > Adiantum > Adiantum capillus-veneris. Next base: position 149,789,410 of record NC_140932.1, on the reverse strand, counting down.
AGTTCTAGCCCAGTTTTGGAAGGTGTTGCCACACTTTAGTCAAGAAGCTAGAAGTGATTGTGCACGCCATAAATTGGCTAGTGCAAGTAATTGTAGTGCAAATTGAGCTTCTAGTTGGACGAACATGGACACAAATCATGGTGGATTGCAGATTAGGCTATTCAAAGCCCAAATTTTCATCATTTCAAAAGCTGCAATCAATTCTGACACTTTCAAGCGAGCGTTAATCAACTCTTGTGAGTCTAAGAGCAATCAACTGCCAAAAGTACTTTGGCAAAAGCAATCTTATCAAACTCGAGCAGAAGTAACTTTGCTAATCAACACTAGGATCTGCTAAGAGATCTTAGAGACGAAGACGACATGGAGTCAAGTCGAGCAGAGAGTTCAAATGCAAGAACCAAAGCTAACCAGTAGGCAGTAGTAGCAACACATGCACAAGTGCAACAGAACAAGTTTTATAGCTATATGGCTACAATGGACATAAGGGTTTATATACAGATTCAAAAGGCCATAGGTATCTTATGAGTGGCAAAAGCAGCATAGGAGCCACGATCCTATTGATCAGAGTAAAGCCATATTCAGACAACTCCTAGATGTTGAAAGAAGATGCCAACAACTTGGCGAGTACAGAAGCTGAAACTTCTTAGCTAGAGCTTTTGACATGATAGATCCAAATGAAATACCACCAATCATGGTGTATATGCTTAGATTGTGGAAGCAAAAATGGACATTTTCATGAAGATTGTCCCAAGAAATCCAGGCAACAGGGACACATCAACTGCCAAGCAAAGCATGGAGCAAATTGGAAATGTGAATCTCAATCACCAAAGGTAAAAAAGAGTGTAAGGTTTGAAAATGATTCTGCATCCACTGCCACAAGTGTGCAATCATTCGTGAGTCTAAGGGACACATCAAAGGGAATGATGTTAGCTTTGTATGGTACACATAATTCATATGCACACTATGTGGACCAAAAAGGGAAATTGTACAAAAAGGATCAACTAGTGTTTGAACGGCCCACATCGCAGCTCATAGAAGTGTGTCCAATGATAGATAAAAAAGGATGCTTCATTTCAGAGGATAGAATCTATTGTAGCCCATCCTCTCTAGAGCTGAAAGATATTACCCGGGTGAACCCATAAATCTATTCAGAGCCAAACTCTTCTCCATTGAAAATCAAGCTTCGACATTGTGACCAAATGAGCATATACTTTGACCAAAATAGACCTAGATATAGACGAGAGTTTAAAATCTATGATGCCTTGGGTCCTGAAACCACAGAAGCTCATATCATAGGAGACCAATGGGATAGATAATATCAGGGTAAAGATAATGCTATCTATAGCTTGACTTGGGGAATAATTTGTCATTTTTCATGGAGATACATAGAAAACTATGAAAAAGGTTTACAGATACCAACCATCACCAGTGCTACCCAAAGTGTGCATAATCGCAAAAGGTGAGACTAAACTAGAGCGAAACAATTTTGAACTCTCATAATGGAATGGTCTATAGTGATCACCCTAGGAAGGGGGAAGCTGTAAATTCATCAAAATCAGCTCATGTACCAAGAACCACAATGTTAGTTAGAAGCCCTAACTTCTAGCCAACATCCCTCTTCAAAGCAAAAACCATTGAAAGATCATATGGTTGCTGGAAGTTTCCAGTTAACCCAGACTCCCTCAGAATCTGTAGACAAATGCTTCTATGAATATCATCATGGATAAAAGTTTCAGCTCATCTCCACAAGTCAGAGTCAAAAGCCGACAAATCCAATAGTGTTCAAACATTGCATGTGACCAAGCTCACATATGCATATGGAGATGTAGATGGCAATGAATACCAGTAAGTTCATGACCTTGTACAAACCCATATGGATGGCCCAACTGAAGTTAAGGAGTATTTGAAGATGATATAAAGCCTCAAGCTGCCAAAACAAGTGACAAAAAGTCAAAATCAATGAAAGCTATAGTCTTGAAGACTACACAAAGGTCACCACTGAAATCTCCTTCAAAGAGACAGTTTCTGCCAGAAAGTACAGTGGATCTTCTAAGATCAAAGGTCCCTGAGATGCAGGTAGATAATGATCAACAAATGCAAGCAAAAAGTGCAATATTACAACCAATGGAGTCAACATCAATTGAAGAAAATGGTCAAAGCAAAGAAGTTGAAGAAAAAGTTCTATCCAAGGACACTGCCACAACAAGAGCAGTCAATTCAGACACGAATCCGGAGACGATCAAGTGCAACATTGTTGGTGAGAATGAAGAAAAACTCTCAAGCGAAGTAAAGCTAGATTTTGAGTTAGACAGAACCTCACATCCTTTTGCACTTGGAAAAAATGTGGCCAACCATAACTAGAAGATGCTCTTGAATTCATTGAGCAGAATGTTGGGGAATCATCTCCATTCCATTCAAGAAGGTCCACAAATCATCATAGCTCAATTTCATGTGGTAACAACAAAAAATGTACCAGATAACATCATCTTGGAAATTCCATTGGCCCAAAAAATCCAAGAGATACAGAGTTCAATGAAGATACAACCGTCAAAGAAAACAAAGAATGAAGACCAAGATTGGTGACTCACGGACGACAGCCCAAAGTCCTCAAGCACAGTTAAAATGGAGACTGATATCAAAGGAGATCTTATTGAAGATGATTCATCTCCATCAAACAGAACTTCAAAAGAGCTTAGAGCGAATCAAGAAATAACAAGAGCAGATCAAATAGAGCAAAGGGAAACCATGATAGCTATTGAGCAGAGAATGTCACCAAAGCTAGAAGTTAAGAAGAGCGGGGTTGCAGACAACCAAGAGGCTATAGAAAGTCCACAAATCCAAACATTTCTAGTCAAATCAATCGATGTAAGTCAAAATGGAATACACTCTCAAGTCACCTTCCATAAAGACACAGCTAGATCAAAGATGAAACCACAACAAAAGCAGGACATAGATTTTCAAGAGAACCTCCAATGGGAATAGTTATAGTTCTCATCGATACAAATGGAGTGAGTGTCAGATGCAATGCTCTATTGGATAAAGCAACATACTGCAATATGATTGCAGAGAACATCCAAAGGATCCTCCAAATCACTCCATGCCAACATGATAGCAAAACAATGCTAGGTATGCATACAGGTCAAGAAGACATGGTTGCTATTTTTAGCATTTAGAAGCATGAAGAGCAGATAAAGTTTCAAGTAAAGCCTTCAAAAGAAACGCATGCAAATGTCACCCTTGGACATCAGCGGCTAGACCAACACAAGACCTACAAAGAAGATACAATGCTAATACTCTCTTTTCCAAGAGGTAGCTAGCAACATTCACAGGTACCGTTAATGCTAGATTCAGAGTTGCAGAAGTCACAAGAATCAAAGACAAATCTTGTAGACAAACGTAAAGCCAAAGTGGACCTTCCATCGAATAGCAAAGAAGGTGTGACTCATATGCCTCTACATCAAAGAACCCTTGTGGATCAGATACTTCTAGCAAGTCAGGCTTTCAAAACTTCAAGTCAATTGCTGACCAAACTGAAATCTCTAAGGAGACACCCATAAAAGCAAATATGTATCAGCCAAGGACTCAAGAAATCAAAAGAAAGTAAAGCAAGTGTTTGTTTCGATCAGTTTAGTCAAATCAATGATCCGGTTTGGATTAAAGACCGAAAATCAACAGAGAAAGACAAATACATGGGATGGATAGCATCACGATGGAGCTTAAAAGAATATGAGTACTATAGAGGTAACAAACAGATATGGATACCAAAACCGCAGGTTAGAGCATATGAAGTGAAATCAAGACCCTCCCAAGAAAGAAGGCACTAGGTATCAACCTCAACTATATCCCATGATACCTAAGAAGCAATTTTACAATAGAATGACATCAGATGCTTAAGTCTACCACAACTCTCAAGAGGATACAAAACAAAGACAAATATCAAAGAATCTTCCTCTTGGACAAGGATTCTATACAGGTTATACAAAGATTTGGCTACCAGTCAACCACAAGCCAACTGCAATTACACCAGACTTGCATGAAGATCTCAAGAACTCAAAAAGACCTAGATCGAAGCAAAGTCAACAAAGGAGATACAAAGGTCATCAAGAGATTTGGATTCCTAAGTCTTCCAATGCTCCTAGTCAAAAGCCAAATGACGATAGTGAACAGAGGCCTACAACAACATCAAAGACTCCTATCAACATGCCTAATTGAAGAAACAAATAGATAATGGAGTCTTCACAGTCAAAGAAGGACAACCCAACCAACATGAATGCAGATTTAAAGAAGATAAAACAGGTATGGCAAAAGAAACCTTCAATGCCAACTTGGTCCTTCACTAATCCTCTTTTTGAGGATTCAAGCTTACTTTTACCTGAAGAAATGTTTGTAGTAAGCATAAGAATGTAAAAAGTTAAGTCACCAGGGTGCAAAAAACACTCTTTGGCATAGTCAGAGTTGGGCTGCTGAGCCATAAAATGAGCAAAGCATTAGTCCCAGAGCTTTAAATCGTAATAAACTATGTGCTAAGAGTCATAGTTATTAGGCTTACGCTCAAGGTGGAAGAGTTGAGCATATCTAAGTTGTGTTGCTCATGCTAGATGAGACGATCATAAGAGTCGAAGTCTATTAACTTACAATCGGTGGAGTGTCCTAGAGTCCAACATTCACATACAATGCACAATAAGATGAGAGCACATATCCTCAACAACAAAAACCATTCTTAAAGGGGTGCTAGCTTGCAAAGCCATGTCATGTGCTTTTATAGCTACATCATCTTTCTGAAGAACCCCCAAAAATCCTTCTTGCACAACATATTGTTGACCATGCAGTTCTATGTATGCATATAGGATGTCCCACCATTGGACATATGCATTAGATACTCTTTTTTGCTTCCACCTATGCACCTTGAGTGGAATACAAAAGGCAAACCAATGTTCCATCATACTACCTTCATATATTTGCTGCCCACTTATTTTTAATATCTATCAACAAATAATCCCTTCAGTACTTTATTAATATTTTCCATGCTAATTAGTACTTCATAATATGCTTATCCCAAAGGCACATTTTTTCCACTGGATTTTTTTCCTTTGGTCATTCAGGTATTAGACCCTAATTCAGATCCTCATGATTCTATTTTTCTTGTACATACTCATTAATAAATAAACAACAACCTCGCCATTATGCTGCTACAATGGATAAATGCGACGTCATCTCTCACACCAATGAAGATGCTACATCAAAATAAACCTCATCAACAAATTCAACAAAAAATGAAGACAATCAGCCCATCAATAACCAATTAAAACCTTCCATTGCCTCCACAAACACTTCTCAATAGTGCCCGAGGACGGGCATTAATATCGGAAGGGGGGAATGTTAACTGAGCCTATCTTTAACAGGAGCTGCTAAAGATCGAAGCCTTATGAATGCACATCAAAGATGAATATGAAGAAGCAGCAGTGAAGATTCGAGTTACACACTTTTCACATTTTTTCAAAATGGCCATGTATTGTAATTTTTTGATTTATTTAGCCATTGTGATAATTGTAACGTGTTACGGGCTCAATAAGAGTTCCAAGATGTAAAGAATAGGTCAGTTAGTGTACCTAGGTTGCAAATACAGTAAGTTGTGGAGCCTCAAAGGTCTTGGGCATCGGGACATTACACATTTTAAACCTTGGCTAAGGTATATAAGCCACTTTTTGTAACTTTGGACCTAAGTTTTTGGATAAGAAATACACAGCGGGAGCATACAACGCTCTCTTCTCTTCTTCTCCTGCCTCTATCTCCTTTGTCGGTTGTCACATTGCAATGTCGTCTGTTGCGTTGCAACCACATGTAAGAGCTCTACGCATTGACGTAAACATATTATGATAAATTGTAGCATTTGACATCGCTGACCTGCAACCTATGACCTGCAGCCTAATTTCATCATAAGTAAGAATTTAAGCTAGGAAATCACAAAGTAAGTATAGGCAGGGTATTGGGGCATTATTGCTAAGCATTTAGATGCATTCGGAGTCAAAAACGACTAGGTCAAAATCTCACTACTATTAATAATCACATTTTTTGCCACTCATTGAAAGTGAGATTTGAGACCATAAGCATGTGTGCTTAGGTCTTATATACTTGTCCTAGAAATTTCATAGCATTCGGATGTCATTTGATGTTGTGACGATCATGGTTTGCTTGCCGATTAGGGAATAGCTTTTGATGACTTAGGTCATTTGAGTTAGCTTGAGTTAGATGCGAGTTCTTTGTTGTTTTCCAAGAGATCGACACCCTCTTGTAGCCTCCATGCACTAGTCGAGTCAACTTCATCCCATGGATTGACAATTATGTTCGTGGTTCTCGCTATGTCTGCAATAAGCTAAGAGTGAGGTTAGGAAACCCACCCACACTTACCAAGTAAACATCAAACACTCGGCGATGCACACTAGAGAAGAGGGAAGAGAAGTTCCATTCTTGAAGAGATAGGCAAAGGAGAAGCAAGCCAAGATAGATGATGAGGGGGTTCACCAAGGCCTTATACTCACTGAAATTGCCCCCATTCATTCCCTATTGGAATAAGCAGGTGTGCTTTACACTCCAAAGGTCTAATGATATGTTACATAAGAAAAGAGCAAGTAGGCTCCTCCTCTTTGTTTTAAATGAAAAATCCAACAAGTCCAAAAGAAGATATGAATGGAAGGGTCTAGAACCTTAGAAGAAAGATGGAAAGTTAAATAGGGTAAAGGGGCCAGTTTAAGCACAGCTAAGGAAAGGCGAAGCGCGTTTTTTGTGTGCTGCCCAGTTTCAAGCATGGAGGGGCGCATTTGATAGAGGCAATGGAGACCTAGGTGTGGCAAAAGCGCAGGGGCTGTCGGCATTCTAAAAGCGCCATTCAGGCTTGATCTCCGAAACCATGTGTAACAAAAAGCAGGGCCTGTAGGGCGCCTAACCCGAGCCAATTTAAGAAAATTGTCGCCAACAGGGCTTGAGCACGAATTGTGCGGCCCAGATATTGCGACGGAGACGCTGAGCAGGGGGAAAGCCGCCCTTTGGTGTGCTTCTTCTAGTCCCAATGTGATATATATTTTGGGGGCCGACGGGTCTCTAAACAAGGACCCGTCCAATAACTGGCCCCCATACCCTAGAGAGGTGAAAGATTGAACAATTAGGTTTCCCAAATCTCATAAAAATAAAAATTCTTTCAAAACATATTAAGTGATTAAGTGAAGGGTGAGTTTAGGAAATGAAAAGATAGATGAAGGTGGAAAGTCAAAAGAAAAGACAAATGAAGGCAAAAAGTCAAAACACAATGAAAGTGAAAAGTCAGAAGACGTTTGGTGTCAGTACAAAGTACAAAGATGTAGTCAACTTCACATGGATATATATGTGTTTCTCTTCTCCTTTATCTTCCCTTCATCCTTTTCTTCTCTTTAAAGTGTCCTCTCTCTCTCTCTCTCTCTCTCTCTCTCTCTCAATGTTGTATCTACCCTTCTCAGCTGATACTCTTGCAAATCTATGTGCCTTATCATTGCCCGTTGCTATGTACTATAGACTAGTGCATCCTTTTTGTTGTTGTTGAGCGAAACTTTGAATTAGGAATACCTTTTAGTTTTTTTGAAAGCATTAGGAATACCTTTTAATCGAACAAATGTGAAAAGCATAATGTCACGTTACTTCTTATATGTTGGGAGTAGAATATGTAAATTTAGTGTTCAACTCTCTCTCCCTCTGTCTCTCCCCTCCACCCTCCCCCCCTCCCCCAAAGTGTGATAGATTGGTTATCCCAGTTCCTATATTTGAATTGCATGTGTTGCGTGTCACCTTGATTCCATGGTAGTGTTCAATTTAATAGCCCATTTTGTATTGCACAGAGAGAGAGAGAGAGAGAGAGAGAGAGAGAGAGAGAGGGAGGGAGGGAGGGAGGTGTGCAAAATTGTTATTGTAGGAGTTTCGCCTAGTTTAGACTATTGGAGAGAGATACAATGTGACAATGACTAGGTAAGCTCACACTACCTCACATGTGTTTTCCTACCTCACATGTTTTTTCCTTTGCTTGCTCTTGATATCTCTATGGTGGTTGGTCTCATTTTGACAACAAACTCTCTATGCTTAAAGCTAGGGAAGATAGGACATCAAACAATGGGTTGAAGATGATTTGTGAGAGATTAAAAATTCATTGTGTGCGTGTGTTTAAAATTGTCAATGCCTAAATTAGGAACAATTTAAGTAGATCACAACAAATTGTCGGGATGAAAATTGGAAAAGCCCAGGTGGTGAAGAAGAGAGCCTCTACTTGCCACCATCCGAGAAACACAAATCAATAGTTGGCGTTTGCTTGAGAAAACTGGTGTCAACAGCTCCCTTCCCTTACTATCACTTGGGCCAAACCCCCTCTCATTCTCCCTCAATGTGTACATGTAAGTATAGTTCCTTGGCTTTTCTTGGGATAAACTGCTTGAGATTGTCTATTATTGGTTGATTTGGTTTTTGTGAAAATTCCCAAATAGTGGGAACTTTAGCTGCTACTGTTAGGTTGGTGCTCGTATGTACCATAGCAAGCATTTCATTTATCATCCTTCGTTTGTTGGAGTCTTGAATTACCGTCATACAGGCCATCTATTTCTTACCAGAGAAACCCTATCATCCATGTCACAATCTAACCCATGTCCTTCACTTAGTAATTGTGGTTAAGTATACCATGAGAAACCTATTGTCAAGTCTATGTTTCTCTTCTTGATACACCTACTTCTAAGTTTTTTTAAAAAAACAACCGTAGGTTTCTTGTTTTTGGATGAGATTTTCAAGAGAACTTTAACCTCTTTTCCACCACTTGCGGCTCACATGGGGATTCTAATTCAAAGAGCATGATACTTCAAGACCTTAGTATTTATGTCAAGTATATATTTATGTGGTCCTAAATTGTTTTATACTTGCAAAAACTCTGTCGACGACAGAGTTGGGTTTCTTTGTTCATACAATTCTCAAACCCCCCCAAAGAGCGTGCCATTTCAAGACCTTAGTATTTATGTAAAGTCTATATTCATATGGTCCTAAATTGTTGATATTATGGAGTTAATAAAGACCTTGCAAAAACATGACAGAGTTTCGTTTATTTGCTCATGCAATTCTCAAACCCCCCAAGAGCTTTTTATTTTTAGTCTTCCACAAAAATAATCATATCATGAAAAAGTTTCATTTGTTACTACATGAAATTCCAAAATAATCTTTTTCTTCACGACAAGCGGCCTCACAAAGGAATTTTAAGCAACTTACAATGTTTCAAATCAAAATACAATTTATGAATATGAGTAACAACTTATAAACCTAAAAGGCGCCCAGAGATGGGATTGTTTTTCCACGTAATTAGAAAGAATCATCAATACTCTTTTCTTTGAAGCCTTGCTTCAAGCTTTGTGGAAAATTATGATCCTAATTTCCATCATTTATAAATGACAATCAAGCTTCACAATGATGTTGTTCTAAGCACCTCAACAGATAAATTGACATGGCTATTCGATGTTGTCGCCATGTCATTCAATGTTGCACGAGGTATATCCACTTGCAATAGTGATATGCCAGTCACTATTATGTACCCCTACATTGGTGACAGAGTAGATGATTATATGCATATGCTATTAGTAGTCTATATTTTGCAGTTTATGTGTTTCTATCTCTACTATTATGGTATGCCAAAGTGAGCTTTGGGGTGTGTGTGTGTGTGTGTGTGTGTGTGAGAGAGAGAGAGAGAGAGAGAGAGAGAGAGAGAGAGAGAGAGAGAGAAGAAGAAGAAGAAGAAGAGTATTTTAATGTCATAGGAAACTATCCCAGGAGACCTTAAAAATCTCTCCGACGAGAAGAGTTGAACTCAAGACTTGTTATTCAAGAGGGAAATGGCATAACCAATCTACCACACTTGGGTGATAGGTTATACCATTTTCCTCTTTTTATTAGCGCGCGCGCGGACACACACACACACACACACACACACACACACACACACACACACACAGAGAAGAAAAGTATTTTAACATCGTAGAAAACTATTCCAAGAGACCTTAAAGAACTATCTGACGAGAGAGAGAGAGAGAGAGAGAGAGAGAGAGAGAGAGAGAGAGAGAGAGCATGTGTATGCATAGGTGTATGTGGAAAAGGATCGAGAATTGGAAATTTTTAAATAAAGACTTTCATTTTGTGGCACATTGGTGTCCGTGTCTATATTGGCAATATCGATTTCCATTTTTTGAATCTTACATTTTGATTCTCATAAGTTTCATGGTCACATTCTTAGTCTCAATAGCGAAATTGTGTTCTTAAAAAATAGGTATAAGCATGTGCTAAACTAGTTTAATTACCCTTTTTTTTTTTAATCCACAAAAGGACAAGTCGAGTTTTTATCCCCTTCACTTAAATCTTTGCTAAAGAAAAATCTACTATTCACTCAATTTTGTTTGCTCGAAGAACTATCATGGGTCTTTGTAACCCTGAATAAGGATATCTTTTTCAATGCCATATTGTAGACATGGGAGTGTTAATGAATTATTTTGTTGGATTGTTCCGAGATTTTCTAGCTGTCATGTGTCAGCGCTATGGAGAAAGCGACAGAGGGGTTTTTTTTTTGCTGCCTGCCTGAGGGCAACAGGAGAGACAGACGTAGTCTCCGTGTTTCTTGGTGATGTGCAAAGCGGACACCTCTTTCTCCCTTCCTCTGTGTCGCACTGGTCTTCACGGGAGCCAGCGAGTGTAGCACGAGGTTTGGTCCGAGCTGTTGTTGCAGCACGACACTGAGGAGAAGAAATTATCATAACAAGACCATCGTGCGCTTGCTTCTGAGTGAGGAGCTTGGCTTGAGTGCACAGGCAGCAATGCAAGGGGGCAAGGCGGTGAGGATGCAGCCCATGAACAAATGGGAAGCTAAGGCGATGATTGATGTACAGCAGGCCAAGGGCACATTGGTGCCCGGGTTGAGCTGGGCGACGACATGAGCTGGGGACGCTGAGCTGGGTTTCCAAGGTAGAGCTCGAGAGCACGAGGCAAGGATTGCGAGCAGGAGGTAACGAAGGCAACAACCAGACAAGAGGCATGATGGGGCGAGGCGTGAACAGGCGATGGAGCCGATGGTTGAGGATTAATTTTCTTTTTGCCAAGAGGGGCGAGGAAACGGGATCTGGTGAGATTCGGCTTAATGACAGGAGACCGAGTAGTAGTAGAAGACCATTGTAGGGGTACATAGTAACCAAGATATGGACTCTTTTTCTCTATGGCAAGTGGCCTCACATGAGGATTTTCAAGCAACTTACAGTGTTGCAAATTGAAACATAATCTACGAATATGATTGAAAACTTATAAAGCTAAAAAACTCCCAGAGATGGGATTGTTTCTTCACATAATTAGAAAATTGGGTAGTATTGTTTTCTTAAAAGCCTTACTTGAAGCTTTTGTGACCAATTCTGATCCTTATTTTTATCTTTTATGAAAGGCATCAAGCTTCACATCAATTTTTTCTAAGCTCCTAAGTAGATAAATCTACTCAACATGATGTATCCACTTCTAACAGTGATATCTTGGTTACTGTTATGTACCTCTACAATAATGATGGAGTAGGTGATTATATATGTGTTATTAGTATTATATATTTTTAGGTTTATGTGTTCTTATGTCTGCTATTATGGTATACCAAAGTGAGTGTTGTTGTTTTTTTAAGACTTATACTTATACACAAAAGAACATAACATTTCAAAAGACAGTTGGCTTTAGAAAAAGGACAAGGATTAGCACAAAAATGACTCAATCTTTGATTCATTTTGTACATCATAGTGAGAATAAGGTATCACTCTAATGATTTGTACATAAGATATCAAGAACAACCGATTCTAAAGTGACAGAGGTCAATTTCGACACTAACAGACACCAACAGAGCCAAAAAGATCCTAAATAAAGATAGAGTCCTCACCTGTATCCATATAAACAAGACAACAGATTTGTTAGCTTTGAATACGTATTAAAGGTGCCAAATATCAAATGTTATCCATGTCCAACTTAAAACCTTTTTAACTTATACCTACCATCCAATTAGTGTAAAATATCTACAAGTAACCATTCTCAAAACAGTTGATAAGAAGCTGCCATTGTTTTTTTTGTAATTTGAATGCCATTATCCCTCCTCATTAAGTGTAAAATGTTTCTTTTAGTTCCTTTTAATTTGTGATCAGAAGATCATTACTCCTTCAGACCCAAATGAGATCATAGGTTATAACTAAGGTTAGTAGCAACCCCATTTTTAAAGAAATTTATACATATTTATTTAATTAGATTAAGTTTTGATTAGAAGGCCATCAACCCTTCTTATCCAAGTGTTTTACCCAATCCTTTGACAAAGAGAAGTTAAGATATGAAGTTTCTTTAGCTAAACCACTTCCAGCTTACAATTGTTCATGTTTATACAAGAAATAGTATTTTCAGAGATGTGTCACAGTCATAATCTTTTAACTCACTAGTACTAGCACGATAATTTGTGAATTTTAATGCTCAATAATCGCCAAAGTCGACATTTTTAACTGACAACCATAACACATGTTAAAAAAAAAGGTAGACATTACTACTGTGGGAGTTTCTCAAATCATACCAGCAGTTCCGAGTATCAAACCATATCATGCTCTGAGGACCATATCTTAATGCAAAGGGATTATCATAGCAACCATCCCCCAAGTGTAAGTTCAACATCACTAATCATATTAATGGAGCCTACCATGGCACACTCATTTACTATCAGAAAGGTTTCCCATGGTTCTATAAACCCAAATGCCCAAGCACTACAACAAAAAAGGGGGTTATCGACGTATAGAGAGACGCTTAACGTCGCTATACGCGTCGATATATGCGTCCCTGTGAAACTGTCGCAAAGAGCGTTGATATACGCGTGGACAGGCTTTATTAGCGACGCGTATATCGACGCTGGTATAGACGGGTATAGCGACGCATATATCGACGACCATAACAATAAATTTTTTTTCTTGGGCAGAGGACAGATAGCCTGGCTTGTGCCCAATGAAAAGATGGACACAGGCACCACAGCCAGACTTCTTGCCCTCTGCCCAAGAAAGCGAGCAGCACCAAAATCAACCGTGCTCCTGCAGAAATTTCGGCAGAGTTCCCTTCGTTTTTACATAAACTTTTCAACAAAAAAAAATCATGTATACGCCTCCTACATGCTATCCATGTAGGATCTCACATGAGATTTAAGGCCAATGACCATAACGAACCTTAACCATAACTTAAAACCATAACCGACCAATATAACCACTTTGATCATAACCAAAAACAAAATTAACAATAACCATAAGCATAACCAGAAAGTTAAACATAACCATAAACAAAACTTGAACCATAACTATGTCTATACAAGAATATGAGAAATAACCATGTCTATACAATGAGAATGACAATAACCATAACCATAAGGAAAACAATAACTGTATGAACAATAATCATAACCATATATATATGTCTATACAAAAGGAGACACAGAAGCGTGTCTGTGTTTCACAAAGCATATATATGAAATCCAGGCCACTGATGACTAGGCGTCACAACCTGCACATAGGACAACTCACAAAATTAGTATTCACATATACTTACTTAATTAAATCAACTCACACATATTAACGTCTCACCTCAAGCGATCAGCGAGACTGTAAGGCCGCCCAGTCTACAGGCTCTCGTGAAGCATGAAGATCATTCAATACTTCATAGATACCTATGCGATATCCATCTGACTCCTCCTGACGTGTCGGGGCTCGATGCATCGCAAGATTCTGCGTTTATACAAAAATCAGAGTAATAAGAATACATGATTCATCGCGTTTCAAAAAACGCCATAGTTAAGATTGGATTAGAAACTCACAAACTCATAGCGAAAGGTGTCGAAGCCTCCGCTGCCAAGGTGAGATGTCCCCCTGGTCATCTGTCGTATTTGCGCAGTCTCACGCTGTTGTCTGAACCGCGTGGCTGCTGTCCGCTCATCCTCCCTGATCTGAAGCCACGTCTCATGTGGGATGCTCGAAGGCTTCGGCGAGCCGGTCCTGAAAGCCTTCCGAGCTGCATCTCGTCGATGTTTCACGGTGTCCCATGCAACACCCTTGATCCAGCTCCTCGGAACAACGTCAGAACCCGGAGCAGGATGATACTCTCTCAGGATGGTCTTCACTATGTAAGTGACTTTGTCCTTTTCCTACCGATCCCAAGACGTCAGAATGTTGGTCGAAAATTGTAGCTCCATAAGCTGGCGAATCCGCTGTCTCATCTCAGTCCCGACTCTATCCATGTCAACAGAACCATCTGGCCGTACAGTATAGAGCTTGGAGGCACTAGGATCGTGTGCCCCCCAAGGTGTTCGAGGTGTGCCAAGAGGTGTGTCGAGAGGTGTGCATGGGTAGGACGGGGGTCGTGAGCGAGGAGGGGTCGAAGCATCTGTGGACCCTCCTCCACAGCAACCACCACCTCCACCTGACGATTGTCGAGATCGGCGAGTGTGCCTGTATGAGGACGTACCCACCTCTGCCCCACCCCTAGGTGTCGAAGCGGCTATGATGGAAGAAGCAGGCGTCGTACCCATAGGTGTCCCCCCCCCCCCCCAGGTGTCCCCCCCCTAGGCGTAGGACCCTCGGGTGTGAAGCTCGGAGGTGTAGTATCCGTGCCTCTAGCTACGGAGTACTGAGAAGCCTCTGCCATCTGAGCAGGCGTCATCCGTGTAACAAAGCCCATGAATGCATCTGTACTCATAGAAGCGGGATCTGGAAACTGGTCTGCCATACTAAAGTCCTACACAAAGAAAGTAAAATAAAGCGTCAGAACACAGTTGTTTAAATTAACTTTAAACTTAATTTTAAATCAACGTCTTCACACAAACACTTACAGTCCTAGGCCTCGACGAGTGAGGCATCATCGATAAGATCTTGCACCGTTTCATCGTCTATCTCTAATTGCAAACATAACTCTACCCCAACTCGTTCTGGCAGATTGTCTTCATCCATTGCATCTTCATCTACAAGTGTCAATTCTGGCTCGTCTGCGTCATCCCTCGTATATCTGTTAGCTTCCTCTGCCATACCTTCATCCATCTCATCTAATGTCACAGTAGTATGGACGTCGTCTGACTGACTTTCCTCCAAGAGATCTTGCCCTTCAAATACTTGTTTATTTCTTGGAGCAACCTGAACCACAAACCACCACTGTCGCTCTCGAGGGTCCGGTACAAAGAGCACTTGCTTGCAATATTCGGGGAGAGCAAATGTCGCTCGCATCTGTCTAAACCTTTGTAGAATCTATTTGCACAAGTTTGTTTCCATCTCTGCGTACCGTTGCATTGCGACCAGAAGTAATCACCTTGAACCACTTCACATCCCAACAAAAACATCTCAAACCGCCTGAAGCTTACTTTCAGGATATCTGACACCAGACCACAGTAATCTAGGTTGCTAGTGCTCTCATTCGTGTCTTTGGCACTAGCCATGCTCTTTTGCATGAAACTAACCATTACCCCACTGTCAAACATGTTTCTTCTGCTGTCAATTTGTTGTGTTCTAAAATGCTTTCCATGCGACCACAGTGCCATGTATGTATGATACTTCCAGTCACATCCAATAGCCAGCTCTTCCTCTTCTAGAGATATGGGTTCTCCGATCTGTCGAGCTGCTCTCACTGTCTTGTCCAACCATGCCATTGTAGGGAATTCAGGTAGAGGAGCGAGATAGTCTGGCAAGGGTAAACCTCTAGTGGCTCGGCTTCGCCCTATTGCGTCTCTCTTTCTCTTCTTTGTACCTTTCAAGCCAATTTTGCATCGGCGCTGAATTTAGTCGAGGCATTTCTAGGTCAGAAACGAATAGAAATTCGGTCGTCAATACAAGAGACTCTTGCACCAGCCATCCTTCTGCCATGCTCCCCTCTGGACGCACTTTGGCGAACAAAACCCTTAAGTGTTTTCATGAAACGCTCTAGAAAGAACATCCAATGGCTGTGGACTGTACCTGCCATTGCAACCTCATCTACTACATGGACGAGCAAGTGCATTTGGATAGTTAGACAGCTCGTGGGTAGATACTTCTCAATCATGCAAACTGCCTCAATGGAGTTAGCCCTTGCAAGTGCAATAGATTCCTCCTGTATCTCCTTGGAAGAGATCCAACGTACTAGCTCTGAAATCTTGTATATGCAGGTCCGCACTTCCTCCGTTAAACACCCCTTGATCGCAATTGGAAGAATGAATTGCAAGAACTTATGCCAGTCGTGCGATTTCAGTCCTGACAGTTGATCGTCACGGGTGAATGCTGTCTTGAGACATCACATATATCCTGTTGGCGTCCTGAACTCTGTAATCACCCTTTTAACTTGTCGCTCTTCATTTTTTAGCAATACCCATGGCGCTCTTGGAAGTTTTATTTGGCCAGCTGCATTGGTGAAAGGCCACAGCTCTGGCATCTTTCCAACTGACTGCAAATCATCTCGTGAAGCTCGATTGTCTTTCATTCCCATGATTGTCTTCCAGAGAAGCTCTCCCACATTCTTGAATATATGCATTGGATCCAGCAAATGGTTAATTAGTAGATCACCCCAGTACGACAACGTATGGAGAATGGACAAACGGCGACACCACTCTTGTACATGCATAGGACGACATTCGATGTGACCAAGCTGACCTTCGCGCAAGTGATGGCCATCTGGAAGATAATGGTGGTGGCCTTGATAAATTGTCTTTCGAAGAGATGCAGAATAGCACATATCCAAGGACTGCCCGCAAATTGGACATGCATTGTATCCCGAAGTTGTTAGCCCTACATATATTAAAGCATGAATCAGGCCAAGGCAAAGTGCTTGCGAATAGCGAGAATTTTGTAAATCAAGAACCATTACTAGAAGCTTCTCCGTATCCTGGCCTGTCATAATAATCAATATCTAATTCTCCTAAATGATTTTCTCATATTAAACTGATCATTTAATGTGGGGAAGTGCTAGGGGAGAAAAAGCTAGAATATTGGTTAAGCTAGTAGACCGGCCACAGTAGGGATCCAAAGGAGGGAAAATAGGGATCCAAAGGGGGGGCCATCTGCAAAAGAGCCATGTGCAACAATGGGCTAAAAAGACCCTAAGGTTCAGCCCATTAAGACTTCCAAAATGCTAAGGTTCCAAAATTCAAAGGTGGTGTCCAAAGGTCAAACCTAGGGGAAATTGGATGCTTTGTGTGTGTAAAAAAAAGTCTTTGCATATCCCTACATGGGAGGGGGCGAGCCCTGAATGTAGGGGATGAGAGAGAAAGTCACACACACACACACACACACACACACACACACACACACACACACACACATAGGCTCCCTTTACACAAAGGGAATGAGGGACACATGTCAGCTCCCTAGGCCAGATGCCCACAAGGTGTGCCCAGTTTCTATTGGATGACCCTTGAAGTGGACCAATGAGAATTAAGCTAGAGTAAATCTAGTTTAATTAAGTAAAAAACATTTAATAAAAGAAACCAATGAGACTTAAGTCTCCTAGAAGACTATTGGGCAGTCTCCCAAGGGGTCCAATGAGCATTCAGGAACCCAATGGCTTGCCTGATTCCTACTGGCCAGGAGGCAAAGGGGTCCAATGAGAGATTAGTTTAATTATTTAATTACCTAAATCTCTCACAAAAGGGGAAAGGGGGACACATGTCATAAGGCTATCACTCATGCTTCTTAATGGTCATTGGCTTGACTTGGGGAGAGCCAATGAAGGCTCAGCAAGAGCAAATAGCAAGAGGGCTCGCCCAAGAGAGAGAGGGGGCTGATTTTTGCAAGGCATTAACACACACACACACACACTCACACAATCTCATGTGTGAAGCAAAGAAGACTATCTCTTCCCAAGCTTTAATGGAGAGCTCATCACCTACTCCAAGCTTGTGAGATAGAAGCCTACATCAACACTCTCTTGGCATGTGGATGCAAATCCAACCAAGAGCCAAGCTTCAATTCATGCTCATCTCCTCTACCAAGATAATTACTAAGCTAAGCTATGCTAATATGAGTGATTATGTGAGGAGATGTACATCTTTCTCGTAAGATACTCCTTCTTCCTCTCAATCTACTCTCATACCCTGCTAGCTCTCACCATCTTCGAAGGTGTGTGAGGTCTTGGGTCTGAGAACGGGGATAATTCAAGTTGTGTTTGCTAAGTGTTTTGCTTAGTGCATGAAGCTTTCATCTTCATTGCACTAGCTAGTCTTGAAGGAACACAAAGAATTGTATTGTACAATGTCTCTCTTGATGGGAGAAACCATAATACAAAGCCTTTTGGAGGGGGTCCCGGCTCCATGCAAATCCGGTCCTCAACTGTTGTCATTAGCTTAATTTCTCTCTCTTTTGAAAGTATTGTTGATGCTATCTAACTAGGTGTTATGCTTTTTGTTTCTCTCTCCACCCAAGCACTCTTGTAATTCTCATTAGGAATCTATTCTAATGAAATGCCCACTATGTTCATGCTCATTTCCGCTACACACAAGTTATTAGGCCATTAAATGTTACATTGGTGTCAGAGCTCAAGGTTTCTCTTTTCTTGCTCAAGAAGGGAGGTCCTCAAGCTAGCTACAAATGGTTGGTATTATTAATTGCCTGTGAGTGAGTAGAATAGGGATTTTTCAGCCTTGCAGTGTGCTTGCCTTTGTGCAGTTAACGGGGCATCACCGTCGAGAGCTATGGTGTTAATAGTGGAGTCATACGGGGCTTGCCTATGGCTTAACCACTATTGAGCTATTAGAAGCTTGACAGGAGCCGGTGCTGTTTTGGTGTCGAAAGACCCTCTCTTCTATTCCTTTCAGTTAATGGTATTCGAGCCGTGGGTACAGTAGCTTGAGTGCTTTTTCTAAAGGGGTAAAGAGGAGTAGCAACTAGGGCTTGAAGTGCCAAAGTACACCTAAAAAGTTTACACCTAAAAGTTGCTAGAATGGCTGACAATAGTAAAGAGAGTGAAATTAATGTTGATAACTTTGATTTTGCTCATGAGCAAGCTACTAATGATGCTTCAATGCTTGTTAACTATCTTGTTTCTAGGCTTCAACAAGCCATGGGCAATCCATCTCTCCAAAGTGAAGTGCAACGGTAGCTCCGTGCTCATGGGATTCTCCAAGCTCATCACCATGACGAGAGAACACCTAGGAAGCCTCCTTGTGAGACTACCAAAAGAGGTCTCTCTCCGATTCGGGAAGAAGAAGAGAATCCATACGAAGGGCTCAAGAATTTACTTCTTGACGATGTATCTCCTTCCCAAAGGAGAACTCAAGAGCCTCCACCGAAGGAACGAGAAAGAAGCGAGTCTCCCGCCACCTCGGTGGAGATGGCTCCACGAAGACGGCGGGCTAAACGCTCTCCATCACCACCAAAGCGGAGAAGACCATCATACTCTTCTCCATTCCATAATTCAAAGAGGGATGATAAAAAGCAAGAGAAGAAAAAGGCGAGAAAGAGGACACCCTCTTCTCCATCTTCTTCATCCTCTTCCTCTTATGAAAGCTATGGTGAAGACGACAAAGATCAAGACAAGAAAAAGGCGAGAAAGAGGTCACCCTCTTCTCCACCTTCTTCAAATTCTTCACCTTCTGAAGAAAGTGATGGTGCAACTTTTGAACCATCAAAAAGAAGAGGCCATAGGAAATCCTATGCTGCATGGAAGAGGTCGTCCAAGCTGAAGAAATTCAAAGAGGGAGGGAAGAGCATCTCTTTCCTTACCTATGATGGCACCTTTGGTGCTACGGACAAAGTCTTGGCCTTTATCCAACAATTCGATGCGGCGTTTGGAGATGAGGGCTTCATGGAGTCCTCTAAGCTACGCCATGTAGCTATGCACTTTCAAAAGTCCGCCAGACAATGGTGGTCTAGCCTACGAGCCAATGGTGAAGCTCCACGAACATGGAAAGCTTTAAGAGCTTCCATTATGAAGCAGTTTTTGGCCACTGATGCCAAAGACAAAGTACTCACCGAATGGCAAAGCTTAAAGCTCTCTCCCAATGAATCCATCCACAAATATGTAGACAAGTTTTGGGACCTACAACTCAAAGCCACTATCTTCAAAAAGTTGGATTTTGGAGAGCAAAAGCAACAATTTTGTGCGGGCTTAACCGAAGAAATGGCGGAGTATGTCAACTCCCAAAGGCCACGTACCATATCGGCGGTAATACACCACACTATGGTGGCCTCTCGAATCAATTTCCAAACGGGGGCTAAAAGAAATAATAAGCCCCTAGAAAACAAGGGTTCCAATGAGCCTAAGGGGAAGGACAATGTCCAAAAGTCTCCTAAGGGCAACTCCAACAAAGCTAAAGAGAAGGGAGTTTACAAAGGTAAGAATAAACTCTCTCCTGAAGAGCTTGAGCGTTATCGTAAGGATAACCGGTGTTTCAAGTGCGGCGAACAAGGGCATGTGTACCGCGCTTGTCCCCAAAAGAACAACCGCCAAGATCCTTCTAGAGATTCCTTGGTTGAAATCCAAGAGGAGGAGACTCACCAAACTCACCACAAAGGATCTCCTCTATGCCATGCTTGGGGAAAGGTAAGAGAACATGATGCTTTTATTCTCTTTGACCCTGGTTCTACTCATAATTTTATATATATGGAGTTAGCCACCAAGCTAGGCATACAATCCTACGAGATGGGAGATGTCCTACCCACAGACAGTGCCTTCAAGGGGCAAGAAGATTCAGTCACTCCCTTAATTGGGAAATTGAGGCTTCATGTCCAAGGCTATGTGGACAAAGAGGACTTATTTATCTCTCCTCTCAAGCATGAGGATGTAATCCTAGGGGCACCATGGTTTGACCGCCTGGCTGCGATGTTAAATTTCCTGAAAGGAGAATCTCCTTTAAGTTCAGGGAAAAAGACATGTATATAGATGCTAAGGAAATGGGTAACACTATCCCCATTGTACATACACCAGCTTTCAACAAGTCAATAAAGAGCTCTATTTCCGTGTACATGATTTTTGTTAAAGACTCTCAAAATGAACCTAATGCTTTAGCAAAAGAAAATAAAAGCAACCAAAAGGAATTAGAGTTATCCAATTTTCTCAAGGGGTTTCAAGATATGTTTTTATTGACGACATCCCTTGTGAGCTACCTCCTAAACGAGGTAATGATGACCATGCAATTGAACTTCTTCCAGGAAGTTCACCGCCTAACAAACCTCCTTATAGAGTTTCTCAAGCTCAACAAGAGGAGATTATGCGGCAAGTGCATGAGTTAGTTGAGAAGGGTATGGTTAGGCCAAGCTCATCTCCATTTTGCTCACCTGTGCTATTAGTGCAAAAGAAAGACGGCACATATCGTATGTGTGTCGACTATAGAGCACTAAATAGGATCACTATCAAGAATAGGTTTCCCGTTCCATGGGTAGAAGACCTATTTGATAAGCTACAAGGATCGACCTACTTCAGTAGGATTGACCTAAAAAGTGGCTATCATCAAATAAGGATAGTTGATCAAGACATTGTAAAGACCGCATTTTGTACCACATTTGGTCTTTACGAATACATTGTCATGCCTTTTGGCTTGACCAATGCACCAGCCACATTCAACCGCTTGATGGAGAAGCTGTTCAGGCCTCATCGAACCTTCACTGGAGTGTTCTTTGATGATATTATCATCTACTCTAATTCATTGGAGGAACACAAGCAACACCTCCAGGTAATATTTCAAGTTTTAAGAGAGAATAAACTTTATGTTAATCGAAAGAAAAGTGAATTTTTCTTGCAAGAGATTCAGTATTCAGGTCATATTATCTCTCAAGATGGCATCCAAATGGATCCATCTAAGTTAGAGGTAATAAAAGGATGGCCTAAACCAAGGAATCTTCATGAACTAAGAAGCTTTATAGGTATGTGTGCATACTATAGACGCTTCATAGAAAAGTTCTCACAAATTGCGGGACCATTACATGACCTAACAAAGAAAAGCGTTAGGTATACATGGTCTGCTACGGAGAACAATGCTTTCGAAAAGCTTATCTCTCAACCTGTGCTTACACTACCGGATCTCTCAAAACCATTTGAGGTCCAATGTGATGCTTGTGGTGATTGCCTTGGAGCTGTTTTGCTCCAAGAAGGGCATGCCATAGGCTATGAGAGTCGAAGACTCGACCCTGTTGAGCAAGCTCTAGGCATATATGAAAAGGAACTCCTTGCAGTTCTACATGCCTTAGACTCATGGAAGCACTATTTATTGGGGACTCCTTTCATTCTGCGAACGGATCACCAAAGTCTTAAGTACTTCATGACGCAGACCAAGCTCTCCGACAAACAAATGAGGTGGGCAAATTTCCTTTCGCAATTTCATTTTCATATTGCTCACATTGCTGGCAAGCATAATCAAGTAGCTGATGCACTCTCAAGACGGCCGAGAGTGAATGCGGTTTCCATAGAAACTCACAATGATCTATTTTCAATGATAGATGAGTATGCTATTGATCCCGATTTTAGAGATGTGATTTCAGCCCTTGCATTGGGGAAGAAAGAAGAACCATTTACCTTACAAGATGGTTATCTTCTCTATGGCAATAGACTATGCGTTACTAACTCACTACGTGAGAAAGTAATGTATGAATCTCATGCTCCACTTTATGCGGGGCATAGAGGGATTCGGTCTACCTTAAAGGGAATTGAAACATATTTCTATTGGCCTACCATGAAAGTGAACATACAAGAGTATGTTTCTAAATGTGTGGTATGCCAAAAGACAAAATTTGATAGAGGGAAGCAACTTGGATTGCTTCAACCCTTGCCAATCCCTAATTCACCATGGGAGAGCATATCCATGGATTTTATCTTTGGATTGCCTAAGTCTATCCATGGGAATACGGGAATATGGACGATAGTAGACAGGTTCAGTAAACAAGCTCACTTTATACCTGTCAAAAAGACTATCAAAGCCCATCAAATGGCAACCCTCTTCATTTCACAAATCTTGAAGTACCATGGCTTGCCAATGTCCATAATGTCAGATAGAGATCCTGGAATGACCAGTAATTTCTGGAAGGGTCTCTTTGAGAATATAGGGACAAGGCTAAACTTCTCTTCGGCCTATCATCCACAAACGGATGGCCAAAGTGAAATAGCTAACCTAACCATTCTTGATCTACTAAAAGCCTATGTAACGGAAGTAGATCAAAGATCCCAATGGGAGAAGTACTTACCCTTAGTGGAGTATGCTTACAATAATACTGTACATACTTCCACGGGAAAAGCACCTTTCGAGGTAATTGAGGGAAGATCAAAAAGTCCCTTGCTACTTAAGGTACATGGGAAGATCTTCGCTGCAGATGAGCATAGCCGAGACCTACAAGAATCTTTCCAAAAGATTAAGGATGCTATCTCTATCTCACAGAAAAGGCAAAAGGCTGCTGCTGACAAGCACAGAAGAGCCCAAGCCTTTAAAGAAAACGATTGGGTCTTGTTAAAGTTTCCCAAGGCTCGATAAGGCACACGACGGGCAAGAATCCTACGGGCCACCAAAAGTACTATGCTAAACTAGCAAAAAGGTACTATGGTCCCTTTCAGATTCTTAGGCCAATCAATGAGATGGCCTATCAACTCAAGTTGCCCAATCATTGGCTCATACACAATGCTTTCCATGTGAGCCTATTAAAGCCTTACAAAGGAGAGCCACCTCAAGAACCAACTATTGAAGACCCACCGGAGATCGAGGACCAAGAGGAGGTGCTGCAGCCCGAGTCCATTCTCCGACATGAAGACAAGGTACTAAGAGGCGGTAAGACTATCCGACGATATCTTATTAAGTTTAAGAATTATCCTTTTGAAGATGCTAGATGGATGCAAGGCATACAATTAAAGGATAACCTAAACCTTGTCAATGCTTACAATGCTTCCCAAGAGTAAGCAAATGTACAAAATGTTAAAAATGAACAAAGTTTTTGTCTTATAAGACTCTCTTTTTCTTTATTGTGCACAAAAATGAAGTAGTATGCATGCTTAGATCAAGTTTGCAGAGACGACGTCTCCCAAACACCAAGTAGAATTTGTCACTCTACTATGGAAGACTGACATGACTAATGTGCAGACATGCTTGCGGCAGCCTCAGGCTCTCAAGCACCAAATGGACTAGTCATCCATTGTGGAATGATGTCGTAGGGTAACATAGGGATCCTCTACCCGCTAAGGAAAGGACTCATGAATATGCTTTATCTTCTCTACACCATAGTCGAGGACGACTATGATTTCAAGAGAGAGGTAATGTCATAATAATCAATATCTAATTCTCCTAAATGATTTTCTCATATTAAACTGATCATTTAATGTGGGGAAGTGCCAGGGGAGAAAAAGCTAGAATATTGGTTAAGCTAGCAGACCGGCCACAGTAGGGATCCAAAGGAGGGAAAATAGGGATCCAAAGGGGGGGCCATCTGCAAAAGAGCCAGCCATGTGCAACAATGGGCTAAAAAGACCCTAAGGTTCAGCCCATTAAGACTTCCAAAATGCTAAGGTTCCAAAATTCAAAGGTTGTGTCCAAAGGTCAAACCTAGGGGAAATTGGATGCTTTGTGTGTGTAAGAAAAAGTCTTTGCATATCCCTACATGGGAGGGGGCGAGCCCTGAAGGTAGGGGATGAGAGAGAAAGTCACACACACACACACACACACACACACACACACACACACACACACACACACACACACACACACACACACACACACACACACACACACACAGTCTCCCTTTACACAAAGGGAATGAGGGACACATGTCAGCTCCCTAGGCCAGATGCCCACAAGGTGTGCCCAGTTTCTATTGGATGATCCTTGAAGTGGACCAATGAGAATTAAGCTAGAGTAAATCTAGTTTAATTAATTAAAAAACATTTAATAAAAGAAACAAATGAGAATTAAGTCTCCTAGAAGACTATTGGGCAGTCTCCCAAGGGGTCCAATGAGCATTCAGGAACCCAATGGCTTGCCTGATTCCTACTGGCCAGGAGGCAAAGGGGTCCAATGAGAGTTTAGTTTAATTATTTACTTACCTAAAGCTCTCACAAAAGGGGAAAGGGGGACACATGTCAGAAGGCTATCACTTATGCTTCTTAATGGTCATTGGCTTGACTTGGGGAGAGCCAATGAAGGCTCAGCAAGAGCAAATAGCAAGAGGGCTCGCCCAAGAGAGAGAGGGGGCTGATTTTTGCAAGGCATTAACACACACACACACACACACACTCACACAATCTCATGTGTGAAGCAAAGAAGACTATCTCTTCCCAAGCTTTAATGGAGAGCTCATCACCTACTCCAAGCTTGTGAGATAGTAGCCTACATCAACACTCTCTTGGCATGTGGATGCAAATCCAACCAAGAGCCAAGCTTCAATGCATGCTCATCTCCTCTACCAAGCTAATTACTAAGCTAAGATATGCTAATATAAGTGATTATGTGAGGAGATGTACATCTTTCTCGTAAGATACTCCTTCTTCCTCTCAATCTACTCTCATACCCTGCTAGCTCTCACCATCTTCGAAGGTGTGTGAGGTCTTGGGTCTAAGAACGGGGATAATTCAAGTTGTGTTTGCTAAGTGTTTTGCTTAGTGCATGAAGCTTTCATCTTCATTGCACTAGCTAGTCTTGAAGGAGCACAAAGAATTGTATTGTACAATGTCTCTCTTGATGGGAGAAACCATAATACAAAGCCTTTTGGAGGGGGGACCGGCTCAACTGTTGTCATTAGCTTAATTTCTCTCTCTTTTGAAAGTATTGTCGATGCTATCTATCTAGGTGTTATGCTTTTTGTTGCTCTCTCCACCCAAGCACTCTTGTAATTCTCATTAGGAATCTATTCTAATGAAATGCCCACTATGTTCATGCTCATTTCCGCTACACACAAGTTATTAGGCCATTAAATGTTACATGGCTAATCATGCATAGTCTACATAAGAAGTCCATGGATCCTTGCATGCTGTTGTCCTAGTGGTTCAACCGCATTTGCTATGTCGATCCCATGCCATAACTCCTGGAGCTCGTCAACTAGTGGAGCTAGATAAACATCCATGTTTTTTGCCTTGAACTTACCAGGTAAAATCAAGCTTAATATCAAATGACCCTTCTTGATGGCAAGCCACGGCGGGAGGTTGTAATTGATAAGGCACACAGGCCAAGTGCTCCATGACGAGCTTCTCAAGCCAAATGGATTGACTCCATCCATTGCCATGCCCAAACGTAAATTGCGTGGTTCACTCTTAAAATGTGGCCAGGTATCTTCAATGTGCCTCCAGGCCTTTGAATCAGCAGGCACCCTAAATGTTGCGTCAGTGGATCTATTCGTAGAATGCCACCGCATCAACTTTGAAATGGAACCACAACAAAACATGCTTTTTATCCTAGGAATAATAGGGAAATTCCGCAACACTTTAGCTGGCACTGTCTCGCCAACTTCATCTTGTTTGTAGCGCATTGCTC
The DNA here is from genome assembly GCF_014529385.1 of Adiantum capillus-veneris. NCBI lineage: Eukaryota > Viridiplantae > Streptophyta > Polypodiopsida > Polypodiales > Pteridaceae > Adiantum > Adiantum capillus-veneris. The sequence continues at coordinate 149,762,943 of NC_140932.1, read as the reverse complement.
CGCTCTTAAGACATGACAGACAATCTGCGAATTCATTGTTAAAAAGAATGCAATCATTTGGACATGCATGAATCTTGTTGCAGTCCAAGCCAACTGAGGTCAATAGTTGCTTTGCGTTTGGCCTGGAGGGGGGCATTTCATTGCCAGCCGGGAGAAGTTGCTCCCGCAACAACCTATTTAAGCCACATTAAATTAAAAAGCTCTCTAAGCACGTCACCGTTGCAATCGGAAAATGCCTTTTATAAATTACGTACCTAAACAAAGTAGCGACGCTTGCATCTGACCACCCGTACACTGACTGAAGATTCAAAAACGCCAGACAAGTATGAAGCGTCGATATTTTGGCGCCTTCATAAATTGGTTGACGTGCAAAATTTCTCAACATGTCTTCAGGAGATAGGGGCACGGCTTCTGGTGCTGCTTCGTTAGCGTTCTCCTCGCTTGTCTGGATAAAGGCATCCAGCATCTCCTCCATGCCGTCGTCTTCTATCTGTAAGTCCTTTTTTGCTTCCATCCTTGGCTCTATATTGGTCGGACCTTCACGCATAATCCTTTCTCTCTCTCTCTCTCTCTCTCTCTCTCTCTCTCTCTCTCTCTCTCTCTCTCTCTCTCTCTCTCAGATGTAGGTGCTATGTCGCGAAAATCAATGCCCATTCCGTAAGAGTCGTATCGTAGATTCTGTACGGTTTCTTTAGCAAACTCTCCATACTTGTGCACATGCTCATTACATATCCTACGCTTGCGCATGATTTGATACTTGCAGAGCGTGCACGAGCATGTAATCTTTTCCTCCATGTTAGTTGATGACGTTGCCATCTACAATGATTATGAATGTTGTTTTAATATATATAC